>NW_027478996.1:0-297594 GCF_051014685.1 Ptiloglossa arizonensis
GAAACGGAGAAACGGAGAAACGGAGAAACGGAGAAACGGAGAAACGGAGAAACGGAGAAACGGAGAAACGGAGAAACGGAGAAACGGAGAAACGGAGAAACGGAGAAACGGAGAAACGGAGAAACGGAGAAACGGAGAAACGGAGAAACGGAGAAACGGAGAAACCGAGAAACGGAGAAACGGAGAAACGGAGAAACGGAGAAACGGAGAAACGGAGAAACGGAGAAACGGAGAAACGGAGAAACGGAGAAACGGAGAAACGGAGAAACGGAGAAACGGAGAAACGGAGAAACGGAGAAACGGAGAAACGGAGAAACGGAGAAACGGAGAAACGGAGAAACGGAGAAACGGAGAAACGGAGAAACGGAGAAACGGAGAAACGGAGAAACGGAGAAACGGAGAAACGGAGAAACGGAGAAACGGAGAAACGGAGAAACGGAGAAACGGAGAAACGGAGAAACGGAGAAACGGAGAAACGGAGAAACGGAGAAACGGAGAAACGGAGAAACGGAGAAACGGAGAAACGGAGAAACGGAGAAACGGAGAAACGGAGAAACGGAGAAACGAAGAAAGAAACGGAGAAACGAAGAAAGAAACGGAGAAACGAAGAAAGAAACGGAGAATCGGAGAAAGAAATGGAGAAACGAAGAAAGAAACGGAGAAGCGAACAAGGAAACGGAGAAACGAAGAAAGAAACGGAGAAACGGAGAAATAAATGGAGAAACAAAGAAATAAACGGAGAAACGAACAAAGAAACGGAGAAACAAATGGAGAAACGAAGATCGAGACGGAGAAACGAACAAAGAAACGGAGAAACGAACAAAGAAACGGAGAAACGAACAGAAAAACGGAGAAACGGAGAAATAAATGGAGAAACGAAGAAACAAACAGAGAAACGAACAAAGAAACGGAGAAACGAAGGAAGAAACGTAGAAACGAAGAAAGAAACGGAGAAACGAACAAAGAAACGGAGAAACGAAGAAAGAAACGGAGAAACGAAGAAAGAAACGCAGAAACGAAGAAAGAAACGAAGGAACGAAGAAAGAAACGGAGAATCGGAGAAAGAAATGGAGAAACGAAGAAAGAAACGGAGAAACGAAGAAAGAAACGGGGTAACGAAGAAAGAAACGAAGAAACGAAGAAAGAAACGGAGAATCGGAGAAATAAATGGGGAAACGAAGAAATAAACCAAAAAACGGAGAAAGAATCGGAGAAACGAAGAAAGAAACGGAGAAACGAACACAGAAACGGAGAAACGAACAAAGAAACGGAGAAACGAACAAAGAAACGGAGAAATAAATGGAGAAACGAACAAAGAAACGGAGAAACGAAGAAAGAAACGGAGAATCGGTGACATAAATGGAGAAACGAAGCAATAAACCGAGAATCGGAGAAAGAAACGGAGAAACGAACAAAGAAACGGAGAAACGAACAATGAAACGGAGAAACGAAGAAAGAAACGGAGAAACGAAGAAATAAACGGGGAAACGAACAAAAAAACGGAGAAACGAAGAAAGAAACGGAGAAACGGAGAAATAAATGGAGAAACGAAGAAATAAACGGAGAAACGAAGAAAGAAACGGAGAAACGAAGAAAGAAACGGAGAATCGGAGAAATTAATGGAGAAACGAACAAAAAACGGTGAAACGGAGAAACGGAGAAACGGAGAAACGGAGAAACGGAGAAACGGAGAAACGGAGAAACGGAGAAACGGAGAAACGGAGAAACGGAGAAACGGAGAAACGGAGAAACGGAGAAACGGAGAAACGGAGAAACGGAGAAACGGAGAAACGGAGAAACGGAGAAACGGAGAAACGGAGAAACGGAGAAACGGAGAAACGGAGAAACGGAGAAACGAAGAAAGAAACGAAGAAACGAAGAAAGAAACGGAGGAACGAAGAAAGAAACGGAGAATCGGAGAAAGAAATGGAGAAACGAAGAAAGAAACGGAGAAGCGAACAAGGAAACGGAGAAACGAAGAAAGAAACGGAGAAACGGAGACATAAATGGAGAAACAAAGAAATAAACGGAGAAACGAACAAAGAAACGGAGAAACAAATGGAGAAACGAAGATCGAGACGGAGAAACGAACAAAGAAACGGAGAAACGAACAAAGAAACGGAGAAACGAACAGAAAAACGGAGAAACGGAGAAATAAATGGAGAAACGAAGAAACAAACAGAGAAACGAACAAAGAAACGGAGAAACGAAGGAAGAAACGTAGAAACGAAGAAAGAAACGGAGAAACGAACAAAGAAACGGAGAAACGAAGAAAGAAACGGAGAAACGAAGAAAGAAACGGAGAAACGAAGAAAGAAACGAAGGAACGAAGAAAGAAACGGAGAATCGGAGAAAGAATCGGAGAAACGAAGAAAGAAACGGAGAAACGAACACAGAAACGGAGAAACGAACAAAGAAACGGAGAAACGAACAAAGAAACGGAGAAATAAATGGAGAAACGAACAAAGAAACGGAGAAACGAAGAAATAAACGGAGAAACGATGAAAGAAACGGAGAAACGAAGAAAGAAACGGAGAAACGAACTAAGAAACGGAGAAACGGAGAAATAAATGGAGAAACGAAGAAATAAACGGAGAAACGATGAAAGAAACGGAGAAACGAAGAAATAAACGGAGAAACGAAGAAAGAAACGGAGAAACGAAGAAAGAAACGGAGTAACGAAGAAAGAAACGAAGAAACGAAGAAAGAAACGGAGAAACGAACAAAGAAACGGAGAAACGAACAAAGAAACGGAGAAACGAAGAAAGAAACGGCGAAACGAACAAAGAAGCGGAGAAACGATGAAAGAAACGGAGAAACGAACAAAGAAACGAAGAAACGAACAAAGAAACGGAGAAACGAACAAAGAAACGGAGAAACGAACAAGGAAACGGAGAAACGAAGAAAGAAACGGCGAAACCGAGAAATAAATGGGGAAACGAACAAAGAAATGGAGAAACGAACAAAGAAACGGAGAAACGAAAAAAGAAACGGAGAAACGAACAAAGAAACGGAGAAACGAAGAAAGAAACGGAGAAACGGAGAAATAAATGGAAAAACGAAGAAATTAACGGAGAAACGAAGAGAGGAGCGAAGAAACGAACAAAGAAACGGAGAAACGAGCAAAGAAACACAGAAACGGAGAAATAAATGGAGAAACGACGAAACAAACAGAGAAACGAACAAAGTAATGGACAAACGGAGAAAGAAACTGAGAAACGGAGAAAGAAACGGAAAAACGAACAAAGAAACGGAGAAACGAAGATAGAAACGGAGAAACGAACAAAGAAATAGAGAAACGAACAAAGAAACGGAGAATCGAACAAAGAAATGGAGAAACGAACAAAGAAACGGAGAAACGACCAAAAAACGGAGAAACGAACAAAGAAACGGAGAATCGGAGAAATAAATGGAGAAATGGAGAAATAATCGGAGAAACTAACAAAGAAACGGAGTAACGAAGAAAGAAACGAAGAAACGAAGAAAGAAACGGAGAAACGAACAAAGAAACGGAGAAACGAACAAAGAAACGGAGAAACGAAGAAATTAACGGAGAAACGAAGAAAGAAACGGAGAAACGAAGAAATAAACGGAGAAACGAAGAAAGAAACGGAGAAACGAACAAAGAAACGGAGAAACGAAGAAAGAAACGGCGAAACGGAGAAATAAATGGGGAAACGAACAAAGAAATGGAGAAACGAACAAAGAAACGGAGAAACGAAGAAAGAAACGGAGAATCGGAGAAATAAATGGAAAAACGAAGAAATAAACGGGGAAACGAAGAAAGGAGCGGGGAAACGAACAAAGAAACGGAGAAACGACCAAAAAACGGAGAAACGAACAAAGAAACGGAGAATCGGAGAAATAAATGGAGAAATGGAGAAATAATCGGAGAAACTAACAAAGAAACGGAGTAACGAAGAAAGAAACGAAGAAACGAAGAAAGAAACGGAGAAACGAACAAAGAAACGGAGAAACGAACAAAGAAACGGAGAAACGAAGAAATTAACGGAGAAACGAAGAAAGAAACGGAGAAACGAAGAAATAAACGGAGAAACGAAGAAAGAAACGGAGAAACGAACAAAGAAACGGAGAAACGAAGAAAGAAACGGCGAAACGGAGAAATAAATGGGGAAACGAACAAAGAAATGGAGAAACGAGCAAAGAAACGAAGAAACGGAGAAATAAATGGAGAAACGAAGAAACAAACAGAGAAACGAACAAAGAAACGGACAAACGAAGAAAGAAACGGAGAAACGGAGAAAGAAACGGAAAAACGAACAAAGAAACGGAGAAACGAACAAAGAAACGGAGAAACGAACAAAGAAACGGAGAAACGAAGAAAGAAACGGAGAAACGGAGAAATAAATGGAAAAACGAAGAAATTAACGGAGAAACGAAGAGAGGAGCGAAGAAACGAACAAAGAAACGGAGAAACGAGCAAAGAAACGGAGAAACGGAGAAATAAATGGAGAAACGAAGAAACAAACAGAGAAACGAACAAAGAAATGGACAAACGAAGAAAGAAACGGAGAAAGAAACGGAAAAACGAAGAAAGAAACGGAGAAACGAAGAAAGAAACGGAGAAACGAACAAAGAAATAGAGAAACGAACAAAGAAACGGAGAATCGAACAAAGAAACGGAGAAACGAATAAAGAAACGGAGAAACGACCAAAAAACGGAGAAACGAACAAAGAAACGGAGAATCGGAGAAATAAATGGAGAAATGGAGAAATAATCGGAGAAACTAACAAAGAAACGGAGAAACAAAGAAAGAAACGGAGAAACGAACAAAGAAACGGAGAATCGAAGAAAGAAACGGGAAACGGTCAAAGAAACGGAGTAACGAACAAAGAAACGGAGAAACGAACAAAGAAACGGAGAAACGAACAAAGAAACGGAGAAACGAACAAAGAAACGGAGAAACGAAGAAAGAAACGGAGAAACGAACAAAGAAATAGAGAAACGAACAAAGATACGGAGAAACGAACAAACAATCGGAGAAACGAACAAACAATCGGAGAAACGAACAAAGAAACTGAGAAACGAACAAAGAAACGGAGAAACGAACAAAGAAACGGAGAAACGAAGAAAGAAACGGCGAAACGAACAAAGAAGCGGAGAAACGATAAAAGAAACGGAGAAACGAACAAAGAAACGAAGAAACGAACAAAGAAACGGAGAAACGAACAAAGAAACGGAGAAACGAACAAAGAAACGGAGAAACGAAGAAAGAAACGGCGAAACGGAGAAATAAATGGGGAAACGAACAAAGAAATGGAGAAACGAACAAAGAAACGGAGAAACGAAGAAAGAAACGGAGAAACGGAAAAATAAATGGAAAAACGAAGAAATTAACGGAGAAACGAAGAGAGGAGCGAAGACACGAACAAAGAAACGGAGAAACGAGCAAAGAAACGGAGAAACGGAGAAATAAATGGAGAAACGACGAAACAAACATAGAAACGAACAAAGAAATGGACAAACGGAGAAAGAAACTGAGAAACGGAGAAAGAAACGGAAAAACGAACAAAGAAACGGAGAAACGAAGAAAGAAACGGAGAAACGAACAAAGAAATAGAGAAACGAACAAAGAAACGGAGAATCGAACAAAGAAATGGAGAAACGAACAAAGAAACGGAGAAACGACCAAAAAACGGAGAAACGAACAAAGAAACGGAGAATCGGAGAAATAAATGGAGAAATGGGGAAATAATCGGAGAAACTAACAAAGAAACGGAGAAACAAAGAAAGAAACGGAGAAACGAACAAAGAAACGGAGAATCGAAGAAAGAAACGGGAAACGATCAAAGAAACGGAGAAACGAACAAAGAAACGGAGAAACGAAGAAAGAAACGGAGAAACGAAGAAGGAAACGGAGTAACGACGAAAGAAACGAAGAAACGAAGAAATAAACCGAGAAACGGAGAAAGAAATGGAGAAACGAAGAAATTAACGGAGAAACGAAGAAAGAAACGGAGAAACGAAGAAAGAAACGGAGAAACGACGAAAGAAACGGAGAAACGGAGAAATAAATGGAGAAACGAAGAAATAAACGGAGAAACGAAGAAAGAAACGGCGAAGCGGAGAAATAAATGGGGAAACGAACAAAGAAATGGAGAAACGAACAAAGAAACCGAGAAACGAAGAAAGAAACGGAGAAACGAAAAAAGAAACGGAGAAACGAAGAAAGAAACGAAGAAACGAAGAATGAAACGGAGAAACGAAGAAACGAAGAATGAAACGGAGAAACGAAGAAAGAAACGGAGAAACGAAGAAAGAAACGAAGAAACGAAGAATGAAACGGAGAAACGAAGAAAGAAACGGCGAAGCGGAGAAATAAATGGGGAAACGAACAAAGAAATGGAGAAACGAACAAAGAAACCGAGAAACGAAGAAAGAAACGGAGAAACGAAAAAAGAAACGGAGAAACGAAGAAAGAAACGAAGAAACGAAGAATGAAACGGAGAAACGAAGAAAGAAACGGCGAAGCGGAGAAATAAATGGGGAAACGAACAAAGAAATGGAGAAACGAACAAAGAAACCGAGAAACGAAGAAAGAAACGGAGAAACGAAAAAAGAAACGGAGAAACGAAGAAAGAAACGAAGAAACGAAGAATGAAACGGAGAAACGAAGAAAGAAACGGAGAAACGAAGAAAGAAACGGAGAAAGAAACGGAGAAACGAAGAAAGAAACGGAGAAACGAAGAAAGAAGCGGAGTAACGAAGAAAGAAACGGAGAAACGAAGAAAGAAACGGAGAAACGAAGAAAGAAACGGAGAAACGAACAAAGAAACGGAGAAACGAACAAAGAAACCGAGAAACGAAGAAAGAAACGGAGAAACGAAGAAATAAACGGAGAAACGAAGAAAGAAACGGAGAAACGAAGAAAGAAACGGAGTAACGAAGGAAGAAACGAAGAAACGAAGAAAGAAACGGAGAAACGAACAAAGAAACGGAGAAACGAACAAAGAAACGGAGAAACGAAGAAAGAAACGGCGAAACGAACAAAGAAGCGGAGAAACGATGAAAGAAACGGAGAAACGAACAAAGAAACGAAGAAACGAACAAAGAAACGGAGAAACGAACAAAGAAACGGAGAAACGAACAAGGAAACGGAGAAACGAAGAAAGAAACGGCGAAACCGAGAAATAAATGGGGAAACGAACAAAGAAATGGAGAAACGAACAAAGAAACGGAGAAACGAAAAAAGAAACGGAGAAACGAACAAAGAAACGGAGAAACGAAGAAAGAAACGGAGAAACGGAGAAATAAATGGAAAAACGAAGAAATTAACGGAGAAACGAAGAGAGGAGCGAAGAAACGAACAAAGAAACGGAGAAACGAGCAAAGAAACACAGAAACGGAGAAATAAATGGAGAAACGACGAAACAAACAGAGAAACGAACAAAGTAATGGACAAACGGAGAAAGAAACTGAGAAACGGAGAAAGAAACGGAAAAACGAACAAAGAAACGGAGAAACGAAGATAGAAACGGAGAAACGAACAAAGAAATAGAGAAACGAACAAAGAAACGGAGAATCGAACAAAGAAATGGAGAAACGAACAAAGAAACGGAGAAACGACCAAAAAACGGAGAAACGAACAAAGAAACGGAGAATCGGAGAAATAAATGGAGAAATGGAGAAATAATCGGAGAAACTAACAAAGAAACGGAGTAACGAAGAAAGAAACGAAGAAACGAAGAAAGAAACGGAGAAACGAACAAAGAAACGGAGAAACGAACAAAGAAACGGAGAAACGAAGAAATTAACGGAGAAACGAAGAAAGAAACGGAGAAACGAAGAAATAAACGGAGAAACGAAGAAAGAAACGGAGAAACGAACAAAGAAACGGAGAAACGAAGAAAGAAACGGCGAAACGGAGAAATAAATGGGGAAACGAACAAAGAAATGGAGAAACGAACAAAGAAACGGAGAAACGAAGAAAGAAACGGAGAATCGGAGAAATAAATGGAAAAACGAAGAAATAAACGGGGAAACGAAGAAAGGAGCGGGGAAACGAACAAAGAAACGGAGAAACGACCAAAAAACGGAGAAACGAACAAAGAAACGGAGAATCGGAGAAATAAATGGAGAAATGGAGAAATAATCGGAGAAACTAACAAAGAAACGGAGTAACGAAGAAAGAAACGAAGAAACGAAGAAAGAAACGGAGAAACGAACAAAGAAACGGAGAAACGAACAAAGAAACGGAGAAACGAAGAAATTAACGGAGAAACGAAGAAAGAAACGGAGAAACGAAGAAATAAACGGAGAAACGAAGAAAGAAACGGAGAAACGAACAAAGAAACGGAGAAACGAAGAAAGAAACGGCGAAACGGAGAAATAAATGGGGAAACGAACAAAGAAATGGAGAAACGAGCAAAGAAACGAAGAAACGGAGAAATAAATGGAGAAACGAAGAAACAAACAGAGAAACGAACAAAGAAACGGACAAACGAAGAAAGAAACGGAGAAACGGAGAAAGAAACGGAAAAACGAACAAAGAAACGGAGAAACGAACAAAGAAACGGAGAAACGAACAAAGAAACGGAGAAACGAAGAAAGAAACGGAGAAACGGAGAAATAAATGGAAAAACGAAGAAATTAACGGAGAAACGAAGAGAGGAGCGAAGAAACGAACAAAGAAACGGAGAAACGAGCAAAGAAACGGAGAAACGGAGAAATAAATGGAGAAACGAAGAAACAAACAGAGAAACGAACAAAGAAATGGACAAACGAAGAAAGAAACGGAGAAAGAAACGGAAAAACGAAGAAAGAAACGGAGAAACGAAGAAAGAAACGGAGAAACGAACAAAGAAATAGAGAAACGAACAAAGAAACGGAGAATCGAACAAAGATACGGAGAAACGAATAAAGAAACGGAGAAACGACCAAAAAACGGAGAAACGAACAAAGAAACGGAGAATCGGAGAAATAAATGGAGAAATGGAGAAATAATCGGAGAAACTAACAAAGAAACGGAGAAACAAAGAAAGAAACGGAGAAACGAACAAAGAAACGGAGAATCGAAGAAAGAAACGGGAAACGGTCAAAGAAACGGAGTAACGAACAAAGAAACGGAGAAACGAACAAAGAAACGGAGAAACGAACAAAGAAACGGAGAAACGAACAAAGAAACGGAGAAACGAAGAAAGAAACGGAGAAACGAACAAAGAAATAGAGAAACGAACAAAGATACGGAGAAACGAACAAACAATCGGAGAAACGAACAAACAATCGGAGAAACGAACAAAGAAACTGAGAAACGAACAAAGAAACGGAGAAACGAACAAAGAAACGGAGAAACGAAGAAAGAAACGGCGAAACGAACAAAGAAGCGGAGAAACGATAAAAGAAACGGAGAAACGAACAAAGAAACGAAGAAACGAACAAAGAAACGGAGAAACGAACAAAGAAACGGAGAAACGAACAAAGAAACGGAGAAACGAAGAAAGAAACGGCGAAACGGAGAAATAAATGGGGAAACGAACAAAGAAATGGAGAAACGAACAAAGAAACGGAGAAACGAAGAAAGAAACGGAGAAACGGAAAAATAAATGGAAAAACGAAGAAATTAACGGAGAAACGAAGAGAGGAGCGAAGAAACGAACAAAGAAACGGAGAAACGAGCAAAGAAACGGAGAAACGGAGAAATAAATGGAGAAACGACGAAACAAACATAGAAACGAACAAAGAAATGGACAAACGGAGAAAGAAACTGAGAAACGGAGAAAGAAACGGAAAAACGAACAAAGAAACGGAGAAACGAAGAAAGAAACGGAGAAACGAACAAAGAAATAGAGAAACGAACAAAGAAACGGAGAATCGAACAAAGAAATGGAGAAACGAACAAAGAAACGGAGAAACGACCAAAAAACGGAGAAACGAACAAAGAAACGGAGAATCGGAGAAATAAATGGAGAAATGGAGAAATAATCGGAGAAACTAACAAAGAAACGGAGAAACAAAGAAAGAAACGGAGAAACGAACAAAGAAACGGAGAATCGAAGAAAGAAACGGGAAACGATCAAAGAAACGGAGAAACGAACAAAGAAACGGAGAAACGAAGAAAGAAACGGAGAAACGAAGAAGGAAACGGAGTAACGACGAAAGAAACGAAGAAACGAAGAAATAAACCGAGAAACGGAGAAAGAAATGGAGAAACGAAGAAATTAACGGAGAAACGAAGAAAGAAACGGAGAAACGAAGAAAGAAACGGAGAAACGACGAAAGAAACGGAGAAACGGAGAAATAAATGGAGAAACGAAGAAATAAACGGAGAAACGAAGAAAGAAACGGCGAAGCGGAGAAATAAATGGGGAAACGAACAAAGAAATGGAGAAACGAACAAAGAAACCGAGAAACGAAGAAAGAAACGGAGAAACGAAAAAAGAAACGGAGAAACGAAGAAAGAAACGAAGAAACGAAGAATGAAACGGAGAAACGAAGAAACGAAGAATGAAACGGAGAAACGAAGAAACGAAGAATGAAACGGAGAAACGAAGAAAGAAACGGAGAAACGAAGAAAGAAACGAAGAAACGAAGAATGAAACGGAGAAACGAAGAAAGAAACGGCGAAGCGGAGAAATAAATGGGGAAACGAACAAAGAAATGGAGAAACGAACAAAGAAACCGAGAAACGAAGAAAGAAACGGAGAAACGAAAAAAGAAACGGAGAAACGAAGAAAGAAACGAAGAAACGAAGAATGAAACGGAGAAACGAAGAAAGAAACGGCGAAGCGGAGAAATAAATGGGGAAACGAACAAAGAAATGGAGAAACGAACAAAGAAACCGAGAAACGAAGAAAGAAACGGAGAAACGAAAAAAGAAACGGAGAAACGAAGAAAGAAACGAAGAAACGAAGAATGAAACGGAGAAACGAAGAAAGAAACGGAGAAACGAAGAAAGAAACGGAGAAAGAAACGGAGAAACGAAGAAAGAAACGGAGAAACGAAGAAAGAAGCGGAGTAACGAAGAAAGAAACGGAGAAACGAAGAAAGAAACGGAGAAACGAAGAAAGAAACGGAGAAACGAACAAAGAAACGGAGAAACGAACAAAGAAACCGAGAAACGAAGAAAGAAACGGAGAAACGAAGAAAGAAACGAAGAAACGAAGAAAGAAACGGAGAAACGTACAAAGAAACGGAGAAACGTAGAAAGAAACGGAGAAACGAAGAAAGAAGCGGAGTAACGAAGAAAGAAACGGAGAAACGAAGAAAGAAACGGAGAAACGAAGAAAGAAACGGAGAAACGAAGAAATAAATGGAGAAACGAAGAAATAAACGGAGAAACGAAGAAAGAAACGAAGAAAGAAACGGAGAAACGGAGAAACGGAGAAATAAATGGAGAAACGAAGAAATAAACGGAGAAACGAAGAAAGAAACGGAGTAACGGAGAAATAAATGTAGAAACGAAGAAACAAACGGAGAAACGAAGAAAGAAACGGAGAAACGAAGAAAGAAACGGAGAAACGAAGAAATAAATGGAGAATCGAAGAAAGAAGCGGAGAAACGAAGAAAGAAACGGAGTAACGAAGAAAGAATCGAAGAAACGAAGAAGGAAAAGGAGAATCGGAGAAATAAATGGAGAAACGAAGAAATAAAACGAGAAACAGAGAAAGAAACGGAGAAATGAACAAAGAAACGGAGAAACGAAGAAAGAAACGAAGAAACGAAGAAAGAAACGGAGAAACGAAGAAAGAAATGGAGAAACGGAGAAATAAATGGAGAAACGAAGATAGAAACGGAGAAACGAAGAAAGAAACGGAGAAACGAAGAAAAAACGGAGAAACGAACAAAGAAACGGAAAAATAAATGCAGAAACGAAGAAATAAACGGAGAATCGAAGAAAGAAACGGAGGAACGAACAAAAAACGGTGAAACGGAGAAACGGAGAAACGGAAAAACCGAGAAACGGAGGAACGGAGAAACCGAGAAACGGAGAAACGGAGAAACAGAGAAACGGAGAAACGGAGAAACGGAGAAACGGAGCAACCGAGAAACGGAGAAATGGAGAAACAGAGCAACCGAGAAACGGAGAAACGGAGAAACGGAGAAACGGAGAAACGGAGAAACGGAGAAACGGAGAAACCGGGAAACGGAGAAATGGAGAAACAGAGCAACCGAGAAACGGAGAAACGGAGAAACCGAGAATCGGAGAAACCGAGAATCGGAGAAACCGAGAAACGGAGAAACGGAGAAACCAAAAAAGAAACGGAGAAACGAAGAATGAAACGGAGAAACGGAGAAATAAATGGAGAAACGAAGAAATAAACGGAGAAACGAAGAAAGGAACGGAGAAACGATCAAAGAAACAGAGAAACGATCAAAGAAACGGAGAAACGAAGAAAGAAACGAAGAAAAGAAGAAAGAAACGGAGAAACGAAGAAAGAAACGGAGAAACGAAGAAATAAATGGAGAAACGAAGAAATAAACGGAGAAACGAAGAAAGAAACGGAGAAACGAAGAAAGAAATGGAGAAACGGAGAAATAAATGGAGAAACGAAGAAAGAAACGGAGAAACGAAGAAAGAAACAGAGAAACGAAGAAAAAAACGGAGAAACGAACAAAGAAACGGAGAAACGGAAATATAAATGGAGAAACGAAGAAATAAATCGAGAAACGGAGAAAGAAACGGAGAAACGAAGAAAGAAACGGAGAAACGAACAAAGAAACGGAGAAACGTTTCTCCGTTTCTCGGTTTCTCCGTTTCTCCGTTTCTCCGTTCCTCCGTTTCTCAGTTTTTCCGTTTCTCCGTCTCTCCGTTCCTCGGTTTCTCCGTTTCTCGGTTTCTCCGTTTCTCCGTTTCTCCGTTTCTCCGTTTCTCGGTTTCTCCGTTTCTCCGTTTCTCCGTTTCTCGGTTTCCCCGTTTCTCCGTTTCTCGGTTTCTCCGTTTCTCCGTTTCTCCGTTTCTCCGTTTCTCGGTTTCTCCGTTTCTCCGTTTCTCAGTTTTTCCGTTTCTCCGTTTCTCCGTTTCTCCGTTTCTCGGTTTCTTCGTTTCTCCGTTTCTCAGTTTTTCTGTTTCTCCGTTTCTCCGTTTCTCGGTTTCCCCGTTTCTCCGTTTCTCAGTTTTTCCGTTTCTCGGTTTCTCCGTTTCTCGGTTTCCCCGTTTCTCCGTTTCTCCGTTTCTCCGTTTCTCCGTTTCTCCGTTTCTCCGTTTCTCCGTTTCTCCGTTTCTCGGGTTCTCCGTTTCTCGGGTTCTACGTTTGACCGTTTCTCCGTTTCTCCGTTTCTTGGTTTCTCCGTTTCTCCGTTTCTCCGTTTCTCCGTTTCTCGGTTTCTCCGTTTCTCCGTTTCTCCGTTTCTCGGTTTCTCCGTTTCTCCGTTTCTCCGTTTCTCGGTTTCTCCGTTTCTCTGTTTCTCCGTTTCTCCGTTTCTCGGTTTCTCCGTTTCTCCGTCTCTCGGTTTCTCCGTTTCTCCGTTTCACCGTTTTTTGTTCGTTTCTCCGTTTCTTTCTTCGTTTCTCCGCTTCTTTCTTCGTTTCTCCGTTTCTTTGTTCGTTTCTCCGTTTCTTTGTTCGTTTCTCCGTTTCTTTCTTCGCTTCACCGTTTCTTTGTTCGTTTCTCCGTTTCTTTCTCCGTTTCTCCGTTTCTTTGTTCGTTTCTCCGTTTCTTTCGCCGTTTCTCGGTTTATTTCTTCGTTTCTCCATTTATTTCTCGGATTCTCCGTTTCTTTCTCCGTTTCTTCGTTTCTTTCATCGTTACTCCGTTTCCTTCTTCGTTTCTCCGTTTCTTTCTTCGTTTCTCCGTTTCTTTCTTCGTTTCTCCGTTTCTTTCTTCGTTTCTCCGTTTCTTTGTTCGTTTCTCCGTTTCGTTGTTAGTTTCTCCGTTTCTTTCTTCGTTTCTCCGTTCCTTTCTTCGTTTCTCCGTTTCTTTCTTCGTTTCTCCGTTCCATTCTTCGTTTCTCCGTATCTTTCTTCGTTTCTCCGTTTCTTTCTTCGTTTCTCCGTTTCTTTCTTCGTTTCTCCGTTTCCTTCTTCGTTTCTTCGTTTCTTTTTTCGTTACTCCGTTTCTTTCTTCGTTTCTCCCTTTCTTTCTTCTTTTCTCCGTTTATTTCTTCGTTTCTCCATTTATTTCTCCGTTTCTCCGTTTCTTTCTCCGTTTCTCCGTCTCTCGGTTTCTCCGTTTCTCCGTTTCACCGTTTTTTGTTCGTTTCTCCGTTTCTTTCTTCGTTTCTCCGTTTCTTTCTTCGTTTCTCCGTTTCTTTGTTCGTTTCTCCGTTTCTTTGTTCGTTTCTCCGTTTCTTTCTTCGCTTCACCGTTTCTTTGTTCGTTTCTCCGTTTCTTTCTCCGTTTCTCCGTTTCTTTGTTCGTTTCTCCGTTTCTCGGTTTATTTCTTCGTTTCTCCATTTATTTCTCGGATTCTCCGTTTCTTTCTCCGTTTCTTCGTTTCTTTCATCGTTACTCCGTTTCCTTCTTCGTTTCTCCGTTTCTTTCTTCGTTTCTCCGTTTCTTTCTTCGTTTCTCCGTTTCTTTCTTCGTTTCTCCGTTTCTTTGTTCGTTTCTCCGTTTCGTTGTTAGTTTCTCCGTTTCTTTCTTCGTTTCTCCGTTTCTTTGTTCGTTTCTCCGTTTCTTTGTTCGTTTCTCCGTTTCTTTCTTCGTTTCTCCGTTTCTTTCTTCGTTTCTCCGTTTCTGTCTTCGTTTCTCCGTTTATATCTCCGATTCTCCGTTTCTTTCTTCGTTTCTTCGTTTCTTTCTTCGTTACTCCGTTTCTTTCTTCGCTTCTCCGTTTCTTTGTTCGTTTCTCCGTTTCTTTCTTCGTTTCTCCGTTTCTTTGTTCGTTTCTCCGTTTCTTTGTTCGTTTCTCCGTTTCTTTCTTCGCTTCTCCGTTTCTTTCTTCGTTACTCCGTTTCTTTCTTCGTTTCTCCGTTTCTTTCTTCGTTTCTCCGTTTCTTTCTTCGTTTCCCCGTTTATTTCTTCGTTTCTCCGTTTATTTCTCCGTTTCTCCGATTCTTTCTTCGTTTCTCCGTTTCTTTGTTCGTTTCTCCGTTTCCTTGTGCGTTTCTCCGTTTCTTTCTTCGTTTCTCCGTTTCTTTCTTCGATTCTCCGTTTCTTTCTCCGTTTCTCGGTTTTTTTCTTCTTTTCTCCATTTATTTCTCCGATTCTCCGTTTCTTTCTTCGTTTCTTCGTTTCTTTCTTCGTTACTCCGTTTCTTTCTTCGTTCCTCCGTTTCTTTCTTCGTTTCTCCGTTTCTTTCTTCGTTTCTCCGTTTATTTCTTCGTTTCTCCATTTATTTCTCCGTTTCTCCGTTTCTTTCCTCGTTTCTCCGTTTCTTTGTTCGTTTCTCCGTTTCTTTCTCCGTTTCTCGGTTTATTTCTACGTTTCTCCATTTATTTCTCGGATTCTCCGCTTCTTTCTCCGTTTCTTCGTTTCTTTCTTCGTTTCTTCGTTTCTTTCATCCTTACTCCGTTTCCTTCTTCGTTTCTCCGTTTCTTTCTTCGTTTCTCCGTTTCTTTCTTCGTTTCTCCATTTCTTTTTTCGTTTCTCCGTTTCTTTGTTCGTTTCTCCGTTTCTTTGTTCGTTTCTCCGTTTCTTTCTTCGTTTCTCCGTTTCTTTGTTCGTTTCTTCGTTTCTTTCTCCGTTTCTCGGTTTATTTCTTCGTTTCTCACTTTATTTCTCCGATTCTCCGTTTCCTTCTTCGTTTCTTCGTTTCTTTCATCGTTACTCCGTTTTCTTCTCCGTTTCTTCATTTCTTTCTTCGTTTCTCCGTTTCTTTCTTCGTTTCTCCGTTTCTTTCTTCGTTTCTCCGTTTCATTCTTCGTTTCTCCGTTTCCTTGTTCGTTTCTCCGTTTCTTTCTTCGTTTCTTCGTTTCTTTCTTCGTTACACCGTTTCTTTCTTCGTTTCTCCGTTTCTTTCATCACTTCTCCGTTTCTTTCTTCGTTTCTCCGTTTCTTTGTTCGTTTCTCCGTTTCATTCTTCGTTTCTTCGCTTCTTTCTTCGTTACTCCGTTTCTTTCATTGCTTCTCCGTTTCTTTCTTCGTTTCTCCGTTTCTTTCTTCGTTTCTCCGTTTATTTCTTAGTTTCTCCATTTATTTCTCCGTTTCTCCGATTCTTTCTTCGTTTCTCCGTTTCTTTGTTCGTTTCTCCGTTTCCTTGTGCGTTTCTCCGTTTCTTTCTTCGTTTCTCCGTTTCTTTCTTCGATTCTCCGTTTCTTTCTCCGTTTCTCGGTTTTTTTCTTCTTTTCTCCATTTATTTCTCCGATTCTCCGTTTCTTTCTTCGTTTCTTCGTTTCTTTCTTCGTTACTCCGTTTCTTTCTTCGTTCCTCCGTTTCTTTCTTCGTTTCTCCGTTTCTTTCTTCGTTTCTCCGTTTATTTCTTCGTTTCTCCATTTATTTCTCCGTTTCTCCGTTTCTTTCCTCGTTTCTCCGTTTCTTTGTTCGTTTCTCCGTTTCTTTCTCCGTTTCTCGGTTTATTTCTACGTTTCTCCATTTATTTCTCGGATTCTCCGCTTCTTTCTTCGTTTCTTCGTTTCTTTCTTCGTTTCTTCGTTTCTTTCATCCTTACTCCGTTTCCTTCTTCGTTTCTCCGTTTCTTTCTTCGTTTCTCCATTTATTTCTCCGATTCTCCGTTTCTCTCTTCGTTTCTTCGTTTCTTTCTTCGTTACTCCGTTTCTTTCTTCGTTTCTCCGTTTCTTTCTTCGTTTCTCCGTTTCTTTGTTCGTTTCTTCGTTTCTTTCTCCGTTTCTCGGTTTATTTCTTCGTTTCTCACTTTATTTCTCCGATTCTCCGTTTCCTTCTTCGTTTCTTCGTTTCTTTCATCGTTACTCCGTTTTCTTCTCCGTTTCTTCGTTTCTTTCTTCGTTTCTCCGTTTCTTTCTTCGTTTCTCCGTTTCTTTCTTCGTTTCTCCGTTTCATTCTTCGTTTCTCCGTTTCCTTGTTCGTTTCTCCGTTTCTTTCTTCGTTTCTTCGTTTCTTTCTTCGTTACACCGTTTCTTTCTTCGTTTCTCCGTTTCTTTCATCACTTCTCCGTTTCTTTCTTCGTTTCTCCGTTTCTTTGTTCGTTTCTCGGTTTCATTCTTCGTTTCTTCGCTTCTTTCTTCGTTACTCCGTTTCTTTCATTGCTTCTCCGTTTCTTTCTTCGTTTCTCCGTTTCTTTCTTCGTTTCTCCGTTTATTTCTTAGTTTCTCCATTTATTTCTCCGTTTCTTCGATTCTTTCTTCGTTTCTCCGTTTCTTTGTTCGTTTCTCCGTTTCCTTGTGCGTTTCTCCGTTTCTTTCTTCGTTTCTCCGTTTCTTTCTTCGATTCTCCGTTTCTTTCTCCGTTTCTCGGTTTTTTTCTTCTTTTCTCCATTTATTTCTCCGATTCTCCGTTTCTTTCTTCGTTTCTTCGTTTCTTTCTTCGTTACTCCGTTTCTTTCTTCGTTCCTCCGTTTCTTTCTTCGTTTCTCCGTTTCTTTCTTCGTTTCTCCGTTTATTTCTTCGTTTCTCCATTTATTTCTCCGTTTCTCCGTTTCTTTCCTCGTTTCTCCGTTTCTTTGTTCGTTTCTCCGTTTCTTTCTCCGTTTCTCGGTTTATTTCTACGTTTCTCCATTTATTTCTCGGATTCTCCGCTTCTTTCTTCGTTTCTTCGTTTCTTTCTTCGTTTCTTCGTTTCTTTCATCCTTACTCCGTTTCCTTCTTCGTTTCTCCGTTTCTTTCTTCGTTTCTCCGTTTCTTTCTTCGTTTCTCCATTTCTTTTTTCGTTTCTCCGTTTCTTTGTTCGTTTCTCCGTTTCTTTGTTCGTTTCTCCGTTTCTTTCTTCGTTTCTCCGTTTCTTTGTTCGTTTCTTCGTTTCTTTCTCCGTTTCTCGGTTTATTTCTTCGTTTCTCACTTTATTTCTCCGATTCTCCGTTTCCTTCTTCGTTTCTTCGTTTCTTTCATCGTTACTCCGTTTTCTTCTCCGTTTCTCCGTTTCTTTCTTCGTTTCTCCGTTTCTTTCTTCGTTTCTCCGTTTCTTTCTTCGTTTCTCCGTTTCATTCTTCGTTTCTCCGTTTCCTTGTTCGTTTCTCCGTTTCTTTCTTCGTTTCTTCGTTTCTTTCTTCGTTACACCGTTTCTTTCTTCGTTTCTCCGTTTCTTTCATCACTTCTCCGTTTCTTTCTTCGTTTCTCCGTTTCTTTGTTCGTTTCTCCGTTTCATTCTTCGTTTCTTCGCTTCTTTCTTCGTTACTCCGTTTCTTTCATTGCTTCTCCGTTTCTTTCTTCGTTTCTCCGTTTCTTTCTTCGTTTCTCCGTTTCTTTCTTCGTTTCTCCGTTTATTTCTTCGTTTCTCCATTTATTTCTCCGTTTCTCCGATTCTTTCTTCGTTTCTCCGTTTCTTTGTTCGTTTCTCCGTTTCCTTGTGCGTTTCTCCGTTTCTTTCTTCGTTTCTCCGTTTCTTTCTTCGATTCTCCGTTTCTTTCTCCGTTTCTCGGTTTTTTTCTTCTTTTCTCCATTTATTTCTCCGATTCTCCGTTTCTTTCTTCGTTTCTTCGTTTCTTTCTTCGTTACTCCGTTTCTTTCTTCGTTCCTCCGTTTCTTTCTCCGTTTCTCCGTTTCTTTCTTCGTTTCTCCGTTTATTTCTTCGTTTCTCCATTTATTTCTCCGTTTCTCCGTTTCTTTCCTCGTTTCTCCGTTTCTTTGTTCGTTTCTCCGTTTCTTTCTCCGTTTCTCGGTTTATTTCTACGTTTCTCCATTTATTTCTCGGATTCTCCGCTTCGTTCTTCGTTTCTTCGTTTCTTTCTTCGTTTCTTCGTTTCTTTCATCCTTACTCCGTTTCCTTCTTCGTTTCTCCGTTTCTTTCTTCGTTTCTCCGTTTCTTTCTTCGTTTCTCCATTTCTTTTCTCGTTTCTCCGTTTCTTTGTTCGTTTCTCCGTTTCTTTGTCCGTTTCTCCGTTTCTTTCTTCGTTTCTCCGTTTCTTTGTTCGTTTCTTCGTTTCTTTCTCCGTTTCTCGGTTTATTTCTTCGTTTCTCACTTTATTTCTCCGATTCTCCGTTTCCTTCTTCGTTTCTTCGTTTCTTTCTTCGTTTCTTCGTTTCTTTCTTCGTTACACCGTTTCTTTCTTCGTTTCTCCGTTTCTTTCATCACTTCTCCGTTTCTTTCTTCGTTTCTCTGTTTCTTTGTTCGTTTCTCCGTTTCATTCTTCGTTTCTTCGCTTCTTTCTTCGTTACTCCGTTTCTTTCATTGCTTCTCCGTTTTCTTCTCCGTTTCTCCGTTTCTTTCTTCGTTTCTCCGTATCTTTCTTCGTTTCTCCGTTTCTTTCTTCGTTTCTCCGTTTCATTCTTCGTTTCTCCGTTTCCTTGTTCGTTTCTCCGTTTCTTTCTTCGTTTCTTCGTTTCTTTCTTCGTTACACCGTTTCTTTCTTCGTTTCTCCGTTTCTTTCATCACTTCTCCGTTTCTTTCTTCGTTTCTCTGTTTCTTTGTTCGTTTCTCCGTTTCATTCTTCGTTTCTTCGCTTCTTTCTTCGTTACTCCGTTTCTTTCATTGCTTCTCCGTTTCTTTCTTCGTTTCTCCGTTTCTTTCTTCGTTTCTCCGTTTATTTCTTCGTTTCTCCATTTATTTCTCCGTTTCTCCGATTCTTTCTTCGTTTCTCCGTTTCTTTGTTCGTTTCTCCGTTTCTTTGTGCGTTTCTCCGTTTCTTTCTCCGTTTCTCGGTTTATTTCATCGTTTCTCCGTTTCTTTCTCCGTTTCTCGGTTTTTTTCTTCTTTTCTCCATTTATTTCTCCGATTCTCCGTTTCTCTCTTCGTTTCTTCGTTTCTTTCTTCGTTACTCCGTTTCTTTCTTCGTTTCTCCGTTTCTTTCTTCGTTTCTCCGTTTCTTTCTTCGTTTCTCCGTTTCTTTCTTCGTTTCTCCGTTTCTTTGTTCGTTTCTCCGTTTCTTTCTTCGCTTCTCCGTTTCTTTCTTCGTTTCCCCGTTTCTTTGTTCGCTTCTCCGTTTCTTTCTCCGTTTCTCGTTTTTTTTCTTCTTTTCTCCATTTATTTCTCCGATTCTCCGTTTCTTTCTTCGTTTCTTCGTTACTCCGTTGCTTTCTTCGTTTCTCCGTTTCTTTCTTCGTTCCTCTGTTTCTTTCTTCGTTTCTCCGTTTATTTCTTCGTTTCTGCATTTATTTCTCCGTTTCTCCGTTTCTTTCTTCGTTTCTCCGTTTCTTTGTTCGTTTCTCCGTTTCTTTGTTCGTTTCTCCGTTTCTTTCTTCGTTTCTCCGTTTCTTTCTTCGTTTCTCCGTTTCTGTCTTCGTTTCTCCGTTTATATCTCCGATTCTCCGTTTCTTTCTTCGTTTCTTCGTTTCTTTCTTCGTTACTCCGTTTCTTTCTTCGTTTCTCCGTTTCTTTCTTCGTTTCTCCGTTTCTTTCTTCGTCTCTCCGTTTCTTTGTTCGTTTCTCCGTTTCTTTCTTCGTTTCTCCGTTTCTTTGTTCCTTTCTCCGTTTCTTTCTCCGTTTCTCGGTTTATTTCTTCGTTTCTCGATTTATTTCTCCGATTCTCCGTTTAGTTGTTCGTTTCTCCGTTTCTTTGTTCGTTTCTCCGTTTCTTTGTTCGTTTCTCCGTTTCTTTGTTCGTTTCTCCGTTCCTTTGTTCGTTTCTCCGTTTCTTTCTCCGTTTCCCGGTTTATTTCTTCGTTTCTCCATTTATTTCTCCGATTCTCCGTTTCTTTCTTCGTTTCTTCGTTTCTTTCTTCGTTACTCCGTTTCTTTCTTCGTTTCTCCGTTTCTTTCTTCGTTTCTCCGTTTCTTTGTTCGTTTCTCCATTTATTTCTCCGTTTCTCCGTTTCTTTCTCCTTTTCTCCGTTTCTTACTTCGTTTCTCCGTTTCTTTCTTCGTTTCTCCATTTCATTCTTCGTTTCTCCGTTTCTTTCTTCGTTTCTCCGTTTCTTTCTTCGTTTCTCCGTTTCTTTCTTCGTTTCTCCGTTTCTTTCTCCGTTTCTCGGTTTATTTCTTTGTTTCTCCATTTATTTCTCCGATTCTCCGTTTCTTTCTTCGTTTCTTCGTTTCTTTCTTCGTTACTCCGTATCTTGCTTCGTTTCTCCGTTTCTTTCTTCGTTTCTCGGTTTATTTCTTCGATTCTCCATTTATTTCTCCGTTTCTCCGTTTCTTTCTTCGTTTGTTCGTTTCTTTCTTCGTTACTCCGTTTCTTTCTTCGTTTCTCCGTTTCTTTCTTCATTTCTCCGTTTTTTTCTTCGTTTCTCCGTTTAATTCTTCGTTTCTGCGTTTCTTTGTTCGTTTCTCTGTTTCTTTCATCGTTTCTCCGTTACTTTCTCCGTTTCTCGCTTTATTTCTTCGTTTCTCCGTTTCTTTCTTCGTTTCTTCGTTTTCTTCTTCATTTCTCCGTTTCTTTCTTTGTTTCTCGGCTTCTTCCTTCGTTTCATCGATTCTCCATTTCTCCTTTTCTCCGTTTCGATTAAATGATTATAATATTTATAATTTCTATTATAAATCATTTGATCTATAGTTAAATTAGACACTAATACTCTAAATACGTATTTAATACATTTTTTAATCTCTTTAGCCTCCAGAAGTATTTTATTTATACTATTTACTATATATAATAATTTACACAGAATCGGAAAGTAATCTAGTTATTTATTTATAATAATTATTTTTTATTCACTTATTTTAAAAATTGGGATGTACTCTTTAAATGTTCGATTCATTTCTTTAATTTATTCATTAAATTGAATTAATCTATTCTTTATAATAACTTTAATAAGATTAATCCCTATAATTATTATAGAACTCATATTAAAATTTAATAATGAAATTTATTTTATTTGCCTAATTAATGTAATTATTGCCCCTATCATTTGCTTAAATAAAAAATCAATCCAAATAATTATATGATATTCATCTGTTATACAAACATCTATAATAGTTATTTTATTAATAATTAACGAAAATACATTTTTAACATATTTCATTTTGTATTCAATAATTTCTTAACTTTTAATTTTCATATTTAAAATAATAAAGATTAACTCTTCTTCCTTATTTAACATATTAACCTCTAATAAAAGAAAAATTATTTTATACTCAATAATTATTATGTACACAAATTTCCCACATATAGCACTTTTTATACTGAACTAAATCGTCCTAGAAACATTAATATATTCAAGAATAAAATTTACCGTGGAAGGTTTAATTTCGCATTTATTCGAAAGATGAAACATACAATAGTTTGTACAAAAGTATTTATTTATTTTATCGCACGGTAGGGAATGTCATACAAATGGAGTTACTTATCTCTAATGTCCGTAAATTGTACTTGCCGCGCCATCTATTTGTGGAAATTAGAACAATTCCTCGACAAACTTGAGCGTTTCTCCGCCAGGTGTTTTCACCCCTTAAGTGTAGTTTAACCCTTTCTCCAATAGATGGCAACCCATGTAATTACCACGTTACAGGGATTTGTAATTGCGGGTTCAGAATATATTTGCATACATATAAACTACAATTCCGATATGTAGAGAAATATTCATTTACTTTATCACACGGCTTCTTCGATTATATTTCTTCGGTCTAACCAAATATTTCAAGAAATTGATGGCTTTTTATACCGAAACATTGTCAAAAATTGTTTAATCTACGGTCCAACGACGGTTGTTAATAATTATGATAAATAAATGTCAAGATATTGCGAAGTCTGCGAAGGCGAACGGTTTCAGTGAATGATTGTTCATTTCGGCGATTGTTATTAACATTTACGCATGTTCCCTATATTGATCGAACAATGTACTTCTTATTTATGCATTAAAAATGATTGATTCGCCTCTAGCAATTGATTTTGATCGAACTTCAAAGTAAAGAGATGTTTCTTAAAGTTTTAAAACATGGAAAGAAATAATTGTCTATGAGATATATCAATTTAACATTTGATTAATACATGAAGAATGGAAATTTTTGGTCAAATAAGTGAATAAAAAATAATTATTATAAATAAATAATTAGATTTATTTCCGATTCTGTGTAAATTATTATATACAGTAAATAGTATAAATGAAATTCTTCTGGAGGCTAAAGAGATTAAAAAATATATTAAATATGTATTTAGAGTATTAGTGTATAATTTAACTATAGCTCAAATGATTTATAATAGAAATTATAAATATTATAATCATTTAATCGAAACGGAGAAACGGAGAAACGGAGAAACGAAGAAACGAAGGAAGAAACGGAGAAACGAAGAAAGAAACGGAGAAACGAAAAAAGAAACGGAGAAACGGAGAAATAAATGGAGAAACGAAGAAATAAACGGAGAAACGAAGAAAGAAACGGAGAAACGGAGAAATAAATGGACAAACGAAGAAACAAACGGAGAAACGAAGAAAGAAACGGAGAAACGAAGAAAGAAACGAAGAAACGAAGAAAGAAACGGAGAAACGAAGAAAGAAACGGAGAAACGAACAAAGAAACGGAGAAACGAACAAAGAAACGGCGAAGCGGAGAAATAAATGGGGAAACGAACAAAGAAATGGAGAAACGAACAAAGAATCCGAGAAACGAAGAAAGAAACGGAGAAACGAAAATAGAAACGGAGAAACGAAGAAAGAAGCGAAGAAACGAAGAAAGAATCGGAGAAACGATGAAAGAAACGGAGGAACGAAGAAAGAAACGGAGAAACGATGAAAGAAACGGAGAAACGAAGAAAGAAACGGAGAAACGACGAAATAAATGGAGAAACGAAGAAATAAACGGAGAAACGAAGAAAGAAACGGAGAAACGAAGAAAGAAACGGAGAAACGGAGAAATAAATGGAGAAACGAAGAAATAAACGGAGAAACGAAGAAAGAAACGGAGAAACGGAGAAATAAATGTAGAAACGAAGAAACAAACGGAGAAACGAAGAAAGAAACGGAGAAACGAAGAAAGAAACGAAGAAAGAAACGGAGACACGAAGAAAGAAACGAAGAAACGAAGAAAGAAACGGAGAAACGGAGAAATAAATGGAGAAACGAAGAAATAAACGGAGAAACGAAGAAAGAAACGGGGAAACGGAGAAATAAATGGAGAAACGAAGAAACAAACGGAGAAACGAAGAAAGAAACGGAGAAACGAAGAAAGAAACGGCGATGCGGAGAAATAAATGGGGAAACGAACAAAGAAATGGAGAAACGAACAAAGAAACCGAGAAACGAAGAAAGAAACGGAGAAGCGAAAAAAGAAACGGAGAAACGAAGAAAGAAAGGAAGAAACGAAGAATGAAACGGAGAAACGAAGAAAGAAACGGCGAAGCGGAGAAATAAATGGGGAAACGAACAAAGAAATGGAGAAACGAACAAAGAAACCGAGAAACGAAGAAAGAAACGGAGAAACGAAAAAAGAAACGGAGAAACGAAGAAAATAACGAAGAAACGAAGAATGAAACGGAGAAACGAAGAAACGAAGAACGAAACGGAGAAACGAAGAGAGAAACGGAGAAACGAAGAAAGAAACGAAGAAACGAAGAATGAAACGGAGAAACGAAGAAAGAAACGGCGAAGCGGAGAAATAAATGGGGAAACGAACAAAGAAATGGAGAAACGAAGAAAGAAACGAAGAAACGAAGAATGAAACGGAGAAACGAAGAAAGAAACGGCGAAGCGGAGAAATAAATGGGGAAACGAACAAAGAAATGGAGAAACGGACAAAGAAACCGAGAAACGAAGAAAGAAACGGAGAAACGAAAAAAGAAACGGAGAAACGAAGAAAGAAACGAAGAAACGAAGAATGAAACGGAGAAACGAAGAAACGAAGAATGAAACGGAGAAACGAAGAAAGAAACGGAGAAACGAAGAAAGAAACGGAGAAAGAAACGGAGAAACGAAGAAAGAAACGGAGAAAGAAACGGAGAAACGAAGAAAGAAACGGAGAAAGAAACGGAGAAACGAAGAAAGAAACGGAGAAACGAAGAAAGAAGCGGAGTAACGAAGAAAGAAACGGAGAAACGAAGAAAGAAACGGAGAAACGAAGAAAGAAACGGAGAAAGAAACGGAGAAACGAAGAAAGAAACGGAGAAACGAAGAAAGAAGCGGAGTAACGAAGAAAGAAACGGAGAAACGAAGAAAGAAACGGAGAAACGAAGAAAGAAACGGAGAAACGAAGAAATAAATGGAGAAACGAAGAAATAAACGGAGAAACTAAGAAAGAAACGGAGAAACGAAGAAATAAATGGAGAAACAAAGAAAGAAACGGAGAAACGAAGAAAGAAACGGAGAAACGAAGAAAGAAGCGGAGTAACGAAGAAAGAAACGGAGAAACGAAGAAAGAAACGGAGAAACGAAGAAAGAAACGGAGAAACGAACAAAGAAACGGAGAAACGAACAAAGAAACCGAGAAACAAAGAAAGAAACGGAGAAACGAAGAAAGAAACGAAGAAACGAAGAAAGAAACGGAGAAACGTACAAAGAAACGGAGAAACGAAGAAAGAAACGGAGAAACGAACAAAGAAACGGAGAAACGAACAAAGAAACCGAGAAACGAAGAAAGAAACGGAGAAACGAAGAAAGAAACGAAGAAACGAAGAAAGAAACGGAGAAACGTACAAAGAAACGGAGAAACGAAGAAAGAAACGGAGAAACGAAGAAAGAAGCGGAGTAACGAAGAAAGAAACGGAGAAACGAAGAAAGAAACGGAGAAACGAAGAAAAAAACGGAGAAACGAAGAAATAAATGGAGAAACGAAGAAATAAACGGAGAAACGAAGAAAGAAACGAAGAAACGAAGAAAGAAACGGAGAAACGTACAAAGAAACGGAGAAACGAAGAAAGAAACGGAGAAACGAAGAAAGAAGCGGAGAAACGAAGAAAGAAACGGAGAAACGAAGAAAGAAACGCAGAAACGAAGAAAGAAACGGAGAAACGAAGAAATAAATGGAGAAACGAAGAAATAAACGGAGAAACGAAGAAAGAAACGAAGAAAGAAACGGAGAAACGGAGAAACGGAGAAATAAATGGAGAAACGAAGAAATAAACGGAGAAACGAAGAAAGAAACGGAGTAACGGAGAAATAAATGTAGAAACGAAGAAACAAACGGAGAAACGAAGAAAGAAACGGAGAAACGAAGAAAGAAACGGAGAAACGAAGAAATAAATGGAGAAACGAAGAAAGAAACGGAGAAACGAAGAAAGAAACGGAGAAACGAAGAAATAAATGGAGAAACAAAGAAAGAAACGGAGAAACGAAGAAAGAAACGGAGAAACAAAGAAAGAAGCGGAGTAACGAAGAAAGAAACGGAGAAACGAAGAAAGAAACGGAGAAACGAAGAAAGAAACGGAGAAACGAACAAAGAAACGGAGAAACGAACAAAGAAACCGAGAAACGAAGAAAGAAACGGAGAAACGAAGAAAGAAACGAATAAACGAAGAAAGAAACGGAGAAACGTACAAAGAAACGGAGAAACGAAGAAAGAAACGGAGAAACGAAGAAAGAAGCGGAGTAACGAAGAAAGAAACGGAGAAACGAAGAAAGAAACGGAGAAACGAAGAAAAAAACGGAGAAACGAAGAAATAAATGGAGAAACGAAGAAATAAACGGAGAAACGAAGAAAGAAACGAAGAAACGAAGAAAGAAACGGAGAAACGTACAAAGAAACGGAGAAACGAAGAAAGAAACGGAGAAACGAAGAAAGAAGCGGAGTAACGAAGAAAGAAACGGAGAAACGAAGAAAGAAACGCAGAAACGAAGAAAGAAACGGAGAAACGAAGAAATAAATGGAGAAACGAAGAAATAAACGGAGAAACGAAGAAAGAAACGAAGAAAGAAACGGAGAAACGGAGAAACGGAGAAATAAATGGAGAAACGAAGAAATAAACGGAGAAACGAAGAAAGAAACGGAGTAACGGAGAAATAAATGTAGAAACGAAGAAACAAACGGAGAAACGAAGAAAGAAACGGAGAAACGAAGAAAGAAACGGAGAAACGAAGAAATAAATGGAGAAACGAAGAAAGAAACGGAGAAACGAAGAAAGAAACGGAGTAACGAAGAAAGAATCGAAGAAACGAAGAAAGAAACGGAGAATCGGAGAAATAAATGGAGAAACGAAGAAATAAAACGAGAAACAGAGAAAGAAACGGAGAAATGAACAAAGAAACGGAGAAACGAAGAAAGAAACGAAGAAACGAAGAAACAAACCGAGAATCGGGGAAATAAATGGAGAAACGAAGAATCAAACCGAGACACGGAGAAAGAAACGGAGAAACGAACAAAGAAACGGAGAAACGAACAAAGAAACGGAGAAACGAACAAAGAAACGGAGAAACGAACAAAGAAACGGAAAAACGAAGAAAGAGACGGAGAAACGAGGAAAGAAACGGAGAAACGAAGAAAGAAACGGAGAAACGAAGAAATAAATGGAGAAACGAAGAAATAAACGGAGAAACGAAGAAAGAAACGAAGAAACGAAGAAAGAAACGGAGAAACGGAGAAATAAATGGAGAAACGAAGAAATAAACGGAGAAACGAAGAAAGAAACGGAGTAACGGAGAAATAAATGTAGAAACGAAGAAACAAACGGAGAAACGAAGAAAGAAACGGAGAAACGAAGAAAGAAACGGAGAAACGAAGAAATAAATGGAGAATCGAAGAAAGAAACGGAGAAACGAAGAAAGAAACGGAGTAACGAAGAAAGAATCGAAGAAACGAAGAAAGAAAAGGAGAATCGGAGAAATAAATGGAGAAACGGAGAAATAAAACGAGAAACAGAGAAAGAAACGGAGAAATGAACAAAGAAACGGAGAAACGAAGAAAGAAACGAAGAAACGAAGAAACAAACCGAGAATCGGAGAAATAAATGGAGAAACGAAGAATCGAACCGAGACACGGAGAAAGAAACGGAGAAACGAACAAAGAAACGGAGAAACGAACAAAGAAACGGAGAAACGAACAAAGAAACGGAGAAACGAAGAAAGAGACGGAGAAACGAAGAAATAAACGGAGAAACGAAGAAAGAATCGGAGAAACGATGAAAGAAACGGAGGAACGAAGAAAGAAACGGAGAAACGATGAAAGAAACGGAGAAACGAAGAAAGAAACGGAGAAACGAAGAAATAAATGGAGAAACGAAGAAATAAACGGAGAAACGAAGAAAGAAACGGAGAAACGAAGAAAGAAACGGAGAAACGGAGAAATAAATGGAGAAACGAAGAAATAAACGGAGAAACGAAGAAAGAAACGGAGAAACGGAGAAATAAATGTAGAAACGAAGAAACAAACGGAGAAACGAAGAAAGAAACGGAGAAACGAAGAAAGAAACGAAGAAAGAAACGGAGACACGAAGAAAGAAACGAAGAAACGAAGAAAGAAACGGAGAAACGGAGAAATAAATGGAGAAACGAAGAAATAAACGGAGAAACGAAGAAAGAAACGGGGAAACGGAGAAATAAATGGAGAAACGAAGAAACAAACGGAGAAACGAAGAAAGAAACGGAGAAACGAAGAAAGAAACGGCGAAGCGGAGAAATAAATGGGGAAACGAACAAAGAAATGGAGAAACGAACAAAGAAACCGAGAAACGAAGAAAGAAACGGAGAAACGAAAAAAGAAACGGAGAAACGAAGAAAGTAACGAAGAAACGAAGAATGAAACGGAGAAACGAAGAAACGAAGAATGAAACGGAGAAACGAAGAGAGAAACGGAGAAACGAAGAAAGAAACGAAGAAACGAAGAATGAAACGGAGAAACGAAGAAAGAAACGGCGAAGCGGAGAAATAAATGGGGAAACGAACAAAGAAATGGAGAAACGAACAAAGAAACCGAGAAACGAAGAAAGAAACGGAGAAACGAAAAAAGAAACGGAGAAACGAAAAAAGAAACGAAGAAACGAAGAATGAAACGGAGAAACGAAGAAAGAAACGGCGAAGCGGAGAAATAAATGGGGAAACGAACAAAGAAATGGAGAAACGAACAAAGAAACCGAGAAACGAAAAAAGAAACGGAGAAACGAAGAAACGAAGAATGAAACGGAGAAACGAAGAAACGAAGAATGAAACGGAGAAACGAAGAAAGAAACGGAGAAACGAAGAAAGAAACGGAGAAAGAAACGGAGAAACGAAGAAAGAAACGGAGAAAGAAACGGAGAAACGAAGAAAGAAACGGAGAAACGAAGAAAGAAGCGGAGTAACGAAGAAAGAAACGGAGAAACGTAGAAAGAAACGGAGAAACGAAGAAAGAAACGGAGAAAGAAACGGAGAAACGAAGAAAGAAACGGAGAAACGAAGAAAGAAGCGGAGTAACGAAGAAAGAAACGGAGAAACGAAGAAAGAAACGGAGAAACGAAGAAAGAAACGGAGAAACGAAGAAATAAATGGAGAAACGAAGAAATAAACGGAGAAACTAAGAAAGAAACGGAGAAACGAAGAAATAAATGGAGAAACAAAGAAAGAAACGGAGAAACGAAGAAAGAAACGGAGAAACGAAGAAAGAAGCGGAGTAACGAAGAAAGAAACGGAGAAACGAAGAAAGAAACGGAGAAACGAAGAAAGAAACGGAGAAACGAACAAAGAAACGGAGAAACGAAGAAAGAAACGGAGAAACGAAGAAAGAAACGGAGAAAAGAAGAAAGAAACGAAGAAACGAAGAAACGAAGAAAGAAACGGAGAAACGTACAAAGAAACGGAGAAACGAAGAAAGAAACGGAGAAACGAAGAAAGAAGCGGAGTAACGAAGAAAGAAACGGAGAAACGAAGAAAGAAACGGAGAAACGAAGAAAAAAACGGAGAAACGAAGAAATAAATGGAGAAACGAAGAAAGAAACGGAGAAACGAAGAAATAAATGGAGAAACGAAGAAATAAACGGAGAAACGAAGAAAGAAACGGAGAAACGAAGAAATAAATGGAGAAACAAAGAAAGAAACGGAGAAACGAAGAAAGAAACGGAGAAACGAAGAAAGAAGCGGAGTAACGAAGAAAGAAACGGAGAAACGAAGAAAGAAACGGAGAAACGAAGAAAGAAACGGAGAAACGAACAAAGAAACGGAGAAACGAACAAAGAAACCGAGAAACGAAGAAAGAAACGGAGAAACGAAGAAAGAAACGAAGAAACGAAGAAAGAAACGGAGAAACGTACAAAGAAACGGAGAAACGAAGAAAGAAACGGAGAAACGAAGAAAGAAGCGGAGTAACGAAGAAAGAAACGGAGAAACGAAGAAAGAAACGGAGAAACGAAGAAAAAAACGGAGAAACGAAGAAATAAATGGAGAAACGAAGAAATAAACGGAGAAACGAAGAAAGAAACGAAGAAACGAAGAAAGAAACGGAGAAACGTACAAAGAAACGGAGAAACGAAGAAAGAAACGGAGAAACGAAGAAAGAAGCGGAGTAACGAAGAAAGAAACGGAGAAACGAAGAAAGAAACGCAGAAACGAAGAAAGAAACGGAGAAACGAAGAAATAAATGGAGAAACGAAGAAATAAACGGAGAAACGAAGAAAGAAACGAAGAAAGAAACGGAGAAACGGAGAAACGGAGAAATAAATGGAGAAACGAAGAAATAAACGGAGAAACGAAGAAAGAAACGGAGTAACGGAGAAATAAATGTAGAAACGAAGAAACAAACGGAGAAACGAAGAAAGAAACGGAGAAACGAAGAAAGAAACGGAGAAACGAAGAAATAAATGGAGAAACGAAGAAAGAAACGGAGAAACGAAGAAAGAAACGGAGAAACGAAGAAATAAATGGAGAAACAAAGAAAGAAACGGAGAAACGAAGAAAGAAACGGAGAAACGAAGAAAGAAGCGGAGTAACGAAGAAAGAAACGGAGAAACGAAGAAAGAAACGGAGAAACGAAGAAAGAAACGGAGAAACGAACAAAGAAACGGAGAAACGAACAAAGAAACCGAGAAACGAAGAAAGAAACGGAGAAACGAAGAAAGAAACGAAGAAACGAAGAAAGAAACGGAGAAACGTACAAAGAAACGGAGAAACGAAGAAAGAAACGGAGAAACGAAGAAAGAAGCGGAGTAACGAAGAAAGAAACGGAGAAACGAAGAAAGAAACGGAGAAACGAAGAAAAAAACGGAGAAACGAAGAAATAAATGGAGAAACGAAGAAATAAACGGAGAAACGAAGAAAGAAACGAAGAAACGAAGAAAGAAACGGAGAAACGTACAAAGAAACGGAGAAACGAAGAAAGAAACGGAGAAACGAAGAAAGAAGCGGAGTAACGAAGAAAGAAACGGAGAAACGAAGAAAGAAACGCAGAAACGAAGAAAGAAACGGAGAAACGAAGAAATAAATGGAGAAACGAAGAAATAAACGGAGAAACGAAGAAAGAAACGAAGAAAGAAACGGAGAAACGGAGAAACGGAGAAATAAATGGAGAAACGAAGAAATAAACGGAGAAACGAAGAAAGAAACGGAGTAACGGAGAAATAAATGTAGAAACGAAGAAACAAACGGAGAAACGAAGAAAGAAACGGAGAAACGAAGAAAGAAACGGAGAAACGAAGAAATAAATGGAGAAACGAAGAAAGAAACGGAGAAACGAAGAAAGAAACGGAGTAACGAAGAAAGAATCGAAGAAACGAAGAAAGAAACGGAGAATCGGAGAAATAAATGGAGAAACGAAGAAATAAAACGAGAAACAGAGAAAGAAACGGAGAAATGAACAAAGAAACGGAGAAACGAAGAAAGAAACGAAGAAACGAAGAAACAAACCGAGAATCGGAGAAATAAATGGAGAAACGAAGAATCAAACCGAGACACGGAGAAAGAAACGGAGAAACGAACAAAGAAACGGAGAAACGAACAAAGAAACGGAGAAACGAACAAAGAAACGGAGAAACGAACAAAGAAACGGAGAAACGAACAAAGAAACGGAGAAACGAAGAAAGAGACGGAGAAACGAAGAAAGAAACGGAGAAACGAAGAACGAAACGGAGTAACGAAGAAAGAATCGAAGAAACGAAGAAAGAAAAGGAGAATCGGAGAAATAAATGGAGAAACGGAGAAATAAAACGAGAAACAGAGAAAGAAACGGAGAAATGAACAAAGAAACGGAGAAACGAAGAAAGAAACGAAGAAACGAAGAAACAAACCGAGAATCGGAGAAATAAATGGAGAAACGAAGAATCAAACCGAGACACGGAGAAAGAAACGGAGAAACGAACAAAGAAACGGAGAAACGAACAAAGAAACGGAGAAACGAACAAAGAAACGGAGAAACGAACAAAGAAACGGAGAAACGAAGAAAGAGACGGAGAAACGAAGAAATAAACGGAGAAACGAAGAAAGAAACGGAGAAACGAAAAAAGAAACGGAGAAACCAAGAAAGAAACGGAGCAACGAACAAAGAAACGGAGAAGCGAACAATGAAACGGAGAAACGAAGAAAGAAACGGAGAAACGAAGAAATAAACGGAGAAACGAACAAGAAAACGGAGAAACGAAGAAAGAAACGGAGAAACGGAGAATTAAATGGAGAAACCAAGAAATAAACGGAGAAACGGAGAAATAAATGGAGAAACGAAGAAATAAACGGAGAAACGAAGAAAGAAACGGAGAAACGAAGAAAGAAACGGAGAATCGGAGAAATTAATGGAGAAACGAACAAAAAACGGTGAAACGGAGAAACGGAGAAACGGAAAAACCGAGAAACGGAGAAAAGGAGAAACGGAGAAACCGAGAATCCGAGAAACCGAGAAACGGAGAAACGGAGAAACGGAGAAACCGAGAAACGGAGAAACGGAAAAACCGAGAAACGGAGAAACCGAGAAACGGAGAAACGGGAAACCGAGAAACGGAGAAACGGAGAAACGGAGAAACCGAGAAACGGAGAAACCGAGAAACGAAGAAACGGAGAAACGGAGAAACGTTTCTCCGTTTCCTTGTTCGTTTCTCCGTTCCTTTGTTCGTTTCTACGTTTCTTTCTTTGTTTCTCCGTTTCTTTCTTCGTTTTTCCGTTTATTTCTTCGTTTCTCCATTTATTCCTCCGATTCTCCGTTTCATTCTTCGTTTCCTTCTTCGTTACTCCGTTTCTTACTTCGTTTCTCCGTTTCTTTCTTCGTTGCTCCGTTTCTTTCTTCGTTTCTCCGTTTCTCCGTTTCTTCCATTGTTTCTCCGTTTCTATCTTCATTTTTCCGTTTATTTCTTCGTTTCTCCGTTTCATTCTTCGTTTCTGCGTTTCTTTGTTCGTTTCTCCGTTTATTTCTTCGTTTCTCCATTTACTTCTCCGTTTCTCCGTTTCTTTCTTCGTTTCTACGTTTCTTTCTTCGTTTCTCGGTTTCTTTCTTCGTTTCTCCGTTTCATTCTTCGTATCTCCGTTTCTTTGTTCGTTTCTCCGTTTCTTTGTTCGTTTCTCCGTTTCTTTATTCGTTTCTCCGTTTCTTTCTTCGTTTCTTCGTTTCTTTCTTCGTTACTCCATTTCTTTCTTCGTTTCTCCGTTTCTTTCTTCGTTTCTCCGGTTATTTCTTCGTTTCTCCATTTCTTTCTTCGTTTCTCCGTTTATTTCTTCGTTTCTCCATTTATTTCTCCGTTTCTACGTTTCTTTCTTCGTTTCTCCGTCTCTTTGTTCGTTTCCCCGTTTCTTTGTTCGTTTCTCCGTTTCTTTCTTGGTTTCTCCGTTTCTTTGTTCGTTTCTCCGTTTCTTTCTCTGTTTCTCCGTTTCTTCCTTCGTTTCTCCGTTTCTTTCTTCGTTTCTCCGTTTATTTCTTCGTTTCTCCGTCTCTTTCTTCGTTTCTCCGTTTATATCTTCGTTTCTCCGTTTCTTTGTTCGTTTCTCCGTTTCTTTGTTCGTTTCTCCGTTTCTTTCTCGGTTTCTCGGTTTGTTTCTTCGTTTCTCCATTTATTTCTCCGATTCTCGGTTTTTTTCTTTGTTTCTCCATGTATTTCTCCGATTCTCCGTTTCTTTCTTCGTTTCTCCGTTTCATTCTTCGTATCTCCGTTTCTTTGTTCGTTTCTCCGTTTCTTTGTTCGTTTCTCCGTTTCTTTGTTCGTTTTTCCGTTTCTTTCTTCGTTTCTCCGTTTCTTTGTTCGTTTCTCCGTTTCTTTCTTCGTTTCTTCGTTTCTTTCTTCGTTACTCCATTTCTTTCTTCGTTTCTCCGTTTCTTTCTTCGTTTCTCCGGTTATTTCTTCGTTTCTCCATTTCTTTCTTCGTTTCTCCGTTTATTTCTTCGTTTCTCCATTTATTTCTCCGATTCTCCGTTTCTTTCTTCGTTTCTCCATTTATTTCTCCGATTCTCCGTTTCTTTCTTCGTTTCTCCGTTTCTTTCTTCGTTTCTCCGTTTCTTTCTTCGTTTCTCCGTTTCTTTCTTCGTTTCTCCGTTTATTTCTTCGTTTCTCCATTTATTTCTCCGTTTCTCCGTCTCTTTCTTCGTTTCTCCGTTTCTTTGTTCGTTTCTCCGTTTCTTTGTTCGTTTCTCCGTTTCTTTGTTCGTTTCTCCGTTCCTTTGTTCGTTTCTCCGTTTCTTTCTTCGTTTCTCCGGTTATTTCTTCGTTTCTCCATTTCTTTCTTCGTTTCTCCGTTTATTTCTTCGTTTCTCCATTTATTTCTCCGTTTCTCCGTTTCTTTCTTCGTTTCTCCGTCTCTTTGTTCGTTTCTCCGTTTCTTTGTTCGTTTCTCCGTTTCTTTCTTGGTTTCTCCGTTTCTTTGTTCGTTTCTCCGTTTCTTTCTCTGTTTCTCCGTTTCTTCCTTCGTTTCTCCGTTTCTTTCTTCGTTTCTCCGTTTATTTCTTCGTTTCTCCGTCTCTTTCATCGTTTCTCCGTTTCTATCTTCGTTTCTCCGTTTCTTTGTTCGTTTCTCCGTTTCTTTGTTCGTTTCACCGTTTCTTTGTTCGTTTCTCCGTTTCTTTCTCGGTTTCTCGGTTTGTTTCTTCGTTTCTCCATTTATTTCTCCGATTCTCGGTTTCTTTCTTCGTTTCTCCATTTATTTCTCCGATTCTCCGTTTCTTTCTTCGTTTCTCCGTTTCATTCTTCGTATCTCCGTTTCTTTGTTCGTTTCTCCGTTTCTTTGTTCGCTTCTCCGTTTCTTTGTTCGTTTTTCCGTTTCTTTCTTCGTTTCTCCGTTTCTTTGTTCGTTTCTCCGTTTCTTTCTCCGTTTCTCGGGTTATTTCTACGTTTCTCCATTTATTTCTCCGATACTCCGTTTCTTTCTTCGTTTATCCGTTTCTTTCTTCGTTTCTCCGTTTCTATCTTCATTTCTCCATTTATTTCTTCGTTTCTCCATTTATTTCTCCGATTCTCCGTTTCTTTCTTCGTTTCTCCATTTATTTGTCCGATTCTCCGTTTCTTTCTTCGTATCTCAGTTTATTTCTTCGTTTCTCCATTTATTTCTTAGTTTCTCCATTTATTTCTCCGTTTCTCCGTTTCTTTCTTCGTTTCTCCGTTTCTTTCTTCGTTTCTCCGTTTCTTTCTTCGTTTCTCCGTTTATTTCTTCGTTTCTCCATTTATTTCTCCGATTCTCCGTTTCTTGCTTCGTTTCTCCATTTATTTCTCCGATTCTCCGTTTCTTTCTTCGTTTCTCCGTTTCTTTCTTCGTTTCTCCGTTTCTTTCTTCGTTTCTCCGTTTATTTCTTCGTTTCTCCATTTATTTCTCCGTTTCTCCGTTTCTTTCTTCTTTTCTCCGTCTCTTTGTTCGTTTCTCCGTTTCTTTGTTCGTTTCTCCGTTTCTTTCTTGGTTTCTCCGTTTCTTTGTTCGTTTCCTCGTTTCTTTCTCTGTTTCTCCGTTTCTTTCTTCGTTTCCCCATTTCTTTCTTCGTTTCTCCGTTTATTTCTTCGTTTCTCCGTCTCTTTCTTCGTTTCTCCGTTTCTTTCTTCGTTTCTCCGTTTCTTTCTTCGCTTCTCGGTTTCTTTGTTCGTTTCTCCGTTTCTTTGTTCGTTTCTCCGTTTCTTTCTTCGTTTCTCCGTTTCTCTCTCCGTTCCTTTCTTCGTTTCTCCGTTTATTTCTTCGTTTCTCCATTTATTTCTCCGTTTCTAGGTTTCTCTGTTCGTTTCTCCGTTTCTTTGTTCGTTTCTCCGTTTCTTTGTTCGTTTCTACGTTTCTTTGTTCGTTTCTCCGTTTCTTTCTTCGTTTCTCCGTTTCTGCGTTTCTTTGTTCGTTTCTCCGTTTCTTTCTTCGTTTCTCCGTTTCTTTCTTCGTTTCTCCGTTTCTTTCTTCGTTTCTCCGTTTCTTTCTTCGTTTCTCCGATTCTTTCTTCGTTTCTCCGTTTCTTTGTTCGTTTCTCCGTTTCCTTCTTCGTTTCTTCGTTTCTTTCTTCGTTTCTCCCTTTCTTTCTTCGTTTCTCCGTTTATTTCTTCGTTTCTCCATTTATTTCTCCGTTTCTCCGTTTCTTTGTTCGTTTCTCCGTTTCCTTCTTCGTTTCTCCCTTTCTTTCTTCGTTTCTCCGTTTATTTCTTCGTTTCTCCATTTATTTCTCCGTTTCTCCGTTTCTTTCTTCGTTTCTCCGTTTCTTTCTTCGTTTCTCCGTTTCTTTGTTCGTTTCTCCGTTTCTTTCTTCGTTTCTCCGTTTCTTTGTCCGTTTCTCCGTTTCTTGCTTCGTTTCTCCGTTTCTTTCATTGTTTCTTCGCTTCTCCGTTTCTTTCTTCCTTTCTCCGTTTATATCTTCGTTTCTCCATTTATTTCTCCGTTTCATTCTTCGTTTCTCCGTTTCATTCTTCGTTTCTCCGTTTCTTTGTTCGTTTCTCCGTTCCTTTCTTCGTTTCTCCGTTTATTTCTTCGTTTCTCCATTTATTTCTCCGTTTCTAGGTTTCTTTGTTCGTTTCTCCATTTCTTTGTTCGTTTCTCCGTTTCTTTGTTCGTTTCTACGTTTCTTTGTTCGTTTCTCCGTTTCTTTCTTCGTTTCTCCGTTTCTCCGTTTCTTTGTTCGTTTCTCCGTTTCTTTCTTCGTTTCTCCGTTTCTTTCTTCGTTTCTCCGTTTCTTTCTTCGTTTCTCCGTTTCTTTCTTCGTTTCTCCGATTCTTTCTTCGTTTCTCCGTTTCTTTGTTCGTTTCTCCGTTTCCTTCTTCGTTTCTTCGTTTCTTTCTTCGTTTCTCCCTTTCTTTCTTCGTTTCTCCGTTTATTTCTTCGTTTCTCCATTTATTTCTCCGTTCTCCGTTTCTTTGTTCGTTTCTCCGTTTCCTTCTTCGTTTCTCCCTTTCTTTCTTCGTTTCTCCGTTTATTTCTTCGTTTCTCCATTTATTTCTCCGTTTCTCCGTTTCTTTCTTCGTTTCTCCGTTTCTTTCTTCGTTTCTCCGTTTCTTTGTTCCTTTCTCCGTTTCTTTCTTCGTTTCTCCGTTTCTTTGTCCGTTTCTCCGTTTCTTGCTCCGTTTCTCGGTTTATTTCTTCGTTTCTCCATTTATTTCTCCGATTCTCCGATTCTTTCTTCGTTTCTTTCTTCGTTTCTTTCTTCGTTTCTCCGTTTCTTCGTTTCTTTCTTCGTTTCTCCGTTCCTTTCATCGTTTCTCCGTTTCTTTGTTCGTTTCTCTGTCCCTTTCTTCGTTTCTCCGTTTCTTTCTTCGTTTCTCCGTTTGTTTGTTCGTTTCTCCGTTTCTTTGTTCCTTTCTCCGTTTCTTTCTTCGTTTCTCCGTTTCTTTGTCCGTTTCTCCGTTTCTTGCTCCGTTTCTCGGTTTATTTCTTCGTTTCTCCATTTATTTCTCCGATTCTCCGATTCTTTCTTCGTTTCTTTCTTCGTTTCTTTCTTCGTTTCTCCGTTTCTTCGTTTCTTTCTTCGTTTCTCCGTTCCTTTCATCGTTTCTCCGTTTCTTTGTTCGTTTCTCTGTCCCTTTCTTCGTTTCTCCGTTTCTTTCTTCGTTTCTCCGTCTCTTTGTTCGTTTCTCCGTTTCTTTGTTCGTTTCTCCGTTTCTTTCTTGGTTTCTCCGTTTCTTTGTTCGTTTCTCCGTTTCTTTCTCTGTTTCTCCGTTTCTTCCTTCGTTTCTCCGTTTCTTTCTTCGTTTCTCCGTTTATTTCTTCGTTTCTCCGTCTCTTTCATCGTTTCTCCGTTTCTATCTTCGTTTCTCCGTTTCTTTGTTCGTTTCTCCGTTTCTTTGTTCGTTTCACCGTTTCTTTGTTCGTTTCTCCGTTTCTTTCTCGGTTTCTCGGTTTGTTTCTTCGTTTCTCCATTTATTTCTCCGATTCTCGGTTTCTTTCTTCGTTTCTCCATTTATTTCTCCGATTCTCCGTTTCTTTCTTCGTTTCTCCGTTTCATTCTTCGTATCTCCGTTTCTTTGTTCGTTTCTCCGTTTCTTGGTTCGCTTCTCCGTTTCTTTGTTCGTTTTTCCGTTTCTTTCTTCGTTTCTCCGTTTCTTTGTTCGTTTCTCCGTTTCTTTCTCCGTTTCTCGGGTTATTTCTACGTTTCTCCATTTATTTCTCCGATACTCCGTTTCTTTCTTCGTTTATCCGTTTCTTTCTTCGTTTCTCCGTTTCTATCTTCATTTCTCCATTTATTTCTTCGTTTCTCCATTTATTTCTCCGATTCTCCGTTTCTTTCTTCGTTTCTCCATTTATTTGTCCGATTCTCCGTTTCTTTCTTCGTATCTCAGTTTATTTCTTCGTTTCTCCATTTATTTCTTAGTTTCTCCATTTATTTCTCCGTTTCTCCGTTTCTTTCTTCGTTTCTCCGTTTCTTTCTTCGTTTCTCCGTTTCTTTCTTCGTTTCTCCGTTTATTTCTTCGTTTCTCCATTTATTTCTCCGATTCTCCGTTTCTTGCTTCGTTTCTCCATTTATTTCTCCGATTCTCCGTTTCTTTCTTCGTTTCTCCGTTTCTTTCTTCGTTTCTCCGTTTCTTTCTTCGTTTCTCCGTTTATTTCTTCGTTTCTCCATTTATTTCTCCGTTTCTCCGTTTCTTTCTTCTTTTCTCCGTCTCTTTGTTCGTTTCTCCGTTTCTTTGTTCGTTTCTCCGTTTCTTTCTTGGTTTCTCCGTTTCTTTGTTCGTTTCCTCGTTTCTTTCTCTGTTTCTCCGTTTCTTTCTTCGTTTCCCCATTTCTTTCTTCGTTTCTCCGTTTATTTCTTCGTTTCTCCGTCTCTTTCTTCGTTTCTCCGTTTCTTTCTTCGTTTCTCCGTTTCTTTCTTCGCTTCTCGGTTTCTTTGTTCGTTTCTCCGTTTCTTTGTTCGTTTCTCCGTTTCTTTCTTCGTTTCTCCGTTTCTCTCTCCGTTCCTTTCTTCGTTTCTCCGTTTATTTCTTCGTTTCTCCATTTATTTCTCCGTTTCTAGGTTTCTCTGTTCGTTTCTCCGTTTCTTTGTTCGTTTCTCCGTTTCTTTGTTCGTTTCTACGTTTCTTTGTTCGTTTCTCCGTTTCTTTCTTCGTTTCTCCGTTTCTGCGTTTCTTTGTTCGTTTCTCCGTTTCTTTCTTCGTTTCTCCGTTTCTTTCTTCGTTTCTCCGTTTCTTTCTTCGTTTCTCCGTTTCTTTCTTCGTTTCTCCGATTCTTTCTTCGTTTCTCCGTTTCTTTGTTCGTTTCTCCGTTTCCTTCTTCGTTTCTTCGTTTCTTTCTTCGTTTCTCCCTTTCTTTCTTCGTTTCTCCGTTTATTTCTTCGTTTCTCCATTTATTTCTCCGTTTCTCCGTTTCTTTGTTCGTTTCTCCGTTTCCTTCTTCGTTTCTCCCTTTCTTTCTTCGTTTCTCCGTTTATTTCTTCGTTTCTCCATTTATTTCTCCGTTTCTCCGTTTCTTTCTTCGTTTCTCCGTTTCTTTCTTCGTTTCTCCGTTTCTTTGTTCGTTTCTCCGTTTCTTTCTTCGTTTCTCCGTTTCTTTGTCCGTTTCTCCGTTTCTTGCTTCGTTTCTCCGTTTCTTTCATTGTTTCTTCGCTTCTCCGTTTCTTTCTTCCTTTCTCCGTTTATATCTTCGTTTCTCCATTTATTTCTCCGTTTCATTCTTCGTTTCTCCGTTTCATTCTTCGTTTCTCCGTTTCTTTGTTCGTTTCTCCGTTCCTTTCTTCGTTTCTCCGTTTATTTCTTCGTTTCTCCATTTATTTCTCCGTTTCTAGGTTTCTTTGTTCGTTTCTCCATTTCTTTGTTCGTTTCTCCGTTTCTTTGTTCGTTTCTACGTTTCTTTGTTCGTTTCTCCGTTTCTTTCTTCGTTTCTCCGTTTCTCCGTTTCTTTGTTCGTTTCTCCGTTTCTTTCTTCGTTTCTCCGTTTCTTTCTTCGTTTCTCCGTTTCTTTCTTCGTTTCTCCGTTTCTTTCTTCGTTTCTCCGATTCTTTCTTCGTTTCTCCGTTTCTTTGTTCGTTTCTCCGTTTCCTTCTTCGTTTCTTCGTTTCTTTCTTCGTTTCTCCCTTTCTTTCTTCGTTTCTCCGTTTATTTCTTCGTTTCTCCATTTATTTCTCCGTTCTCCGTTTCTTTGTTCGTTTCTCCGTTTCCTTCTTCGTTTCTCCCTTTCTTTCTTCGTTTCTCCGTTTATTTCTTCGTTTCTCCATTTATTTCTCCGTTTCTCCGTTTCTTTCTTCGTTTCTCCGTTTCTTTCTTCGTTTCTCCGTTTCTTTGTTCCTTTCTCCGTTTCTTTCTTCGTTTCTCCGTTTCTTTGTCCGTTTCTCCGTTTCTTGCTCCGTTTCTCGGTTTATTTCTTCGTTTCTCCATTTATTTCTCCGATTCTCCGATTCTTTCTTCGTTTCTTTCTTCGTTTCTTTCTTCGTTTCTCCGTTTCTTCGTTTCTTTCTTCGTTTCTCCGTTCCTTTCATCGTTTCTCCGTTTCTTTGTTCGTTTCTCTGTCCCTTTCTTCGTTTCTCCGTTTCTTTCTTCGTTTCTCCGTTTGTTTGTTCGTTTCTCCGTTTCTTTGTTCCTTTCTCCGTTTCTTTCTTCGTTTCTCCGTTTCTTTGTCCGTTTCTCCGTTTCTTGCTCCGTTTCTCGGTTTATTTCTTCGTTTCTCCATTTATTTCTCCGATTCTCCGATTCTTTCTTCGTTTCTTTCTTCGTTTCTTTCTTCGTTTCTCCGTTTCTTCGTTTCTTTCTTCGTTTCTCCGTTCCTTTCATCGTTTCTCCGTTTCTTTGTTCGTTTCTCTGTCCCTTTCTTCGTTTCTCCGTTTCTTTCTTCGTTTCTCCGTTTGTTTGTTCGTTTCTCCGTTTCTTTGTTCGTTTCTCCGTTTCTTTCTTCGTTTCGCCGTTTCTTTCTTCCTTTTCTCCGTTTCTTTCATCGTTTCTTCGCTTCTCCGTTTCTTTCTTCCTTTTTCCGTTTATATTTTCGTTTCTCCATTTATTTCTCCGTTTCTTTCTTCGTTTCTCCGTTTCATTCTTCGTTTCTCCGTTTCTTTCTTCGTTTCTCCGTTTCTTTGTTCGTTTCTTCGTTTCTTTCTTCATTTCTCCGTGTCTTTCTTCGTTTCTCCGTTTCTCCGTTTCTCCGTTTCGATTAAATGATTATAATATTTATAATTTCTATTATAAATCATTTGATCTACAGTTAAATTAGACACTAATACTCTAAATACATATTTAATATATCTTTTAATCTCTTTAGCCTCCAGAAGAATTTTATTTATACTATTTACTATATATAATAATTTACACAGAATCGGAAATAAATCTAATTATTTATTTATAATAATTATTTTTTTTCACTTATCTTAAAAATTGGGATGTACTCTTTAAATGTTCGATTCATTTCTTTAATTTATTCATTAAATTGAATTAATCTATTCTTTATAATATCTTTAATAAAATTAATCCCTATAATTATTATAGAACTCATATTAAAATTTAATAATGAAATTTATTTTATTTGCCTAATTAATGTAATTATTGCCCCTAGCATTTGCTTAAACAAAAAAATCAAACATAATAATTATAGGATATTCATCGGTTATACAAACATCTATTATAGCTATTTTATTAATAATTAACAAAAATACATTTTTAACATATTTCATTTTATATTCAATAATTTCTTTAATTTTAATTTTTATATTTAAAATAATAAAGATTAACTATTTTTCCTTATTTAATATATTAACCTCTTACAAAAGAAAAACTATTTTATAATCAATAATTATTATGTACACAAATTTCCCACCTATAGCACTTTTTATACTGAACTAAATCGTCCTAGAAACATTAATAAATTCAAGAATAAAATTTACCGTGGAAGGTTTAATTTCGCATTTATTCGAAAGATGAAACATACAATAGTTTGTACAAAAGTATTTATTTATTTTATCGCACGGTAGGGAATGTCATACAAATGGAGTTACTTATCTCTAATGTCCGTAAATTGTACTTGCCGCGCCATCTATTTGTGGAAAATAGAACAATTCCTCGACAAACTTGAGCGTTTCTCCGCCAGGTGTTTTCACCCCTTAAGTGTAGTTTAACCCTTTCTCCAATAGATGGCAACCCATGTAATTACCACGTTACAGGGATTTGTAATTGCGGGTTCAGAATATATTTGCATACATACAAACTATCGAATTCCGGTATGTAGAGAAATATTCATTTATTTTATCCCACGGCTTCTTCGATCGTATTTGTTCGATCTAACCAAATATTTCAAGAAATTGATGGCTTTTTATACCGAAACATTGTCAAAAATTGTTTAATCTACGGTCCAACGACGGTTGTTAATAATAATGTAAACATACATCAAGATATTGCGAAATCTGCGAAGGCGTATTGCTATAGCGAATGTTTATGTCTCTAGGCGATTGTTATAAACATTTTTGCAAATTCCCAACTTTTATATTATAAAATGGAAATTAAATTTTATCGGAAAATTTAACTAATAGTTTGGTATACATATATTTCTTGATTTTTTATGAAAATTAATATTTGTAAACTAATTAATGGTTTGCACTGTAAAAGTTGGGATTATTAATTTTACAAAATGCATTTTCTTTTGCATTGTAAATAAATAATTTCCTTATGAAGATAAATATTGGTTGCAAATCGAGAAATATATGAATACAAATATCTTACTTTCATTTCCGATCGCAATTAATTTCTGAAAACTAACTAATGATTTATGATGCCTAAGTAAGATGCACATTATTCGATCAATATTGGGAACATGCATAAATGTTAGTAACAATCGCGGAAATGGACAAATATTCACCGAAACCGTTCGCCTTCCCAGATATCGCAATATCTCGGGGTTTGTTTGTCATAATTATTAACAACCGTCGTAGGACCATACTTTAGACAATTATTAACAATGTCCTAGTATAAATAATGCCTTAAAATATCATTTCGTTGAAATATTCTGTGTTCGCGGAGGAATTTTTCGCTGAGATCCAACTGATATTCTCAAGGCTACACGTATCGATTATCGATTCACAAGTATTCATCGCGGTGATTTTTCTATCCAGAACAGCGATTAATTAAATTTTGGCACTTTTATGTAAAAAATACCACTTCTACGCGTATTGTGTTAATTATAAGAATTAAACAAATGTTAAATTAATGTATCTAATAAACAATTGTCACTTTCCATGCTTTGAAACATTAAGAAACACGTTTATACCTCGAATCTCGGTCAAAATTAATTGCTGTAGGCGAACCAATCATATTTAATGCATAAATAAGATGCATATTGTAAGATAAATGTTCGGAACATGTACAAATGTTAGTAACAATCGCAGAAATGAACAAACATTCTCCGAAACCGTTCGTCTTCGCAGATTTTGCAAAATCTCGATGTTTATTTATCATATTTATTAACAAGCGTCGTAGAACCATACTTTAGACAATTATTAACAATGTCCTAGTATAAATAATGCCTTAAAATATCATTTCGTTGAAATATTCTGTGTTCGCGGAGGAATTTTTCGCTGAGATCCAACTGATATTCTCAAGGCTACACGTATCGATTATCGATTCACAAGTATTCATCGCGGTGATTTTTCTATCCAGAACAGCGATTAATTAAATTTTGGCACTTTTATGTAAAAAATACCACTTCTACGCGTATTGTGTTAATTATAAGAATTAAACAAATGTTAAATTAATGTATCTAATAAACAATTGTCACTTTCCATGCTTTGAAACATTAAGAAACACGATTTAACATCGAGCCTCGATCAAAATCAATTTCTATAAGTTTCTTAATTAATTGCAATACATAAATAAAATGCACATTGTTCGATAAATATTGGGAACATGCATAAATGTTAGTAACAATCGTGGAAATGAACAAACATTCATCGAAACCGTTCGCCTTCGTAGATTTCGCAATATCTTGTTGTTTATTTATCATAATTATTAACAACCGTCGTTGGACCGTAGATTAAACAATTTTTGACAATGTTTCGGTATGAAAAGCCATCAATTTCTTGAAATATTTGGTTAGATCGAACAAATACGATCGAAGAAGCCGTGGGATAAAATAAATGAATATTTCTCTACATATCGGAATTATAGTTTGTATGTATGCAAATATTAGGGGGACCGGAAAGTAATGTCGTTTCCCGACATTAAATTCAAATACATAAATTTTTAACGAGTTTTTATTTTTAATCAATGATATAATCACCCTCATTATCAACAACCTTTTGCCATCTAGTGTGCAAATTTTCAATGCCGGATCGATAAAAATCAATTGATTTTTGAGCAAAATATACAGAGATGGCATTTTGAATATCATCCAAATTTGCAAATCTTTTGCCACTTAGAAAGTGTTGAAGCGATCGGAATAAATGGAAATCCGATGGTGCAACATCGGGCGAGTATGGTGGGTGAGGCAGTACCTCCCACCCCAATTCATTAATTTTTGCCAAGGTTCGTCTTGCGCAGTGCGGTCTTGCATTATCGTCTTGCAGAATAACGCCTTTTCTGTTGACAATCGCTGGCCACTTTTCAATTAAAGATTTATTTACACGATCTAATTGTTCACAGTAAAGGTCTGCATTCACAGTCTGTCCAGGTTTCAGCACTTCAAAATGAACAACGCCGCGAATACTCCACCAAACACACAAAAGGGCCTTTTTGGGGTGTAAACCTGGCTTAGCAGTACTTTGTGGCGATTCATTTGGAGAGAGCCACTGCCTTTTGCGTTTTGGATTATCATAAAGAACCCACTTTTCATCTCCGGTGATCAAGCGATCAAAAAACGCTTCTGTATTGTGCCGTTGAAGCAATAAGTTGCATGTGGTGGATCGGTTAGCCTTGTTCTCTTCGGACAGATTATGCGGGACCCAAACACCTGCTCTGCTTACTTTCCCAATCTGCTGCAAATGTTCTTGGATGGTCGACCAAGGTTGGTTAAGACTGTTTGACAATTCCTCGATTGTCTGACACGGATTTGCTTCCACTTCCGCACTTAACACGTCATTGTCTAACGTTGTTGGTCTTCCTGATCGATACGAGTCGGAAAGATCAAAATTACCGGATTTGAACTTGGAAAACCACCTTTGGCATTTACGAACGTCTAATGCATTTGGATAAACATCGCAAATGTTTTTGGTAGCAACTGTTGCGTTACTACCCTTGCGAAACTCAAAAAGCATGCAATGCCGGATATGTACCTCTTCTGGTATTTGGCTGGCCATTTCACCCAAAATTGTAAAGAAAAATTTTAAATTTAATTATTTACAACTAAACAAGTCACTATAACCTCGGAATGTCTTTGCTACGACTTTAATGTACACAATGAGCTGACAAATGACAATCAAATAGTGACATGCGCAGAAACGACATTACTTTCCGGTCCACCTAATATATTCTGAACCCGCAATTACAAATCCCTGTAACGTGGTAATTACATGGGTTGCCATCTATTGGAGAAAGGGTTAAACTACACTTAAGGGGTGAAAACACCTGGCGGAGAAACGCTCAAGTTTGTCGAGGAATTGTTCTGACTTTCATCAATAGATGGCTCCACAAGCATTATCTACCGACATTACAGATGAGTATCCCCTTTCGAAGGCCATTGCCTAAAGTGCGATAAAATAAATGAATATTTCTCTACATATCGAAATTATTGTTTGTATGGATGCAAATATATTCTAAACGCGCAATTCCAAACATTTGTAGCGTGGTAATTATATGGGTTGTTCTCTATTGGAGAACAGGTTCGTTAATTTTCGCGATTTCTGTTAACATTTATGCATGTTCTCAATATTAATCGAACAATGTGTATCTTATTTATGCATTACAAATAATTATACTTATAGAAAATGATTTTGATCGAGATTCAATGTAAGAACTTGTTTAGTAAAGTTTAAAAGCATGAAAAGTTATAATTGTGCATTAGTCCAATAATTTAACATTTATTTAATTTTCATACTTTACACAGTACGCGTAGAAGTTATATTTTATTCTCAAAAGTGCTGAAATTCGATTAATCGCTTTTCTATATAGAAAAATCGTCGTGATAAACACTTGTGAGTTGATAATCGATAGGTGAAGCCTTGATTTCGAGGTATTAAAGATTTTTAAATGTATAAAGGAAGGCTAGAATATACCGTGGAAGGTTTAATTTTACATTTATTCGAAAGATGAAACATACAAAAGTTTGTACAAAAGTATTTATTTATTTTATCGCACGGTAGGGAATATCATACAAATGGAAATACTTATCTCTAATGTCGGTAAATTGTACTTGTCGCGCCATCTATTTGTGGAAATTAGAACAGTTCCTCGACAAACTTGAGCGTTTCTCCGCCAGGTGTTTTCACCCCTTAAGTGTAGTTTAACCCTTTCTCCAATAGATGGCCACCCATGTAATTACCACGTTACAGGGTTTTGTAATTGCGGGTTCAGAATATATTTGCATACATACAAACTATAATTCCGATATGTAGAGAAATATTCATTTATTTTATCGCACGGTTTCTTCGATTGTATTTGTTCGATCTAACCAAATACTTCAAGAAATTGATGGCTTTATAGCCATTATTTATACCGGAACATTGTGAAAAATTGTATAATCTACGGTCCAACGACGGTTGTTAATAATTATGATAAATAAACGTCAAGATATTGCGAAATCTGCGAAGGCGAACGGTTTCGGTGAATGTTTGTTCATTTCCGCCATTGTTACTAACATTACTAACACAATGTGCAACCTATTTATGCATTGAAAATGATTAAGTACCTCATAGAAATTAATTTGGATCGAGATTCAAAGTAAAACGTGTTTCGTAAAGTTTTATAGCAGGGAAAGTAACAATTGTCTATTAAATACAATAATTTAACATTTGCTTAATTCTTATAATTTACACAATACGCGTAGTAGTTGCATTTTTTATTTAAAAGCGCTGAAATTCAATTAATCGCTTTTCTAGATACAACAATCATAGCGATGAACGCTTGTGAATTGATCATCGATACGTGTAGCCTTGAGAATGTCAGTTCGATCTCAACGAAAAATTCCATCGCGAGCAATGAATATTTCGATGAAATGATATTTTAAGCCTTTATTTATACTAGGGCATTGTTAATAATTATTTAAACTATGGTACTACGACAATTGTTACTAATTATGATAAATAAACGTCAAGATATTGCAAAATCTGCGAAGGCGAATAGTTTCGGTGAATGTTTATTCATTTCCGCGAGTTTTACTAACATTCATGCATGTTCCCAATATTAATCGAACAATGTTCATCTTATTGATGCATTACAAATGATTAAGAACTTATAGAAATTAATTTTGATCAAGCTTCGAAGTAAAGAGATGATTCTTAAAGTTTTAAAATAAAAAGTGAAGTAATTTATTACTATAATTTGATTTAAAAAATCAATTCTTTTGTCAGACATCTAATGATTTGATTTAATTAAATATTATATGAGTAGGTTAAAATTTAATTTTGGTTGTTAATTCAATTAATAAAGTTTGAATAATTAGTTCTTTCCACAACAGTTGGCATAAATCTGTGATTAGCTCCGCAGATTTCAGAACATTGTCCGAAAAATACTCCAGGTCGATTAGTACTTAAATTTATTTGGTTAATTCGCCCTGGTACTGAGTCTATTTTTAAGCCTAAAGACGGAACAGTTCAAGAGTGAATTACGTCGTTTGATGTTGTTAATATTGGAATTAGTGTATTAGATGGAATAATTATTCGATTATCTACGTCTAGGAGACGAAAAATGTAAATATTATTTAAATCTTTATCTATATAGGAGTCAAAATTTAAATTATTAAATTCTGGGTATTCATAGGATCAATATCATTGGTGCCCAATTGAATTGATTGTTAAGTATACGGGTATTCATAGTTCATCAATAAAATATAGGGTTTTTAAAGAAGGAAGTGCAATTACTCCTAAAATTATTATTGGGAGTAAAGTTCATACAATTTCAATATGATGATTTTTAAGTAAAAATCGATTGATAAATTTATTAGTAAAAATATCTAATATAATTATTAGAGTTAATGAAGAGATTATAATTATTATAATTATTGTGAAGTTGTGAAAAAGATTTAAATTATCGGCATATGGCGAATTGGGGTCTTGGAAATTAATTATTTTTCAATGGGACATTTTCAATAAAAATATTAAATTTTATAAATGAATCTTAAGTTCATGCACTAATCTGCCATATTAAGATTTGTTTTTAATAATTAGAGGAATAGAGAGGAATGAGTGGTCTTTTGGGGAAAAGTTTTGGGGTCATTCTAGTGATGATTGATTAAATTTAAATATAGCTAGACGTTTAGTTATAAATCTCTCCAATATAATAAACAAGAGTAAAATTATTCTTTTGAATGAAATTATTGAGCCAATAGATGATAATAAATTTTCACAGTAGTAGGAATCCGGGTAATCTGAATAACGTCGAGGTATTCCTATCATTCCTAAAAAAGGCTGAAGGAAAAAAGTTATATTTACCCCAATAAATATTATATAAAATTGAGTTTTAAGATAAAATTGATTTAGGGTAAATCCTGTGAATAAAGGGACTCAATGAATTAATGAAGCAATAATAGAAAATACTGCTCCTATTGACAGTACATAGTGGAAATGAGAGACAACATAGTATGTATCATGTAGTATAATATCAATAGATGAGTTTGATAATATAATTCCTGTTAATCCTCCTATTGTAAATAAAAAAATAAAGCCAAATTATCAAATAATAGAAGGATTAATAATAAGTTTTGACCCGTAGTACGTAGCTAGTCATCTAAATACTTTGATTCCTGTGGGAATTGCAATGATTATAGTTGCCGAAGTGAAATAAGCTCGTGTGTCTACATCTAAGCCTACTGTGCATATGTGATGTGCTCACACAATAAATCCTAGAAATCCAATTCCGAGTATTGCATAAACTATCCCTAGGTTCCCAAAAGTTTCCTTTTTCCCTCTTTCATTGAAAATGATATGGGAGATTAATCCAAACCCGGGTAAAATTAAAATATGGACTTCAGGATGCTCAAAAAATCAAAATAAATGTTGAAATAAAATTGGGCCCCCTCCCCCAGTAGGATCAAAGAAGGAAGTATTTAAATTTCGGTCTGTTAATAACATAGTAATAGCTCCGGCTAATACAGGTAGTGAGAGAAGAAGCAAAATTGTAGTAATTAATACTGACCAAGCAAATAAGGATATTTGATCGAATTTTAAAGCATTATTTTTTATTTTAAGAATTGTAAAAATAAAATTAATAGATCCTATAATTGAAGAGATACCTGCAATATGCAAAGAAAAAATTGTTAAGTCTATAGATGAAGATGGGTGATAAAGATTTGATGACAAAGGAGGGTAGATTGTTCATCCAGTTCCCGAGCCTGGGAATAATAGTGTTGTAAGAATTAAAACTAATAATGAAGGGGGGATTAGTCACAATCTTATATTATTTATTCGGGGAAATGCTGTATCAGTGGATCCAATTATTAAGGGAATTATTCAGTTTCCGAATCCTCCGACTATAAATGGTAAAACTATAAAAAAAATTATTACAAAAGCATGTGATGTTACAATTGAGTTATAAATTTGGTCGTTATTAATTCAAGTTCCTGGCCTATTTAATTCTATTCGAATTAGTATCCTTAAAGAAGAACCAATTATACCAGACCATATAGCTGATATGAAATGTAATATCCCAATATTTTTGTGATTTGTTGAATACATATATTAATTATGTTAAAAATTAATATAACCTGTACATCATAAATATAAATATAAATATTAAAAAAGTTATAAATAGATAATAGTTTAGAAAATTAAGGTTAATTTTGTTATATATTTTTTATTTAATTGAAGGGAAAAAATATAAGAAGGATATATTTAAATAATTTCATGATGTAATTAAACTTATAAAAAGATATACAATTATTAAGTGTATAAATTTTATTCTTGAATTTATTAATGTTTCCAGGACGATTCATTTCAGTATAAAGAGTGCTATAGGTGGGAAATATGTGTGCATAATAATTATTGAGTATAAAATAATTTTTCTTTTATTAGAGGTTAATATGTTAAATAAGGAAGAAGAATTAATCTTTATTATTTTAAATATGAAAATTAAAAGTTAAGAAATTATTGAATATAAAATGAAATATGTTAAAAATGTATTTTTGTTAATTATTAATAAAATAACTATAATAGATGTTTGTATAACAGATGAATATCCTATAATTATTTTGATTGATTTTTTATTTAAGCAAATGATAGGGGCAATAATTACATTAATTAGGCAAATAAAATAAATTTCATTATTAAATTTTAATATGAGTTCTATAATAATTATAGGGATTAATTTTATTAAAGTTATTATAAAGAATGGATTAATTCAATTTAATGAATAAATTAAAGAAATGAATCGAACATTTAAAGAGTGCATCCCAATTTTTAAAATAAGGGAATAAAAAATAATTATTATAAATAAATAATTAGATTTATTTCCGATTCTGTGTAAATTATTATATACAGTAAATAGTATAAATAAAATTCTTCTGGAGGCTAAAGAGATTAACAAATATATTAAATATGTATTTAGAGTATTAGTGTATAATTTAACTATAGCTCAAATGATTTATAATAGAAATTATAAATATTATAATCATTTAATCGAAACGGAGAAACGGAGAAACGGAGAAACGAAGAAAGAAACGGAGAAATGAAGAAAGAAACGAAGAAACGAAGAAAGAAACGGAGAAACGAAGAAATAATCCGAGAAACGGAGAAAGAAACGGAGAAACGAAGAAAGAAACAGAGAAACGAACAAAGAAACGTAGAAACGAAGAATGAAACGGAGAAACGAAGAAATAAACGGAGAAGTGAAGAAAGAAACGGAGAAACAAAGAAAGAACCGGAGAAACGAAGAAAGAAACGGAGAAACGAAGAAAGAAACGGAGTAACGAAGAAAGAAACGAAGAATCAAAGAAAGAAACGGAGAATCGGAGAAATAAATGGAGAAACGAAGAAATAAACCGAGAAACGGAGAAACGAACAAAGAAACGGAGAAACGATGAAAGAAACGGGGAAACGAAGAAAGAAACGGAGAAACGAAGAAAAAAACGGAGAAACGAACAAACTAACGGAGAAACGAACAAAGAAACGGAGAAACGGAGAAATAAACGGAGACACGAAGAAAGAAACGGAGAATCGGAGAAATAAATGGAGAATTGAAGAAATAAACGGAGAAACGAACAAAGAAACGGAGAAACGAAGAAAGAAACGGAGAAACGAAGAAAGAAACGGAGAAACGAAGAAAGAAACGGAGTAAAGAAGAAAGAATCGAAGAAACGAAGAAAGAAACGGAGAATCGGAGAAATAAATGGAGAAACGAAGAAATAAACGGAGAAACGAAGAAAGGACCGGAGAAACGAACAAAGAAACGGAGAAACGATGAAAGAAACGGAGAAACGAAGAAAGAAACGGAGATTCGGAGAAATAAATGGAGAAACGAAGAAATAAACCGAGAAACGGAGAAAGAAACGGAGAAACGAACAAAGAAACGGAGAAACGAATAAAGAAACGGAGAAACGAACAAAGAAACAGAGAAACGAACAAAGAAACGGCGAAACGAACAAAGAAACGAAGAAACGAACAAAGAAACGGGGAAACGAACAAAGAAATAGAGAAACGAACAAAGAAACGGAGAATCGAACAAAGAAACGGAGAAACGAACAAAGAAACGGAGAAACGATCAAAAAACGGAGAAACGAAGAAAGAAACGGAGAAACGAACAAAGAAACGGAGAAACGAACAAAGAAACGGAGAAACGGAGAAGAAAATGGAGAAACGAAGAAATAAACGGAGAAACGAAGAAAGGAACGGAGAAACGAACAAAGAAACGTAGAAACGGAGAAACGGACAAAGAAACGGAGAAACGGAGAAATAAATGGAGAAACGAACAAATAAACGGAGAAACGAACAAAGGAACGGAGAATCGGAGAAATAAATGGAGAAATGAAGAAATAAACGGGGAAACGAAGAAAGAAACGGAGAAACAAAGAAAGAAACGGAGAAACAAACAAAGAAACGGAGAAACGAAGAAAGAAACGAAGAAACGAAGAAAGAAACGGAGAAACGAAGAAAGCAACGGAGAAACGAAGAAAGAAACGGAGAAACGAAGAAATAAATGGAGAAACGGAGAAATAAACGGAGAAACGGAGAAACGGACAACGAAACGGAGAAACGAACAAATAAACGGAGAAACGAAGAAAGAAACTGAGAATCGGAGAAATAAATGGAGAAATGAAGAAATAAACGGAGAAACGAACAAAGAAACGGAGAAACAAAGAAAGAAACGGAGAAACGAACAAAGAAACGTTTCTCCGTTTCTCCGTTTCTCCGTTTCTCGGTTTCTCCGTTTCTCGGTTTCTCCGTTTCTCGGTTTCTCCGTTTCTCCGTTTCTCGGTTTCTACGTTTCTCCGTTTCTCGGTTTCTCCGTTTCTCGGTATCTCCGTTTCTCCGTTTCTCGGTTTCTCCGATTCTCGGTTTCTCCGTTTCTCCGTTCCTCGGTTTCTCCGTTTCTCCGTTTCTCGGTTTCTCCGTTTCAACGATTCTCGGTTTCTCCGTTTCTCCGTTTCTCGGTTTCTCCGTTTCACGGTTCCTCTTTTTCTTCGTTTCTCCGTTTCTTTCTTCGTTTCCCCGTTTATTTCTTCGTTTCTCCATTTATTTCATCGTTTCTTCGTTTCTTTCTTCGTTACTCCGTTTCTTTCTTCGTTTCTCCGTTTCTTTCTTCGTTTCACCGTTTATTTCTTCGTTTCTCCATTTATTTCTCCGTTTCTCCGTTTCTTTCTTCGTTTCTCCGTTTCTTTCTTCGTTTCTCCGTTTCTTTCTTCGTATCTCCGTTTCTTTCTTCGGTTCTCCATTTATTTCTCCGTTTCTCCGTTTCTTTGTTCGTTTCTCCGTTTCTTTCTTCATTTCTCCGTTTCTTCGTTCGTTTCTCCGTTTCTTTTTTCGTTTCTCCGTTTCTATCTCCGTTTCTCCGTTACTTTCTTCGTTTCTCCGCCTCTTTTTTCGTTTCTCCGTTTCTCTCTTCGTTTCTCCGTTTCTTTCATCGTTTCTTCGTTTCTCCGTTTCTTTCTTCATTTCTCCGTTTATTTCTTCGTTTCTCCGTTTCATTCTTCGTTTCTGCGTTTCTTTTTTCGTTTCTCCGTTTCTTTCTTCGTTTCTCCGTTTCTTTCATCGTTTCTTCGTTTCTCCGTTTCTTTCTTCATTTCTCCGTTTATTTCTTCGTTTCTCCGTTTCATTCTTCGTTTCTGCGTTTCTTTGTTCGTTTCTCTGTTTCTTTCTTCGTTTCTCCGTTTCTCGGTTTATTTCTTCGTTTCTCCGTTTCTTTCTTCGTTTCTTCGTTTCTTTCTTCATTTCTCCGTTTCTTTCTTCGTTTCTCCGTTTCTTCCTTCGTTTCATCGTTTCTCCGTTTCTCCGTTTCTCCGTTTCGATTAAATGATTATAATATTTATAATTTCTATTATAAATCATTTGATCTACAGTTAAATTAGACACTAATACTCTAAATACATATTTAATATATTTTTTAATCTCTTTAGCCTCCAGATGAATTTTATTTATACCATTTACTATATATAATAATTTACACAGAATCGGAAATAAATCTAATTATTTATTTATAATAATTATTTTTTTTCACTTATCTTAAAAATTGGGATGTGCTCTTTAAATGTTCGATTCATTTCTTTAATTTATTCAATAAATTGATTTAATCTATTCTTTATAATATCTTTAATAAAATTAATCCCTATCATTATTATAGAACTCATATTAAAATTTAATAATGAAATTTATTTTATTTGCCTAATTAATGTAATTATTGCCCCTAGCATTTGCTTAAACAAAAAAATCAATCATAATAATTATAGGATATTCATCTGTTATACAAACATCTATTATAGTTATTTTATTAATAATTAACAAAAATACATTTTTAACATATTTCATTTTATATTCAATAATTTCTTTAATTTTAATTTTTATATTTAAAATAATAAAGAATAACTCTTCTTCCTTATTTATTATATTAACCTCTAATAAAAAAAAATTATTTTATACTCAATCATTATTATGTACACAAATTTCCCACCTATAGCACCCTTTATGCTGAAATAAATCGTCCTAGAAACATTAATAAATTCAAGAATAAAATTTACCGTGGAAGGTTTAATTTTACATTTATTCGAAAGATGAAACGTACAATAGTTTGTACAAAAGTATTTAATTATTTTATCGCACGGTAGGGAATATCATACAAATGGAAATACTTATCTCTAATGTCGGTAAATTGTACTTGTCGCTCCATCTATTTGTGGAAATTAGAACAATTCCTCGACAAACTTGAGCGTTTCTCCGCCAGGTTTTTCACCCCTTCAGTGTAGTTTAACCCTTTCTCCAATAGATGGCAACCCATGTAATTACCACGTTACAGTGATTTGTAATTGCGGGTTCAGAATATATTTGCATACATACAAACTATAATTCCGATATGTAGAGAAATATTCATTTATTTTATCCCACGGCTTCTTCGATCGTATTTGTTCGATCTAAGCAAATATTTCACGAAATTGATGGCTTTTTGATACCGAAACATTGTCAAAAATTGTTTAATATACGGTCCAACGACGGTTGTTCATAATTATGATAAACAAACGTCAAGATATTGCGAAATCTTCGAGGGCGAATGGTTTTGGTGAATGTTTGATCATTTCAGCGATTGTTATTAACATTTACGCATGTTCCCTATATTGATCGAACAATGTGCATCTTATTTATGCATTAAAAATGATTGATTCGCCTCTGGCAATTGATTTTGATCGAACTTCAAAGTAAAGAGATGTTGCTTAAAGTTTTAAAACATGGAAAGTTATAATTGTCTATGAGATATATCAATTTAACATTTGATTAATGCATGAAGAATCGAAATTTTTGGAAAATAAGTGAATAAAAAATAATTATTATAAATAAATAATTAGATTTATTTCCGATTCTGTGTAAATTATTATATACAGTAAATAGTATAAATGATAGTAAATAGTATAAATTCTTCTGGAGGCTAAAGAGATTAAAAAATATATTAAATATGTATTTAGAGTATTAGTGTATAATTTAACTATAGCTCAAATGATTTATAATAGAAATTATAAATATTATAATCATTTAATCGAAACGGAGAAACGGAGAAACGAAGAAACGAAGGAAGAAACGGAGAAACGAAGAAAGAATCGGAGAAACGAAAAAAGAAACGGAGAAACGGAGAAATAAATGGAGAAACGAAGAAATAAACGGAGAAACGAAGAAAGAAACGGAGAAACGGAGAAATAAATGGACAAACGAAGAAACAAACGGAGAAACGAAGAAAGAAACGGAGAAACGAAGAAAGAAACGAAGAAACGAAGAAAGAAACGGAGAAACGAAGAAAGAAACGGAGAAACGAACAAAGAAACGGAGAAACGAACAAAGAAACGGCGAAGCGGAGAAAGAAACGGCGAAGCGGAGAAATAAATGGGGAAACGAACAAAGAAATGGAGAAACGAACAAAGAATCCGAGAAACGAAGAAAGAAACTGAGAAACGAAAAAAGAAACGGAGAAACGAAGAAAGAAAGGAAGAAACGAAGAATGAAACGGAGAAACGAAGAAAGAAACGGCGAAGCGGAGAAATAAATGGGGAAACGAACAAAGAAATGGAGAAACGAACAAAGATACCGAGAAACGAAGAAAGAAACGGAGAAACGAAGAAAGAAACGGAGAAACGGAGAAAGAAGCGGAGTAACGAAGAAAGAAACGGAGAAACGAAGAAAGAAACGGAGAAACGAAGAAAGAAACGGAGAAACGAACAAAGAAACGGAGAAACGAACAAAGAAACGGAGAAACGAAGAAAGAAACGGAGAAACGGAGAAATAAATGGAGAAACGAAGAAATAATACGAGAAACAGAGAAAGAAACGGAGAAATGAACAAAGAAACGGAGAAACGAAGAAAGAAACGAAGAAACAAACCGAGAATCGGAGAAATAAATGGAGAAACGAACAATCAAACCGAGACACGGAGAAAGAAACGGAGAAACGAAGAAAGAAACGGAGAAACGGAGAAATAAATGGAGAAACGAAGAAACAAACGGAGAAACGAAGAAAGAAACGGAGAAACGAAGAAAGAAACGGCGAAGCGGAGAAATAAATGGGGAAACGAAGAAATAAATGGAGAAACGAACAAAGAAACCGAGAAACGAAGAAAGAAACGGAGAAACGAAGAAATAAATGGAGAAACAAAGAAAGAAACGGAGAAACGAAGAAAGAAACGGAGAAACGAAGAAAGAAACGGCGAAATAAATGGAGAAACGAAAATATAAACGGAAAAAGGAAGAAAGAAACGGAGAAGCGAAGAAACGATGAAAGAAACGGAGAAACGAAGAAAGAAACGGCGAAACGAAGAAAGAAACGGAGAAACGAACAAAGAAACGGAGAAACGAGCAAACAAACGGAGAAACGAAGAAAGAAACGGAGAAACGGAGAAATAAATGGAGAAACGAAGAAATAAACGGAGAAACGAAGAAAGGGACAGAGAAACGAACAAAGAAACGGAGATACGATGAAAGAAACGGAGAAACGAAGAAAGAAACGAGGAAACGGAGAAACGAAGAAAGAAACGAAGAAAGAAACGGAGAATCGGAGAAATAAATGGAGAAACGAAGAAATAAACCGAGAAACGGAGCAAGAAACGGAGAAACGAACAAAGAAACGGAGAAACGAAGAAGGAAACGGAGAAACGAACAAAGAAACGGAGAAACGAAGAAAGAAACGGAGTAACGAAGAAAGAAACGAAGAAAGAAACGGAGAATCGAAGAAATAAATGGAGAAATGAAGAAATAAACCGAGAAACGGAGAAAGAAACGGAGAAACGAACAAAGAAACGGAGAAACGAAGAAAGAATCGGAGAAACGAACAAAGAAACGGAGAAACGAACAAAGAAACGGAGAAACGAAGAAAGAAACGGAGCAACGGAGAAATAAATGGAGACACGAAGAAATAAAGGGAGAAACGAAGAAAGAAACGGAGAAACGAAGAAAGAAACGGAGAAACGAAGAGAGAAACGGAGTAACGAGGAAAGAATCGGAGAAACAAAGAAAGAAACGGAGAAACGAACAAAGAAACGGAGAAACGAAGAAAGAAACGGAGAAGCCAAGAAAGAAACGGAGAAACGAAGAAAGAAACGGAGAAACGAACAAAGAAACGGAGAAACGAACAAAGAAACGGAGAAACGAGCAAAGAAACGGAGAAACGAGGAATGAAACGAAGAAACGAAGAAAGAAACGGAGAATCGGAGAAATAAATGGAGAATCGGAGATATAAATGGAGAAACGAAGAAAGAAACGGAGAATCGGAGAAATAAATGGAGAAACGAAGAAATAAACCGAGAAACGAAGAAAGAAACGGAGAAACGAAGAAAGAAACGGAGAAACGAAGAAAGAAACGGAGAAACGGAGAAATAAATGGAGAAACTAAGAAATAAATGGAGAAACGAAGAAAGAAACGGAGAAACGAACAAAGAAACGGAGAAACGAAGAAAAAAACGGAGAAACGAACAAAGTAACGGAGAAACGAACAAAGAAACGGAGAAACGGAGAAATAAATGGAGAAACGAAGAAATATACCGAGAAACGGAGAAAGAAATGGAGAAACGAAGAAATAAACGGAGACACGAAGAAAGAAACGGAGAATCGGAGAAATAAATGGAGAATTGAAGAAATAAACGGAGAAACGAACAAAGAAACGGAGAAACGAAGAAAGAAACGGAGAAACGAAGAAAGAAACGGAGAAACGAAGAAAGAAACGGAGTAAAGAAGAAAGAATCGAAGAAACGAAGAAAGAAACGGAGAATCGGAGAAATAAACGGAGAAACGAAGAAAGAAACGGAGAAACGAAGAAAGAAACGAAGAAACGGAGAAATAAATGGAGAAACGAAGAAACAAACGGGGAAACGAAGAAAGAAACGGAGAAACGAAGAAAGAAACGAAGAAACGAAGAAAGAAACGGAGAAACGAAGAAAGAAACGGAGAAACGAAGAAAGAAACGGAGAAACGAAGAAAGAAACGTAGGAACGATGAAAGAAACGGAGAAACGAACAAAGAAACGGAGAAACGAACAAAGAAACGGAGAAACGGAGAAATAAATGGAGAAACGAAGGAAGAAACGGAGAAACGAAGAAAGAAATGGAGAAACGAAGAAAGAAACGGAGAAACGAAGAAAGAAACGGAGATACGAAGAAAGAAACGGAGAAACGAAGAAAGAAACGGAGAAACGAACAAAGAAACGGAGAAACGAACAAAGAAACGGAGAAACGGAGAAATAAATGGAGAAACGAAGGAAGAAACGGAGAAACGAAGAAAGAAATGGAGAAACGAAGAAAGAAACGGAGAAACGAAGAAAGAAACGGAGATACGAAGAAAGAAACGGAGAAACGAACAAAGAAACGGAGAAACGAAGAAAGAAACGGCGAAACGGAGAAATAAACGGAGAAACGGAGAAACGGACAAAGAAACAGAGAAACGAACAAAGAAACAGAGAAACGAACAAAGAAACGGCGAAACGAACAAAGAAACGAAGAAACGAACAAAGACACGGGGGAACGAACAAAGAAATAGAGAAACGAACAAAGAAACGGAGAAACGAACAAAGAAACTAAGAAACGAACAAAGAAACGGAGAATCGATCAAAAAACGGAGAAACGAAGAAAGAAACGGAGAAACGAAGAAAGAAACGGAGAAACGAAGAAAGGAACGGAGAAACGAACAACGAAACGGAGAAACGAACAAAGAAACGGAGAAACGAACAAAGAAACGAAGAAACGGAGAGACGAACAAAGAAACGGAGAAACGAACAAAGAAACGAAGAAACGGGGAGACGAACAAAGAAACGGAGAAACGAACAAAGAAACGTTTCTCCGTTTCTCCGTTTCTCCGTTTCTCGGTTTCTCCGTTTCTCGGTTTCTCCGTTTCTCGGTTTCTCCGTTTCTCGGTTTCTCCGTTTCTCCGTTTCTCGGTTTCTCCGTTTCTCCGTTTCTCCGTTTCTCGGTTTCTCCGTTTCTCGGTATCTCCGTTTCTCCGTTTCTCGGTTTCTCCGATTTTCGGTTTCTCCGTTTCTCCGTTCCTCGGTTTCTCCGTTTCTCCGTTTCTCGGTTTCTCCGTTTCAACGATTCTCGGTTTCTCCGTTTCTCGGTTTCTCCGTTTCACGGTTCCTCTGTTTCTTCGTTTCTCCATTTATTTCTCCGTTTCTCCGTTTCTTTCTTCGTTTCTCCGTTTCTTTTTTCGTTTCTCCGTTTCTTTCTTCGTTTCTCCGTTTCTTTCTTCGTTTCTCCGTTTCCTTGTTCGTTTCTCCGTTTCTTTCTTCGTTTCTCCGTTTCATTCTTCGTTTCTCCGTTTCTTTGTTCGTTTCTCCGTTTCTTTGTTCGTTTCTCCGTTTCTTTGTTCGTTTCTCCGTTTCTTTCTTCGCTTCTCCGTTTCTTGGTTCGTTACTCCGTTTCTCCGTTTCTTTGTACGTTTCTCCGTTTCTTTCTCCGTTTCTTTCTCCGTTTCTCGGTTTATTTCTTCGTTTCTCCATTTATTTCTCGTTTTCTCCGTTTCTTTCTTCGTTTCTTCGTTTCTTCCATCGTTACTCCGTTTCCTTCTTCGTTTCTCCGGTTCTTTCTTCATTTCACCGTTTCTTTCTTCGTTTCTCCGTTTCTTTCTTCGTTTCTTCGTTTCTTTCTTCGTTACTCCGTTTCTTTCTTCGTTTCTCCGTTTCTTTCTTCGTTTCTCCGTTTCTTTCTTCGTTTCTCCGTTTCTTTGTTCGTTTCTCCGTTTCTTTGTTCGTTTCTCCGTTTCTTTGTTCGTTTCTCCGTTTCTTTGTTCGTTTCTCCGTTTCTTTCTTCGTTTCTCCGTTTCTTTCTTCGTTTCTGCGTTTCCTTGTTCGTTTCTCCGTTTCTTTCTTCGTTTCTCCGTTTCATTCTTCGTTTCTCCGTTTCTTTCTTCGTTTCTCCGTTTCTTTCTTCGTTTCTCCGTTTCTTTCTTCGTTTCTCCGTTTCCTTGTTCGTTTCTCCGTTTCTTTCTTCGTTTCTTCGTTTCTTTCTTCGTTACTCCGTTTCTTTCTTCGTTTCTCCGTTTCTTTCTTCGTTTCTCCGTTTCTTTCTTCGTTTCTCCGTTTCTTTCTTCGTTACTCCGTTTCTTTCTTCGCTTCTCCGTTTCTTTCTTCGTTTCTCCGTTTCTTTCTCCGTTTCTCGGTTTATTTCTTCGTTTTTCCATTTATTTCTCGGATTCTCCGTTTCTTTCTTCGTTTCTTCGTTTCTTTCATCGTTACTCCGTTTCCTTCTCCGTTTCTCCGTTTCATTCTTCGTTTCTCCGTTTCTTTCTTCGTTTCTCCGTTTCTTTCTTCGTTACTCCGTTTCTTTCTTCGTTTCTCCGTTTCTTTCCTCGTTTCTCCGTTTCTTTCTTCGTTTCTCCGTTTCTTTCTTCGTTACTCCGTTTCTTTCTTCGCTTCTCCGTTTCTTTCTTCGTTTCTCCGTTTCTTTCTTCGTTTCTCCGTTTATTTCTTCGTTTCTCCATTTATTTCTCCGTTTCTCCGATTCTTTCTTCGTTTCTCCGTTTCTTTGTTCGTTTCTCCGTTTCTTTGTGCGTTTCTCCGTTTCTTTCTTCATTTCTCCGTTTCTTTGTTCGTTGCTCCGTTTCTTTCTCCGTTTCTCGGTTTTTATCTTCTTTTCTCCATTTATTTCTCCGATTCTCCGTTTCTCTCTTTGTTTCTCCGTTTCTTTCTTCGTTTCTCCGTTTCTTTCTTCGTTTCTCCGTTTCTTTGTTCGTTTCTCCGTTTCTTTGCTCGTTTCTCCGTTTCTTTCTTCGCTTCTCCGTTTCTTTGTCCGTTTCTCCGCTTCTCCGTTTCTTTGTACGTTTCTCCGTTTCTTTCTCCGTTTCTCGGTTTATTTCTTCGTTTTTCCATTTATTTCTCGGATTCTCCGTTTCTTTCTTCGTTTCTTCGTTTCTTTCATCGTTACTCCGTTTCCTTCTCCGTTTCTCCGTTTCTTTCTTCGTTTCTCCGTTTCTTTCTTCGTTTCTCCGTTTCTTTCTTCGTTTCTCCGTTTCTTTCTTCGTTTCTCCGTTTCCTTGTTCGTTTCTCCGTTTCTTTCTTCGTTTCTCCGTTTCATTCTTCGTTTCTCCGTTTCTTTCTTCGTTTCTCCGTTTCTTTGTTCGTTTCTCCGTTTCTTTGTTCGTTTCTCCGTTTCTTTGTTCGTTTCTCCGTTTCTTTGTTCGTTTCTCCGTTTCTTTCTTCGTTTCTCCGTTTCTTTCTTCGTTTCTCCGTTTCTTTCTTCGTTTCTCCGTTTATATCTCCGATTCTCCGTTTCTTTCTTCGTTTCTTCGTTTCTTTCTTCGTTACTCCGTTTCTTTCTTCGTTTCACCGTTTCTTTGTTCGTTTCTCCGTTTCTTTGTTCGTTTCTCCGTTTATTTCTTCGTTTCTCCATTTATTTCTCCGTTTCTCCGATTATTTCTTCGTTTCTCCGTTTCTTTGTTCGTTTCCCCGTTTCTTTGTGCGTGTCTCCGTTTCTTTGTTCGTTTCTCCGTTTCTTTGTTCGTTTCTCCGTTTCTTTCTCCGTTTCTCGGTTTTTATCTTCTTTTCTCCATTTATTTCTCCGATTCTCCGTTTCTCTCTTTGTTTCTCCGTTTCTTTCTTCGTTTCTCTGTTTCTTTCTTCGTTTCTCCGTTTCTTTCTTCGTTTCTCCGTTTCTTTGTTCGTTTCTCCGTTTCTTTCTTCGCTTCTCCGTTTCTTTGTTCGTTTCTCCGTTTCTCCGTTTCTCCGTTTCTTTGTACGTTTCTCCGTTTCTTTCTCCGTTTCTCGGTTTATTTCTTCGTTTCTCCATTTATTTCTCGGATTCTCCGTTTCTTTCTTCGTTTCTTCGTTTCTTTCATCGTTACTCCGTTTCCTTCTCCGTTTCTTCGTTTCTTTCTTCGTTTCTCCGTTTCTTTCTTCGTTTCTCCGTTTCTTTCTTCGTTTCTCCGTTTCTTTCTTCGTTTCTCCGTTTCCTTGTTCGTTTCTCCGTTTCTTTCTTCGTTTCTCCGTTTCATTCTTCGTTTCTCCGTTTCTTTCTTCGTTTCTCCGTTTCTTTGTTCGTTTCTCCGATTCTTTCTTCGTTTCTCCGTTTCTTTCTTCGTTTCTCCGTTTCTTTCTTCGTTTCTCCGTTTATATCTCCGATTCTCCGTTTCTTTCTCCTTTTCTCCGTTTCTTTCTTCGTTTCTCCGTTTCTTTCTTCGTTTCTCCATTTCATTCTTCGTTTCTCCGTTTCTTTCTTCGTTTCTCCGTTTCTTTCTTCGTTTCTCCGTTTCTTTCTTCGTTTCTCCGTTTCTTTCTCCGTTTCTCGGTTTATTTCTTTGTTTCTCCATTAATTTCTCCGATTCTCCGTTTCTTTCTTCGTTTCTTCGTTTCTTTCTTCGTTACTCCGTATCTTTCTTCGTTTCTCCGTTTCTTTCTTCGTTTCTCCGTTTCTTTGTTCGTTTCTCCGATTCTTTCTTCGTTTCTCCGTTTCTTTCTTCGTTTCTCCGTTTCTTTCTTCGTTTCTCCGTTTATATCTCCGATTCTCCGTTTCTTTCTCCTTTTCTCCGTTTCTTTCTTCGTTTCTCCGTTTCTTTCTTCGTTTCTCCATTTCATTCTTCGTTTCTCCGTTTCTTTCTTCGTTTCTCCGTTTCTTTCTTCGTTTCTCCGTTTCTTTCTTCGTTTCTCCGTTTCTTTCTCCGTTTCTCGGTTTATTTCTTCGTTTCTCCATTTATTTCTCCGTTTTTCCGTTTCATTCTTCGTTTGTTCGTTTCTTTCTTCGTTACTCCGTTTCTTTGTTCGTTTCTCCGTTTCATTGTTCGTTTCTCCGTTTCTTTGTTCGTTTCTCCATTTCTTTCTTCGTTTCTCCGTTTCTTTCTCCGTTTCGCGGTTTATTTCTTCGTTTCTCCATTTATTTCTCCGATTCTCCGTTTCTTTCTTCGTTTCTTCGTTTCTTTCTTCGTTACTCCGTTTCTTTCTTCGTTTCTCTGTTTCTTTCTTCGTTTCTCCGTTTCTTCCATCGTTTCTCTGGTTCTTTCTCCGTTTCTCGGTTTATTTCTTCGTTTCTCCATTTATTTCTCCGATACTCCGTTTCTTTCTTCGTTTCTTCGTTTCTTTCTTCGTTACTCCGTTTCTTTGTTCGCTTCTACGTTTCTTTCTTCGTTTCTCCGTTTCTTTCTTCGTTTCTCCGTTTCTTTCTTCGTTTATCCGTTTATTTCTTCGTTTCTCCATTTATTTCTCCGTTTCTCCGTTTCTTTCTTTGTTTCTCCGTTTCTTTGTTCGTTTCTCCGTTTCTTTTTTCGTTTCTCCGTTTCTTTGTCCGTTTCTCCGTTTCTTTCTTCGTTACTCCGTTTCTTTCTTCGTTTCTCCGCTTCTTTCTTCGTTTCTCCGTTTATTTCTTCGTTTCTCCGTTTCTTTGTTCGTTTCTCCGTTTCTTTCTTCGTTTCTCCGTTTCTTTCTTCGTTTCTCCGTTTCTTACTTCGTTTCTCCATTTATTTCTTCGTTTCTCCATTTATTTCTCCGTTTCTCCGTTTCTTTCTTCGTTTCTCCGTTTCTTCGTTGGTTTCTCCGTTTCTTTCTTCGTTACTCCGTTTCTTTTTTCGTTTCTCCGTTTCTTTGTTCGTTTCTCCGTTTCTTTCTTGGTTTCTTCGTTTCTTTCTTCGTTACTCCGTTTCTTTCTTCGTTTCTCCGTTTCTTTCTTCGTTTGTCCGTTTATTTCTTCGTTTCTCCATTCATTTCTCCGTTTCTCCGTTTCTTTCTTCGTTTCTCCGTTTCTTTGTTCGTTTCTCCGTTTCTTTTTCGTTTCTCCGTTTCTACGTTTCGCCGCTTCTTTCTTCGTTTCTCCGTTTCTTTCTTCGCTCCACCGTTTCTTTCTTCGTTTCTCCGTTTCTTTCTCCATTTCTCCGTTTCTTTCTTCGTTTCTCCGCTTCTTTTTTCGTTTCTCCATTTCTCTCTTCGTTTCTCCGTTTCTTTCATCGTTTCTTCGTCTCTCCGTTTCTTTCTTCATTTCTCCGTTTATTTCTTCGTTTCTCCGTTTCATTCTTCGTTTCTGCGTTTCTTTGTTCGTTTCTCTGTTTCTTTCTTCGTTTCTCCGTTTCTCGGTTTATTTCTTCGTTTCTCCGTTTCTTTCTTCGTTTCTTCGTTTCTTTCTTCATTTCTCCGTTTCTTTCTTCGTTTCTCCGTTTCTTCCTTCGTTTCATCGTTTCTCCGTTTCTCCGTTTCTCCGTTTCGATTAAATGATTATAATATTTATAATTTCTATTATAAATCATTTGATCTATAGTTAAATTAGACACTAATACTCAAAATACATATTTAATATATTTTTTAATCTCTTTAGCCTTCAGAAGAATTTTATTTATACTATTTACTATATATAATAATTTACACAGGATCGGAAATAAATCTAATTATTTATTTATAATAATTTTTTTTTTTCACTTATCTTAAAAATTGGGATTTACTCTTTAAATGTTCGATTCATTTCTTTAATTTATTCATTAAATTGAATTAATCTATGCTTTATAATAACTTTAATAAAATTAATCCCTATAATTATTATAGAACTCATATTAAAATTTAATAATGAAATTTATTTTATTTGCATAATTAATGTAATTATTGCCCCTATCATTTGCTTAAACAAAAAAATCAATCATAATAATTATAGGATATTCATCTGTTATACAAACATCTATTATAGTTATTTTATTAATAATTAACAAAAATACATTTTTAACATATTTCATTCTATATTCAATAATTTCTTTAATTTTAATTTTTATATTTAAAATAAGAAAGATTAACTCTTCTTCCTTATTTAATATAAATATTAACCACTTATAAAAGAAAATTTATTTTATACTCAATAATTGTTATGTACACAAATTTCCCGCCTATAGCACTCTTTATACTGAAATAAATCATCCTAGAAACATTAATAAATTCTAGAATAAAATTTACCGTGGAAGGTTTAATTTTACATTTATTGGAAAGATGAAACATACAAAAGTTTGTACAAAAGTATTTATTTATTTTATCGCACGGTAGGGAATATCATACAAATGGAGATACTTATCTCTAATGTCGGTAAATTGTACTTGTCGCGACATCTATTTGTGGAAATTAGAACAATTCCTCGACAAACTTGAGCGTTTCTCCGCCAGGTGTTTTCACCCCTTAAGTGTAGTTTAACCCTTTCTCCAATAGATGGCAACCCATGTAATTACCACGTTACAGGGATTTGTAATTGCGGGTTCAGAATATATTTGCATACATACAAACTACAATTCCGATATGTAGAGAAATATTCATTTATTTTATCCCACGGCTTCTTCGATCGTATTTGTTCGATCTAACCAAATATTTCAAGAAATTGATGGCTTTTTATACCGAAACATTGTCAAAAATTGTTTAATCTACGTTCCAACGACGTTTGTTAATAATTATGATAAATAAATGTTAAGATATTGCGAAGTCTGCGAAGGCGAACGGTTTCAGTGAATGTTTGTTCATTTCAGCGATTGTTATTAACATTTACGCATGTTCCCTATATTGATCGAACAATGTGGATCTTATTTATGTATTGCAATTAATTAAGAAACTTATCGAAATTGATTTTGATCGAGACTCCACGTTAAAACGTGTTTCGTAAAGTTGTAAAGCACGGAAAGTAACAATTGTTCATTAGATACATTAATTTAACATTTGCTTAATTCTTATAATTTACACAATACGCGTAGAAGTGGTATTTTTTACAACAAAAGTGCCAAAATTCAATTAATCGCTTTTTTAGATAGAAAAATCACAGCGATAAATACTTGTGAATGGATAATCGATACGTGTAGCCTTGAGAATGTCAGTTGGATCTCAAGTAAAAATTCCTTCGCGAACAAGGAATGTTTCAACGAAATGATATTTTAAGCCATTATTTATACCAGGACATTGTTAATAATTGTCTAATGTATGATCCTACGACGGTTGTTAATAATTATGATAAACAAACATCAAGATATTGCGAAATCTTCGAGGGCGAATGGTTTCGGTGAATGTTTGTTCATTTCTGCGATTGCTATTAACATTTACGCATGTTCCCTATATTGATCGAACAATGTGCATCTTATTTATGCATTAAAAATGATTGATTCGCCTCTAGCAATTGATTTTGATCGAACTTCAAAGTAAAGAGATGATTCTTAAAGTTTTAAAACATGGAAAGTAATAATTGTCTATGAGATATATCAATTTAACATTTGAATAATACATGAAGAATCGAAATTTTTGGTAAAAGAAGTGAATAAAAAATAATTATTATAAATAAATAATTAGATTTATTTCCGATTCTGTGTAAATTATTATATACAGTAAATAGTATAAATAAAATTCTTCTGGAGGCTAAAGAGATTAAAAAATATATTAAATATGTATTTAGAGTATTAGTGTATAATTTAACTATAGCTCAAATGATTTATAATAGAAATTATAACTATTATAATCATTTAATCGAAACGGAGAAACGGAGAAACGGAGAAACGGAGAAACGAAGAAACGAAGGAAGAAACGGAGAAACGAAGAAAGAAACGGAGAAACGAAAAAAGAAACGGAGAAACGAAGAAAGAAACGAAGAAACGAAGAATGAAACGGAGAAACGAAGAAAGAAACGGAGAAACGGAGAAACGAAGAAAGAAACGGCGAAGCGGAGAAATGAATGGGGAAACGAACAAAGAAATGGAGAAACGAACAAAGAAACCGAGAAACGAAGAAAGAAACGGAGAAACGAAAAAAGAAACGGAGAAACGAAGAAAGAAACGAAGAAACGAAGAAAGAAACGGAGAAACGAACAAAGAAACGGAGAAACGAAGAAAGAAACGGAGAAACGAAGAAAGGAGCGGAGAAACGAAAAAAGAAACGGAGAAACGAAGAAAGAAGCGGAGTAACGAAGAAAGAAACGGAGAAACGAAGAAAGAAACGGAGAAACGAAGAAAGAAACGGAGAAACGAAGAAATAAATGGAGAAACGAAGAAATAAACGGAGAAACGAAGAAAGAAACGGAGAAACGGAGAAATAAATGGAGAAACGATGAAACAAACAGAGAAACGAACAAAGAAACGGAGCAACGAAGGAAGAAACGGGGAAACGAAGAAAGAAACGGAGAAACGAACAAAGAAACGGAGAAACAAAGAAAGAAACGGAGAAACGAAGAAAGAAACGGAGAAACGAAGAAAGAAGCGAAGGAGCGAAGAAAGAAACGGAGAATCTGAGAAAGAAATGGAGAAACGAAGAAAGAAACGGAGAAACGAAGAAAGAAACGGGGTAACGAAGAAAGAAACGAAGAAACGAAGAAAGAAACGGAGAATCGGAGAAATAAATGGAGAAACGAAGAAATAAACCAAAAAACGGGGAAAGAAACGGAGAAACGAAGAAAGAAACGGAGAAACGAACACAGAAACGGAGAAACGAACAAAGAAACGGAGAAACGAACAAAGAAACGGAGAAATAAATGGAGAAACGAACAAAGAAACGGAGAAACGAACAAAGAAACGGAGAAACGAAGAAAGAAACGGAGATACGAAGAAAGAAACAGAGAAACGAACAAAGAAACGGAGAAACGAAGAAAGAAACGGAGAAACGGAGAAATAAATGGAGAAACGAAGAAATAAACGGAGAAACGAAGAAAGAAACGGAGAAACGAAGAAAGAAACGGAGAAACGAAGAAAGAAACGGAGAATCGGAGAAATTAATGGAGAAACGAACAAAAAACGGTGAAACGGAGAAACGGAGAAACGGAAAAACCGAGAAACGGAGAAACGGAGAAACCGAGAAGCGGAGAAACCGAGAGACGGAGAAACGGAGAAACGGAGAAACGGAGAAACGGAGAAACGGAGAAACGGAGAAACGGAGAAACGGAGAAACGGAGAAACGGAGAAACGGAGAAACGGAGAAACGAAGAAAGAAACGGAGAAACGAAGAAAGAAACGGAGAAACGAAGAAAGAAACGGAGAAACGGAGAAATAAATGGAGAAACGAAGAAATAAACGGAGAAACGAACAAAGAAACGGAGAAACAAATGGAGAAACGAAGATCGAGATGGAGAAACGAACAAAGAAACGGAGAAACGAACAAAGAAACGGAGAAACGAACAAAAAAACGGAGAAACGGAGAAATAAATGGAGAAACGAAGAAACAAACAGAGTAACGAACAAAGAAACGGAGAAACGAAGGAAGAAACGGAGAAACGAAGAAAGAAACGGAGAAACGAAGAAAGAAACGGAGAAGCGAACAAGGAAACGGAGAAACGAACAAAGAAACGGAGAAACGAACAAAAAAACGGAGAAACGGAGAAATAAATGGAGAAACGAAGAAACAAACAGAGAAACGAACAAAGAAACGGAGAAACGAAGGAAGAAACGGAGAAACGAAGAAAGAAACGGAGAAACGAACAAAGAAACGGAGAAACGAAGAAAGAAACGGAGAAACGAAGAAAGAAACGGAGAAACGAAGAAAGAAACGAAGGAACGAAGAAAGAAACGGAGAATCGGAGAAAGAAATGGAGAAACGAAGAAAGAAACGGCGAAACGAAGAAAGAAACGGGGTAACGAAGAAAGAAACGAAGAAACGAAGAAAGAAACGGAGAATCGGAGACATAAATGGAGAAACGAAGAAATAAACCAAAAAACGGAGAAAGAAACGGAGAAACGAAGAAAGAAACGGGGAAACGGACACAGAAACGGAGAAACGAACAAAGAAACGGAGAAACGAACAAAGAAACGGAGAAATAAATGGAGAAACGAACAAAGAAACGGAGAAACGAAGAAATAAACGGAGAAACGATGAAAGAAACGGAGAAACGAAGAAAGAAACGCAGAAACGAAGAAAGAAACGGAGAAACGGAGAAATAAATGGAGAAACGAAGAAATAAACGGAGAAACGAAGAAAGAAACGGAGAAACGAAGAAAGAAACGGAGAAACGGAGAAATAAATGGAGAAACGAAGAAATAAACGGAGAAACGAACAAAGAAACGGAGAAACGAAGAAAGAAACGGAGAAACGAACAAAGAAACGAAGAAACGAGGAAAGAAACGGAGAATCGGTGAAATAAATGGAGAAACGAAGCAATAAACCGAGAAACGGAGAAAGAAACGGAGAAACGAACAAAGAAACGGAGAAACGAACAATGAAACGGAGAAACGAAGAAAGAAACGGAGAAACGAAGAAATAAACGGGGAAACGAACAAAAAAACGGAGAAACGAAGAAAGAAACGGAGAAACGGAGAAATAAATGGAGAAACGAAGGAATAAACGGAGAAACGAAGAAAGAAACGGAGAAACGAAGAAAGAAACGGAGAATCGGAGAAATTAATGGAGAAACGAACAAAAAACGGTGAAACGGAGAAACGGAGAAACGGAAAATCCGAGAAACGGAGAAACGGAGAAACCGAGAAGCGGAGAAACCGAGAGACGGAGAAACGGAGAAACGGAGAAACGGAGAAACGGAGAAACGGAGAAACGGAGAAACGGAGAAACGGAGAAACGGAGAAACGGAGAAACGGAGAAACGGAGAAACGGAGAAACGGAGAAACGGAGAAACGGAGAAACGGAGAAACGGAGAAACGGAGAAACGGAGAAACGGAGAAACGGAGAAACGGAGAAACGGAGAAACGGAGAAACGGAGAAACGAAGAGAGAAACGGAGAAACGAAGAAAGAAACGGAGGAACGAAGAAAGAAACGGAGAATCGGAGAAAGAAATGGAGAAACGAAGAAAGAAACGGAGAAGCGAACAAGGAAACGGAGAAACGAAGAAAGAAACGGAGAAACGGAGAAATAAATGGAGAAACAAAGAAATAAACGGAGAAACGAACAAAGAAGCGGAGAAACAAATGGAGAAACGAAGATCGAGACGGAGAAACGAACAAAGAAACGGAGAAACGAACAAAGAAACGGAGAAACGAACAAAAAAACGGAGAAACGGAGAAATAAATGGAGAAACGAAGAAACAAACAGAGAAACGAACAAAGAAACGGAGAAACGAAGGAAGAAACGGAGAAACGAAGAAAGAAACGGAGAAACGAACAAAGAAACGGAGAAACGAAGAAAGAAACGGAGAAACGAAGAAAGAAACGGAGAAACGAAGAAAGAAACGAAGGAACGAAGAAAGAAACGGAGAATCGGAGAAAGAAATGGAGAAACGAAGAAAGAAACGGAGAAACGAAGAAAGAAACGGGGTAACGAAGAAAGAAACGAAGAAACGAAGAAAGAAACGGAGAATCGGAGACATAAATGGAGAAACGAAGAAATAAACCAAAAAACGGAGAAAGAAACGGAGAAACGAAGAAAGAAACGGGGAAACGAACACAGAAACGGAGAAACGAACAAAGAAACGGAGAAACGAACAAAGAAACGGAGAAATAAATGGAGAAACGAACAAAGAAACGGAGAAACGAAGAAATAAACGGAGAAACGATGAAAGAAACGGAGAAACGAAGAAAGAAACGGAGAAACGAAGAAAGAAACGCAGAAACGGAGAAATAAATGGAGAAACGAAGAAATAAACGGAGAAACGAAGAAAGAAACGGAGGAACGAAGAAAGAAACGGAGAATCGGAGAAAGAAATGGAGAAACGAAGAAAGAAACGGAGAAGCGAACAAGGAAACGGAGAAACGAAGAAAGAAACGGAGAAACGGAGAAATAAATGGAGAAACAAAGAAATAAACGGAGAAACGAACAAAGAAACGGAGAAACAAATGGAGAAACGAAGATCGAGACGGAGAAACGAAGAAAGAAACGGAGAAACGAAGAAAGAAACGGAGAATCGGAGAAATTAATGGAGAAACGAACAAAAAACGGTGAAACGGAGAAACGGAGAAACGGAAAAACCGAGAAACGGAGAAACGGAGAAACCGAGAAGCGGAGAAACCGAGAGACGGAGAAACGGAGAAACGGAGAAACGGAGAAACGGAGAAACGGAGAAACGGAGAAACGGAGAAACGGAGAAACGGAGAAACGGAGAAACGGAGAAACGGAGAAACGGAGAAACGGAGAAACGGAGAAACGAAGAAAGAAACGGAGAAACGAAGAAAGAAACGGAGAAACGAAGAAAGAAACGGAGAAACGAAGAAAGAAACGGAGAAACGAAGAAAGAAACGAAGGAACGAAGAAAGAAACGGAGAATCGGAGAAAGAAATGGAGAAACGAAGAAACAAACGGAGAAACGAAGAAAGAAACGGAGAAACGAAGAAAGAAACGGAGAAACGAAGAAAGAAACGGAGAAGCGAACAAGGAAACGGAGAAACGAAGAAAGAAACGGAGAAACGGAGAAATAAATGGAGAAACGAAGAAATAAACGGAGAAACGAACAAAGAAACGGAGAAACAAATGGAGAAACGAAGATCGAGATGGAGAAACGAACAAAGAAACGGAGAAACGAACAAAGAAACGGAGAAACGAACAAAAAAACGGAGCAACGGAGAAATAAATGGAGAAACGAAGAAACAAACAGAGAAACGAACAAAGAAACGGAGAAACGAAGGAAGAAACGGAGAAACGAAGAAAGAAACGGAGAAACGAAGAAAGAAACGGAGAAGCGAACAAGGAAACGGAGAAACGAACAAAGAAACGGAGAAACGAACAAAAAAACGGAGAAACGGAGAAATAAATGGAGAAACGAAGAAACAAACAGAGAAACGAACAAAGAAACGGAGAAACGAAGGAAGAAACGGAGAAACGAAGAAAGAAACGGAGAAACGAACAAAGAAACGGAGAAACGAAGAAAGAAACGGAGAAACGAAGAAAGAAACGGAGAAACGAAGAAAGAAACGAAGGAACGAAGAAAGAAACGGAGAATCGGAGAAAGAAATGGAGAAACGAAGAAAGAAACGGAGAAGCGAAGAAAGAAACGGGGTAAAGAAGAAAGAAACGAAGAAACGAAGAAAGAAACGGAGAATCGGAGACATAAATGGAGAAACGAAGAAATAAACCAAAAAACGGAGAAAGAAACGGAGAAACGAAGAAAGAAACGGGGAAACGAACACAGAAACGGAGAAACGAACAAAGAAACGGAGAAACGAACAAAGAAACGGAGAAATAAATGGAGAAACGAACAAAGAAACGGAGAAACGAAGAAATAAACGGAGAAACGATGAAAGAAACGGAGAAACGAAGAAAGAAACGGAGAAACGAAGAAAGAAACGGAGAAACGGAGAAATAAATGGAGAAACGAAGAAATAAACGGAGAAACGAAGAAAGAAACGGAGAAACGAAGAAAGAAACGGAGAAACGGAGAAATAAATGGAGAAACGAAGAAATAAACGCAGAAACGAACAAAGAAACGGAGAAACGAAGAAAGAAACGGAGAAACGAACAAAGAAACGAAGAAACGAGGAAAGAAACGGAGAATCGGTGAAATAAATGGAGAAACGAAGCAATAAACCGAGAAACGGAGAAAGAAACGGAGAAACGAACAAAGAAACGGAGAAACGAACAATGAAACGGAGAAACGAAGAAAGAAACGGAGAAACGAAGAAATAAACGGGGAAACGAACAAAAAAACGGAGAAACGAAGAAAGAAACGGAGAAACGGAGAAATAAATGGAGAAACGAAGAAATAAACGGAGAAACGAAGAAAGAAACGGAGAAACGAAGAAAGAAACGGAGAATCGGAGAAATTAATGGAGAAACGAACAAAAAACGGTGAAACGGAGAAACGGAGAAACGGAGAAACGGAAAAACCGAGAAACGGAGAAACGGAGAAACCGAGAAGCGGAGAAACCGAGAGACGGAGAAACGGAGAAACGGAGAAACGGAGAAACGGAGAAACGGAGAAACGGAGAAACGGAGAAACGGAGAAACGGAGAAACGGAGAAACGGAGAAACGGAGAAACGGAGAAACGGAGAAACGGAGAAACGGAGAAACGGAGAAACGGAGAAACGGAGAAACGAAGAAAGAAACGGAGAAACGAAGAAAGAAACGGAGGAACGAAGAAAGAAACGGAGAATCGGAGAAAGAAATGGAGAAACGAAGAAAGAAACGGAGAAGCGAACAAGGAAACGGAGAAACGAAGAAAGAAACGGAGAAACGGAGAAATAAATGGAGAAACAAAGAAATAAACGGAGAAACGAACAAAGAAACGGAGAAACAAATGGAGAAACGAAGATCGAGACGGAGAAACGAACAAAGAAACGGAGAAACGAACAAAGAAACGGAGAAACGAACAAAAAAACGGAGAAACGGAGAAATAAATGGAGAAACGAAGGAACAAACAGAGAAACGAACAAAGAAACGGAGAAACGAAGGAAGAAACGTAGAAACGAAGAAAGAAACGGAGAAACGAAGAAAGAAACGGAGAAACGAAGAAAGAAACGGAGAAACGAAGAAAGAAACGAAGGAACGAAGAAAGAAACGGAGAATCGGAGAAAGAAATGGAGAAACGAAGAAAGAAACGGAGAAACGAAGAAAGAAACGGGGTAACGAAGAAAGAAACGAAGAAACGAAGAAAGAAACGGAGAATCGGAGAAATAAATGGAGAAACGAAGAAATAAACCAAAAAACGGAGAAAGAAACGGAGAAACGAAGAAAGAAACGGAGAAACGAACACAGAAACGGAGAAACGAACAAAGAAACGGAGAAACGAACAAAGAAACGGAGAAATAAATGGAGAAACGAACAAAGAAACGGAGAAACGAAGAAATAAACGGAGAAACGATGAAAGAAACGGAGAAACGAAGAAAGAAACGGAGAAACGAACTAAGAAACGGAGAAACGGAGAAATAAATGGAGAAACGAAGAAATAAACGCAGAAACGATGAAAGAAACGGAGAAACGAAGAAATAAACGGAGAAACGATGAAAGAAACGGAGAAACGAAGAAAGAAACGGAGAAACGAACAAATAAACGGAGAAATAAATGGAGAAACGAAGAAATAAACGGAGAAACGAACAAGGAAACGGAGAAACGAACAAAGAAACGGAGAAACGAAGAAAGAAACGGAGAAACGAAGAAAGAAACGGAGATACGAAGAAAGAAACAGAGAAACGAACAAAGAAACGGAGAAACGAAGAAAGAAACGGAGAAACGGAGAAATAAATGCAGAAACGAAGAAATAAACGGAGAAACGAAGAAAGAAACGGAGAAACGAAGAAAGAAACGGAGAAACGGAGAAATAAATGGAGAAACGAAGAAATAAACGGAGAAACGAACAAAGAAACGGAGAAACGAAGAAAGAAACGGAGAAACGAACAAAGAAACGAAGAAACGGAGAATCGGTGAAATAAATGGAGAAACGAAGCAATAAACCGAGAAACGGAGAAAGAAACGGAGAAACGAACAAAGAAACGGAGAAACGAACAATGAAACGGAGAAACGAAGAAAGAAACGGAGAAACGAAGAAATAAACGGGGAAACGAACAAAAAAACGGAGAAACGAAGAAAGAAACGGAGAAACGGAGAAATAAATGGAGAAACGAAGAAATAAACGGAGAAACGAAGAAAGAAACGGAGAAACGAAGAAAGAAACGGAGAATCGGAGAAATTAATGGAGAAACGAACAAAAAACGGTGAAACGGAGAAACGGAGAAACGGAAAAACCGAGAAACGGAGAAACGGAGAAACCGAGAAGCGGAGAAACCGGGAGACGGAGAAACGGAGAAACGGAGAAACGGAAAAACCGAGAAACGGAGAAACGGAGAAACCGAGAAGCGGAGAAACCGAGAGACGGAGAAACGGAGAAACGGAGAAACGGAGAAACGGAGAAACGGAGAAACGGAGAAACGGAGAAACGGAGAAACGGAGAAACGGAGAAACGGAGAAACGAAGAAAGAAACGGAGAAACGAAGAAAGAAACGGAGAAACGAAGAAAGAAACGGAGAAACGAAGAAAGAAACGAAGGAACGAAGAAAGAAACGGAGAATCGGAGAAAGAAATGGAGAAACGAAGAAACAAACGGAGAAACGAAGAAAGAAACGGAGAAACGAAGAAAGAAACGGAGAAACGAAGAAAGAAACGGAGAAGCGAACAAGGAAACGGAGAAACGAAGAAAGAAACGGAGAAACGGAGAAATAAATGGAGAAACGAAGAAATAAACGGAGAAACGAACAAAGAAACGGAGAAACAAATGGAGAAACGAAGATCGAGATGGAGAAACGAACAAAGAAACGGAGAAACGAACAAAGAAACGGAGAAACGAACAAAAAAACGGAGCAACGGAGAAATAAATGGAGAAACGAAGAAACAAACAGAGAAACGAACAAAGAAACGGAGAAACGAAGGAAGAAACGGAGAAACGAAGAAAGAAACGGAGAAACGAAGAAAGAAACGGAGAAGCGAACAAGGAAACGGAGAAACGAACAAAGAAACGGAGAAACGAACAAAAAAACGGAGAAACGGACAAATAAATGGAGAAACGAAGAAACAAACAGAGAAACGAACAAAGAAACGGAGAAACGAAGGAAGAAACGGAGAAACGAAGAAAGAAACGGAGAAACGAACAAAGAAACGGAGAAACGAAGAAAGAAACGGAGAAACGAAGAAAGAAACGGAGAAACGAAGAAAGAAACGAAGGAACGAAGAAAGAAACGGAGAATCGGAGAAAGAAATGGAGAAACGAAGAAAGAAACGGAGAAACGAAGAAAGAAACGGGGTAAAGAAGAAAGAAACGAAGAAACGAAGAAAGAAACGGAGAATCGGAGACATAAATGGAGAAACGAAGAAATAAACCAAAAAACGGAGAAAGAAACGGAGAAACGAAGAAAGAAACGGGGAAACGAACACAGAAACGGAGAAACGAACAAAGAAACGGAGAAACGAACAAAGAAACGGAGAAATAAATGGAGAAACGAACAAAGAAACGGAGAAACGAAGAAATAAACGGAGAAACGATGAAAGAAACGGAGAAACGAAGAAAGAAACGGAGAAACGAAGAAAGAAACGGAGAAACGGAGAAATAAATGGAGAAACGAAGAAATAAACGGAGAAACGAAGAAAGAAACGGAGAAACGAAGAAAGAAACGGAGAAACGGAGAAATAAATGGAGAAACGAAGAAATAAACGCAGAAACGAACAAAGAAACGGAGAAACGAAGAAAGAAACGGAGAAACGAACAAAGAAACGAAGAAACGAGGAAAGAAACGGAGAATCGGTGAAATAAATGGAGAAACGAAGCAATAAACCGAGAAACGGAGAAAGAAACGGAGAAACGAACAAAGAAACGGAGAAACGAACAATGAAACGGAGAAACGAAGAAAGAAACGGAGAAACGAAGAAATAAACGGGGAAACGAACAAAAAAACGGAGAAACGAAGAAAGAAACGGAGAAACGGAGAAATAAATGGAGAAACGAAGAAATAAACGGAGAAACGAAGAAAGAAACGGAGAAACGAAGAAAGAAACGGAGAATCGGAGAAATTAATGGAGAAACGAACAAAAAACGGTGAAACGGAGAAACGGAGAAACGGAGAAACGGAAAAACCGAGAAACGGAGAAACGGAGAAACCGAGAAGCGGAGAAACCGAGAGACGGAGAAACGGAGAAACGGAGAAACGGAGAAACGGAGAAACGGAGAAACGGAGAAACGGAGAAACGGAGAAACGGAGAAACGGAGAAACGGAGAAACGGAGAAACGGAGAAACGGAGAAACGGAGAAACGGAGAAACGGAGAAACGGAGAAACGGAGAAACGGAGAAACGGAGAAACGAAGAAAGAAACGGAGAAACGAAGAAAGAAACGGAGGAACGAAGAAAGAAACGGAGAATCGGAGAAAGAAATGGAGAAACGAAGAAAGAAACGGAGAAGCGAACAAGGAAACGGAGAAACGAAGAAAGAAACGGAGAAACGGAGAAATAAATGGAGAAACAAAGAAATAAACGGAGAAACGAACAAAGAAACGGAGAAACAAATGGAGAAACGAAGATCGAGACGGAGAAACGAACAAAGAAACGGAGAAACGAACAAAGAAACGGAGAAACGAACAAAAAAACGGAGAAACGGAGAAATAAATGGAGAAACGAAGGAACAAACAGAGAAACGAACAAAGAAACGGAGAAACGAAGGAAGAAACGTAGAAACGAAGAAAGAAACGGAGAAACGAAGAAAGAAACGGAGAAACGAAGAAAGAAACGGAGAAACGAAGAAAGAAACGAAGGAACGAAGAAAGAAACGGAGAATCGGAGAAAGAAATGGAGAAACGAAGAAAGAAACGGAGAAACGAAGAAAGAAACGGGGTAACGAAGAAAGAAACGAAGAAACGAAGAAAGAAACGGAGAATCGGAGAAATAAATGGAGAAACGAAGAAATAAACCAAAAAACGGAGAAAGAAACGGAGAAACGAAGAAAGAAACGGAGAAACGAACACAGAAACGGAGAAACGAACAAAGAAACGGAGAAACGAACAAAGAAACGGAGAAATAAATGGAGAAACGAACAAAGAAACGGAGAAACGAAGAAATAAACGGAGAAACGATGAAAGAAACGGAGAAACGAAGAAAGAAACGGAGAAACGAACTAAGAAACGGAGAAACGGAGAAATAAATGGAGAAACGAAGAAATAAACGCAGAAACGATGAAAGAAACGGAGAAACGAAGAAATAAACGGAGAAACGATGAAAGAAACGGAGAAACGAAGAAAGAAACGGAGAAACGAACAAATAAACGGAGAAATAAATGGAGAAACGAAGAAATAAACGGAGAAACGAACAAGGAAACGGAGAAACGAACAAAGAAACGGAGAAACAAAGAAAGAAACGGAGAAACGAAGAAAGAAACGGAGATACGAAGAAAGAAACAGAGAAACGAACAAAGAAACGGAGAAACGAAGAAAGAAACGGAGAAACGGAGAAATAAATGCAGAAACGAAGAAATAAACGGAGAAACGAAGAAAGAAACGGAGAAACGAAGAAAGAAACGGAGAAACGGAGAAATAAATGGAGAAACGAAGAAATAAACGGAGAAACGAACAAAGAAACGGAGAAACGAAGAAAGAAACGGAGAAACGAACAAAGAAACGAAGAAACGGAGAATCGGTGAAATAAATGGAGAAACGAAGCAATAAACCGAGAAACGGAGAAAGAAACGGAGAAACGAACAAAGAAACGGAGAAACGAACAATGAAACGGAGAAACGAAGAAAGAAACGGAGAAACGAAGAAATAAACGGGGAAACGAACAAAAAAACGGAGAAACGAAGAAAGAAACGGAGAAACGGAGAAATAAATGGAGAAACGAAGAAATAAACGGAGAAACGAAGAAAGAAACGGAGAAACGAAGAAAGAAACGGAGAATCGGAGAAATTAATGGAGAAACGAACAAAAAACGGTGAAACGGAGAAACGGAGAAACGGAAAAACCGAGAAACGGAGAAACGGAGAAACCGAGAAGCGGAGAAACCGGGAGACGGAGAAACGGAGAAACGGAGAAACGGAGAAACGGAGAAACGGAGAAACGGAGAAACGGAGAAACGGAGAAACGGAGAAACGGAGAAACGGAGAAACGAAGAAAGAAACGGAGAAACGAAGAAAGAAACGGAGGAACGAAGAAAGAAACGGAGAATCGGAGAAAGAAATGGAGAAACGAAGAAAGAAACGGAGAAGCGAACAAGGAAACGGAGAAACGAAGAAAGAAACGGAGAAACGGAGAAATAAATGGAGAAACAAAGAAATAAACGGAGAAACGAACAAAGAAACGGAGAAACAAATGGAGAAACGAAGATCGAGACGGAGAAACGAACAAAGAAACGGAGAAACGAACAAAGAAACGGAGAAACGAACAAAAAAACGGAGAAACGGAGAAATAAATGGAGAAACGAAGAAACAAACAGAGAAACGAACAAAGAAACGGAGAAACGAAGGAAGAAACGTAGAAACGAAGAAAGAAACGGAGAAACGAACAAAGAAACGGAGAAACGAAGAAAGAAACGGAGAAACGAAGAAAGAAACGCAGAAACGAAGAAAGAAACGAAGGAACGAAGAAAGAAACGGAGAATCGGAGAAAGAAATGGAGAAACGAAGAAAGAAACGGAGAAACGAAGAAAGAAACGGGGTAACGAAGAAAGAAACGAAGAAACGAAGAAAGAAACGGAGAATCGGAGAAATAAATGGGGAAACGAAGAAATAAACCAAAAAACGGAGAAAGAATCGGAGAAACGAAGAAAGAAACGGAGAAACGAACACAGAAACGGAGAAACGTAGAAAGAAACGGAGAAACGAACAAAGAAACGGAGAAATAAATGGAGAAACGAACAAAGAAACGGAGAAACGAAGAAAGAAACGGAGAATCGGTGAAATAAATGGAGAAACGAAGCAATAAACCGAGAAACGGAGAAAGAAACGGAGAAACGAACAAAGAAACGGAGAAACGAACAATGAAACGGAGAAACGAAGAAAGAAACGGAGAAACGAAGAAACAAACGGGGAAACGAACAAAAAAACGGAGAAACGAAGAAAGAAACGGAGAAACGGAGAAATAAATGGAGAAACGAAGAAATAAACGGAGAAACGAAGAAAGAAACGGAGAAACGAAGAAAGAAACGGAGAATCGGAGAAATTAATGGAGAAACGAACAAAAAACGGTGAAACGGAGAAACGGAGAAACGGAAAAACCGAGAAACGGAGAAACGGAGAAACCGAGAAGCGGAGAAACCGGGAGACGGAGAAACGGAGAAACGGAGAAACGGAGAAACGGAGAAACGGAGAAACGGAGAAACGGAGAAACGGAGAAACGGAGAAACGGAGAAACGGAGAAACGGAGAAACGGAGAAACGGAGAAACGGAGAAACGGAGAAACGGAGAAACGGAGAAACGGAGAAACGGAGAAACGGAGAAACGGAGAAACGGAGAAACGGAGAAACGGAGAAACGGAGAAACGGAGAAACGGAGAAACGGAGAAACGGAGAAACGGAGAAACGGAGAAACGGAGAAACGGAGAAACGGAGAAACGGAGAAACGGAGAAACGGAGAAACGGAGAAACGGAGAAACGGAGAAACGGAGAAACCGAGAAACGGAGAAACGGAGAAACGGAGAAACGGAGAAACGGAGAAACGGAGAAACGGAGAAACGGAGAAACGAAGAAAGAAACGGAGAAACGAAGAAAAAAACGGAGGAACGAAGAAAGAAACGGAGAATCGGAGAAAGAAATGGAGAAACGAAGAAAGAAACGGAGAAGCGAACAAGGAAACGGAGAAACGAAGAAAGAAACGGAGAAACGGAGAAATAAATGGAGAAACAAAGAAATAAACGGAGAAACTAACAAAGAAACGGAGAAACAAATGGAGAAACGAAGATCGAGACGGAGAAACGCACAAAGAAACGGAGAAACGAACAAAGAAACGGAGAAACGAACAAAAAAACGGAGAAACGGAGAAATGAATGGAGAAACGAAGAAACAAACAGAGAAACGAACAAAGAAACGGAGAAACGAAGGAAGAAACGTAGAAACGAAGAAAGAAACGGAGAAACGAACAAAGAAACGGAGAAACGAAGAAAGAAACGGAGAAACGAAGAAAGAAACGGAGAAACGAAGAAACAAACGGGGAAACGAACAAAAAAACGGAGAAACGGAGAAAGAAACGGAGAAACGGAGAAATAAATGGAGAAACGAAGAAATAAACGGAGAAACGAAGAAAGAAACGGAGAAACGAAGAAAGAAACGGAGAATCGGAGAAATTAATGGAGAAACGAACAAAAAACGGTGAAACGGAGAAACGGAGAAACGGAAAAACCGAGAAACGGAGAAACGGAGAAACCGAGAAGCGGAGAAACCGGGAGACGGAGAAACGGAGAAACGGAGAAACGGAGAAACGGAGAAACGGAGAAACGGAGAAACGGAGAAACGGAGAAACGGAGAAACGGAGAAACGGAGAAACGGAGAAACGGAGAAACGGAGAAACGGAGAAACGGAGAAACGGAGAAACGGAGAAACGGAGAAACGGAGAAACGGAGAAACGGAGAAACGGAGAAACGGAGAAACGGAGAAACGGAGAAACGGAGAAACGGAGAAACGGAGAAACGGAGAAACGGAGAAACGGAGAAACGGAGAAACCGAGAAACGGAGAAACGGAGAAACGGAGAAACGGAGAAACGGAGAAACGGAGAAACGGAGAAACGGAGAAACGAAGAAAGAAACGGAGAAACGAAGAAAAAAACGGAGGAACGAAGAAAGAAACGGAGAATCGGAGAAAGAAATGGAGAAACGAAGAAAGAAACGGAGAAGCGAACAAGGAAACGGAGAAACGAAGAAAGAAACGGAGAAACGGAGAAATAAATGGAGAAACAAAGAAATAAACGGAGAAACTAACAAAGAAACGGAGAAACAAATGGAGAAACGAAGATCGAGACGGAGAAACGCACAAAGAAACGGAGAAACGAACAAAGAAACGGAGAAACGAACAAAAAAACGGAGAAACGGAGAAATAAATGGAGAAACGAAGAAACAAACAGAGAAACGAACAAAGAAACGGAGAAACGAAGGAAGAAACGTAGAAACGAAGAAAGAAACGGAGAAACGAACAAAGAAACGGAGAAACGAAGAAAGAAACGGAGAAACGAAGAAAGAAACGCAGAAACGAAGAAAGAAACGAAGGAACGAAGAAAGAAACGGAGAATCGGAGAAAGAAATGGAGAAACGAAGAAAGAAACGGAGAAACGAAGAAAGAAACGGGGTAACGAAGAAAGAAACGAAGAAACGAAGAAAGAAACGGAGAATCGGAGAAATAAATGGGGAAACGAAGAAATAAACCAAAAAACGGAGAAAGAATCGGAGAAACGAAGAAAGAAACGGAGAATCGGTGAAATAAATGGAGAAACGAAGCAATAAACCGAGAAACGGAGAAAGAAACGGAGAAACGAACAAAGAAACGGAGAAACGAACAATGAAACGGAGAAACGAAGAAAGAAACGGAGAAACGAAGAAATAAACGGGGAAACGAACAAAAAAACGGAGAAACGAAGAAAGAAACGGAGAAACGGAGAAATAAATGGAGAAACGAAGAAATAAACGGAGAAACGAAGAAAGAAACGGAGAAACGAAGAAAGAAACGGAGAATCGGAGAAATTAATGGAGAAACGAACAAAAAACGGTGAAACGGAGAAACGGAGAAACGGAAAAACCGAGAAACGGAGAAACGGAGAAACCGAGAAGCGGAGAAACCGGGAGACGGAGAAACGGAGAAACGGAGAAACGGAGAAACGGAGAAACGGAGAAACGGAGAAACGGAGAAACGGAGAAACGGAGAAACGGAGAAACGGAGAAACGGAGAAACGGAGAAACGGAGAAACGGAGAAACGGAGAAACGGAGAAACGGAGAAACGGAGAAACGGAGAAACGGAGAAACGGAGAAACGGAGAAACGGAGAAACGGAGAAACGGAGAAACGGAGAAACGGAGAAACGGAGAAACGGAGAAACGGAGAAACGGAGAAACGGAGAAACGGAGAAACGGAGAAACGGAGAAACGGAGAAACGGAGAAACGGAGAAACGGAGAAACAGAGAAACGGAGAAACGGAGAAACGGAGAAACCGAGAAACGGAGAAACGGAGAAACGGAGAAACGGAGAAACGGAGAAACGGAGAAACGGAGAAACGGAGAAACGGAGAAACGGAGAAACGGAGAAACGGAGAAACGGAGAAACGGAGAAACGGAGAAACGGAGAAACGGAGAAACGGAGAAACGGAGAAACGGAGAAACGGAGAAACGGAGAAACGGAGAAACGGAGAAACGGAGAAACGGAGAAACGGAGAAACGGAGAAACGGAGAAACGGAGAAACGGAGAAACGGAGAAACGGAGAAACGGAGAAACGGAGAAACGGAGAAACGGAGAAACGGAGAAACGAAGAAAGAAACGAAGAAACGAAGAAAGAAACGGAGGAACGAAGAAAGAAACGGAGAATCGGAGAAAGAAATGGAGAAGCGAACAAGGAAACGGAGAAACGAAGAAAGAAACGGAGAAACAAATGGAGAAACGAAGATCGAGACGGAGAAACGAACAAAGAAACGGAGAAACGAACAAAGAAACGGAGAAACGAACAGAAAAACGGAGAAACGGAGAAATAAATGGAGAAACGAAGAAACAAACAGAGAAACGAACAAAGAAACGGAGAAATGAAGGAAGAAACGTAGAAACGAAGAAAGAAACGGAGAAACGAACAAAGAAACGGAGAAACGAAGAAAGAAACGGAGAAACGAAGAAAGAAACGGAGAAACGAAGAAAGAAACGAAGGAACGAAGAAAGAAACGGAGAATCGGAGAAAGAATCGGAGAAACGAAGAAAGAAACGGAGAAACGAACACAGAAACGGAGAAACGAACAAAGAAACGGAGAAACGAACAAAGAAACGGAGAAATAAATGGAGAAACGAACAAAGAAACGGAGAAACGAAGAAATAAACGGAGAAACGATGAAAGAAACGGAGAAACGAAGAAAGAAACGGAGAAACGAACTAAGAAACGGAGAAACGGAGAAATAAATGGAGAAACGAAGAAATAAACGGAGAAACGATGAAAGAAACGAAGAAACGAAGAAAGAAACGGAGAAACGAACAAAGAAACGGAGAAACGAACAAAGAAACGGAGAAACGAAGAAAGAAACGGCGAAACGAACAAAGAAGCGGAGAAACGATGAAAGAAACGGAGAAACGAACAAAGAAACGAAGAAACGAACAAAGAAACGGAGAAACGAAAAAAGAAACGGAGAAACGAACAAGGAAACGGAGAAACGAAGAAAGAAACGGCGAAACCGAGAAATAAATGGGGAAACGAACAAAGAAATGGAGAAACGAACAAAGAAACGGAGAAACGAACAAAGAAACGGAGAAACGAACAAAGAAACGGAGAAACGAAGAAAGAAACGGAGAAACGGAGAAATAAATGGAAAAACGAAGAAATTAACGGAGAAACGAAGAGAGGAGCGAAGAAACGAACAAAGAAACGGAGAAACGAGCAAAGAAACACAGAAACGGAGAAATAAATGGAGAAACGACGAAACAAACAGAGAAACGAACAAAGTAATGGACAAACGGAGAAAGAAACTGAGAAACGGAGAAAGAAACGGAAAAACGAACAAAGAAACGGAGAAACGAAGATAGAAACGGAGAAACGAACAAAGAAATAGAGAAACGAACAAAGAAACGGAGAATCGAACAAAGAAATGGAGAAACGAACAAAGAAACGGAGAAACGACCAAAAAACGGAGAAACGAACAAAGAAACGGAGAATCGGAGAAATAAATGGAGAAATGGAGAAATAATCGGAGAAACTAACAAAGAAACGGAGTAACGAAGAAAGAAACGAAGAAACGAAGAAAGAAACGGAGAAACGAACAAAGAAACGGAGAAACGAACAAAGAAACGGAGAAACGAAGAAATTAACGGAGAAACGAAGAAAGAAACGGAGAAACGAAGAAATAAACGGAGAAACGAAGAAAGAAACGGAGAAACGAACAAAGAAACGGAGAAACGAAGAAAGAAACGGCGAAACGGAGAAATAAATGGGGAAACGAACAAAGAAATGGAGAAACGAACAAAGAAACGGAGAAACGAAGAAAGAAACGGAGAATCGGAGAAATAAATGGAAAAACGAAGAAATTAACGGAGAAACGAAGAGAGGAGCGAAGAAACGAACAAAGAAACGGAGAAACGAGCAAAGAAACGGAGAAACGGAGAAATAAACGGAGAAACGAGCAAAGAAACACAGAAACGGAGAAATAAATGGAGAAACGACGAAACAAACAGAGAAACGAACAAAGTAATGGACAAACGGAGAAAGAAACTGAGAAACGGAGAAAGAAACGGAAAAACGAACAAAGAAACGGAGAAACGAAGATAGAAACGGAGAAACGAACAAAGAAATAGAGAAACGAACAAAGAAACGGAGAATCGAACAAAGAAATGGAGAAACGAACAAAGAAACGGAGAAACGACCAAAAAACGGAGAAACGAACAAAGAAACGGAGAATCGGAGAAATAAATGGAGAAATGGAGAAATAATCGGAGAAACTAACAAAGAAACGGAGTAACGAAGAAAGAAACGAAGAAACGAAGAAAGAAACGGAGAAACGAACAAAGAAACGGAGAAACGAACAAAGAAACGGAGAAACGAAGAAATTAACGGGGAAACGAAGAAAGGAGCGGGGAAACGAACAAAGAAACGGAGAAACGAGCAAAGAAACGGAGAAACGAAGAAGGAAACGGAGTAACGACGAAAGAAACGAAGAAACGAAGAAATAAACCGAGAAACGGAGAAAGAAATGGAGAAACGAAGAAATTAACGGAGAAACGAAGAAAGAAACGGAGAAACGAAGAAAGAAACGGAGAAACGACGAAAGAAACGGAGAAACGGAGAAATAAATGGAGAAACGAAGAAATAAACGGAGAAACGAAGAAAGAAACGGAGAAACGAACAAAGAAACGGAGAATCGAAGAAAGAAACGGGAAACGGTCAAAGAAACGGAGTAACGAACAAAGAAACGGAGAAACGAACAAAGAAACGGAGAAACGAACAAAGAAACGGAGAAACGAACAAAGAAACGGAGAAACGAAGAAAGAAACGGAGAAACGAACAAAGAAATAGGGAAACGAACAAAGATACGGAGAAACGAACAAACAATCGGAGAAACGAACAAAGAAACGGAGAAACGAACAAAGAAACTGAGAAACGAACAAAGAAACGGAGAAACGAACAAAGAAACGGAGAAACGAAGAAAGAAACGGCGAAACGAACAAAGAAGCGGAGAAACGATAAAAGAAACGGAGAAACGAACAAAGAAACGAAGAAACTAACAAAGGAACGGAGAAACGAACAAAGAAACGGAGAAACGAACAAAGAAACGGAGAAACGAAGAAAGAAACGGCGAAACGGAGAAATAAATGGGGAAACGAACAAAGAAATGGAGAAACGAACAAAGAAACGGAGAAACGAAGAAAGAAACGGAGAAACGGAAAAATAAATGGAAAAACGAAGAAATTAACGGAGAAACGAAGAGAGGAGCGAAGAAACGAACAAAGAAACGGAGAAACGAGCAAAGAAACGGAGAAACGGAGAAATAAATGGAGAAACGACGAAACAAACATAGAAACGAACAAAGAAATGGACAAACGGAGAAAGAAACTGAGAAACGGAGAAAGAAACGGAAAAACGGACAAAGAAACGGAGAAACGAAGAAAGAAACGGAGAAACGAACAAAGAAATAGAGAAACGAACAAAGAAACGGAGAATCGAACAAAGAAATGGAGAAACGAACAAAGAAACGGAGAAACGACCAAAAAACGGAGAAACGAACAAAGAAACGGAGAATCGGAGAAATAAATGGAGAAATGGAGAAATAATCGGAGAAACTAACAAAGAAACGGAGAAACAAAGAAAGAATCGGAGAAACGAACAAAGAAACGGAGAATCGAAGAAAGAAACGGGAAACGATCAAAGAAACGGAGAAACGAACAAAGAAACGGAGAAACGAAGAAAGAAACGGAGAAACGAAGAAGGAAACGGAGTAACGACGAAAGAAACGAAGAAACGAAGAAATAAACCGAGAAACGGAGAAAGAAATGGAGAAACGAAGAAATTAACGGAGAAACGAAGAAAGAAACGGAGAAACGAAGAAAGAAACGGAGAAACGACGAAAGAAACGGAGAAACGGAGAAATAAATGGAGAAACGAAGAAATAAACGGAGAAACGAAGAAAGAAACGGAGAAACGAAGAAAGAAACGGAGAAACGAAGAAAGAAACGGAGTAACGAAGAAAGAAACGTAGAAACGAAGAAAGAAACGGAGAAACGAACAAAGAAACGAAGACACGGAGAAATAAATGAAGAAACGAACAAAGAAACGGAGAAACGAACAAAGAAATGAAGACACGGTGAAATAAATGGAGAAACGAACAAAGAAACGGAGAAACGGAGAAATAAATGGAGAAACGAAGAAATAAATGGGGAAACGAAGAAATAAACGGAGGAACGAAGAAAGAAACGGAGAAACGAAGAAAGAATCGGAGAATCGGAGAAATAAATGGAGAAACGAACAAAATACGGTGAAACGGAGAAACGGAGAAACGGAAAAACCGAGAAACGGAGAAACGGAGAAACCGAGAAACGGAGAAACGGAGAAACGGAGAAACGAAGAAACGGAGAAACGGAGAAACGGAGAAACCGAGAAACGGAGAAACGTTTCTCCGGTTCTTTGTTCGTTTCTCTGTTTCTTTGTTCGTTTCTCCGTTTCTTTGTTCGTTTCTCCGTTTCTTTCTTCGTTTCTCCGTTTCTTTGTTCGTTTCTCCGTTTATTTCTTCGTTTCTCCATTTATTTCTCCGTTTCTCCGTTTCTTTCTTCTTTTCTCCGTTTCTTTGTTCGTTTCTCCGTTTCTTTGTTCGTTTCTCCGTTCCTTTGTTCGTTTCTCCGTTTCTTTCTTCGTTTCTCCGTTTATTTCTTCGTTTCTCCATTTATTTCTCCGTTTCTCCTTTTCTTTCTTCGTTAATCCGTTTCTTTCTTCGTTTCTCCGTTTCTTTCTTCGTTTCTCCGTTTATTTCTTCGTTTCTCCATTTATTTCTCCGTTTCTCCGTTTCTTTCTTCGTTTCATCGTTTCTCCGTTTCTCCGTTTCTCCGTTTCGATTATATGATTATAATATTTATAATTTCTATTATAAATCATTTGATCTATAGTTAAATTAGACACTAATACTCTAAATACATATTTAATATATCTTTTAATCTCTTTAGCCTCCAGAAGAATTTAATTTATACTATCTACTATATATAATAATTTACACAGAATCGGAAATAAATCTAATTATTTATTTATAATTGTAGTATCGGATTTTCGGCGTCCGCTTAGGCCTGCTTCGATCGTAGGCCTAAACAAGATAACGTGCGCGGTTGGACTCGAGTTGAAGTAAACATTTAGCGCCGATCGGCTCGCTAGCTTTCCTGGAAGGCACGAGTATACTTTACAAAGGGTCTTGTGCGACGTCCGAGCGTGAGAATGCATGGGGATGAAAGGAAATACATGTGGTTCGGAGAAAGTGAGGAGTGTTTAGAAAAGACGGGTGATTGAGATGGCCGAGCGTGGCCGAATGTCTGAAGTGAGAGAGACTGAGGATTGGAATGAAAGACAATGAATGGGAATGACTATATAGAGCGCGAGAAGAACGTAGGAACAGAGTATGACAAAGTATGACGACGAGAGTATGTCCGAAGGGTGTGTCGCGGACGGTATGACTAAAAAGACGATAAGACGAGACAACTAAAAGACGTATCCAGCGAAACTAACCACTGACACTACATCTAACACTACCATCATTGAAATATATAATATTATTAAATATACTTTAATATACCACATCAGAGCAATAGTTATTTGGGGGCTCGTACGGGGATAAATCATTCAAAAGGATCTCTCCTCCAGAGATCCAAGTGATAGGAGGAGAGAACGAAACAATATAATAATTATTTTTTTTTCACTTATCTTAAAAATTGGGATGTACTCTTTAAATGTTCGATTCATTTCTTAAATTTATTCATTAAATTGAATTAATCTATTCTTTATAATAACTTTAATAAAATTAATCCCTATAATTATTATAGAACTCATATTAAAATATAGTAATGAAATTTATTTTATTTGCCTAATTAATGTAATTATTGCCCCTATCATTTGCTTAAACAAAAAAATCAATCATAATAATTATAGGATATTCATCTGTTATACAAACATCTATTATAGTTATTTTATTAATAATTAACAAAAATACATTTTTAACATATTTCATTTTATATTCAATAATTTCTTTAATTTTAATTTTTATATTTAAAATAATAAAGATTAACTCTTCTTCCTTATTTAATATATTAACCTCTAATAAAAGAAAAATTATTTTACACTCAATAATTATTATGTACACAAATTTCCCACCTATAGCACTCCTTATACTGATATAAATCGTCCTAGAAACATTAATAAATTCAAGAATAAAATTTACCGTGGAAGGTTTAATTTTACATTTATTCGAAAGATGAAACATACAAAAGTTTGTATAAAAGTATTTATTTATTTTATCGCACGGTAGGGAATATCATACCAATGGAAATACTTATCTCTAATGTCGGTAAATTGTACTTATCGCGCCATCTATTTGTGGAAATTAGGACAATTCCTCGACAAACTTGAGCGTTTCTCCGCCAGGTGATTTCACCCCTTAAGTGTAGCTTAACCCTTTCTCCAATAGATGGCAACCCATGTAATTACCACGTTACAGGGATTTGAAATTGCGGGTTCAGAATATATTTGCATACATACAAACTATAATTCCGATATGTAGAGAAATATTCATTTATTTTATCCCACGGCTTCTTCGATCGTATTTGTTCGATCTAACCAAATATTTCAAGAAATTGATGGCTTTTTATACCGAAACATTGTCAAAAATTGTTTAATCTACGTTCCAACGACGGTTGTTAATAATTATGATAAATAAATGTCAAGATATTGCGATGTCTGCGAAGGCGAACGGTTTCAGTGAATGTTTGTTCATTTCAGCGATTGTTATTAACATTTATGCATGTTTCCTATATTGATCGAACAATGTGCATCTTATTTATGTATTGCAATTAATTAAGAAACTTATTGAAATTGATTTTGATAGGGACTACACGTTAAAACGTGTTTCGTAAAGTTTTAAAGCACGGCAAGTAACAATTGTCCATTAGATACATTAATTTAACTATTGTTTAATTCTTATAATTTACACAATACGCGTAGAAGTGGCATTTTTTACACAAAAGTGCCAAAATTCAATTAATCGCTTTTTTAGATAAAAAAAATCACCGCGATAAATATTTGTAAATCGATAATCGATACGTGTAGCCTTGAGATGTCAGTTGCATCTCAAGGAAAAATTCCTTCGCGAACAAGGAGTATTTCAACGAAATGATATTTTAAGCCATTATTTATACTAGGACATTGTTAATAATTGTCTAATGTATGATCCTACGGCGGTTGTTAATAACTATAGTAAACAAACATCAAGATATTGCGAAATCTTCGAGGGCGAATGTTTTCGGTGAATGTTTGTTCATTTCAGCGATTGTAATTAACATTTATGCATGTTCCCTATATTTATCGAACAATGTGCATCTTGTTTATGCATTAAAAATGATTGATTCGCCTCTAGCAATTGATTTTGATCGAACTTCAATGTAAAGAGATGTTTCTTAAAGGTTTAGAACATGGAAAGTAATAATTGTCTATGAGATATATCAATTTAACATTTGATTAATACATGAAGAATCGAAGTTTTTGGTAAAATAAGTAAATAAAAAATAATTATTATAAACAAATAATTAGATTTAATTCCGATTGTGTGTAAACTATTATATACACTAAATAGTATAAATAAAATTCTTCTGGAGGCTAAAGAGATTAAAAAATATATTAAATATGTATTTAGAGTATTAGTGTATAATTGAACTATAGCTCAAATGATTTATAATAGAAATTATAACTATTATAATCATTTAATCGAAACGGAGAAACGGAGAAACGGAGAAGCGAAGAAAGAAACGGAGAAACGAAGAAAGAAACGGAGAAACGTAGAAAGAAACGGAGAAACGAAGAAACGAAGGAAGAAACGGAGAAACGAAGAAAGAAACGGAGAAACCAACAAAGAAACGGAGAAACGAACAAAGAAACGGAGAAACGAACAAAGAAACGGAGAAACGAACAAAGAAACGGAGAAACGAACAAAGAAACGGAGAAACGATGAAAGAAACGGAGAAACGAACAAAGAAACAGAGAAACGAACAAAGAAACGAAGAAACGAAGAAAGAAACGGAGAAAAGAAGAAAGAACCGGAGAAACGAAGAAAGAAACGGAGTAACGAAGAAAGAAACGAAGAAACGAAGAAAGAAACGGAGAAACGAAGAAAGAAACGGAGAAACGAAGAAAGAAACGGAGAAACGAACAAAGAAACGGAGAAACGAAGAAAGAAATGGAGAAACGAAGAAAGAAACGGAGAATCGGAGAAATAAATGGAGAATTGAAGAAATAAACGGAGAAACGAACAAAGAAACGGAGAAACGAAGAAAGAAACGGAGAAACGAAGAAAGAAACGGAGAAACGAAGAAAGAAACGGAGTAAAGAAGAAAGAATCGAAGAAACGAAGAAAGAAACGGAGAATCGGAGAAATAAATGGAGAAACGAAGAAATAAACGGAGAAACGAAGAAAGGACCGGAGAAACGAACAAAGAAACGGAGAAACGATGAAAGAAACGGAGAAACGAAGAAAGAAACGGAGATTCGGAGAAATAAATGGAGAAACGAAGAAATAAACCGAGAAACGGAGAAAGAAACGGAGAAACGAACAAAGAAACGGAGAAACGAATAAAGAAACGGAGAAACGAACAAAGAAACAGAGAAACGAACAAAGAAACGGCGAAACGAACAAAGCAACGAAGAAACGAACAAAGAAACGGGGAAACGAACAAAGAAATAGAGAAACGAACAAAGAAACGGATAATCGAACAAAGAAACGGAGAAACGAACAAAGAAACGGAGAAACGATCAAAAAACGGAGAAACGAAGAAAGAAACGGAGAAACGAACAAAGAAACGGAGAAACGAAGAAAGAAACGGAGAAACGGAGAAGAAAATGGAGAAACGAAGAAATAAACGGAGAAACGAAGAAAGGAACGGAGAAACGAACAAAGAAACGGAGAAACGGAGAAACGGACAAAGAAACGGAGAAACGGAGAAATAAATGGAGAAACGAACAAATAAACGGAGAAACGAACAAAGGAACGGAGAATCGGAGAAATAAATGGAGAAATGAAGAAATAAACGGAGAAACGAAGAAAGAAACGGAGAAACAAAGAAAGAAACGGAGAAACAAACAAAGAAACGGAGAAACGAAGAAAGAAACGAAGAAACGAAGAAAGAAACGGAGAAATGAAGAAAGAAACGGAGAAACGAAGAAAGAAACGGAGAAACGAAGAAAGCAACGGAGAAACGAAGAAAGAAACGGAGAAACGAAGAAATAAATGGAAAAACGAAGAAATAAACGGAGAAACGAAGAAAGAAACGGAGAAACGAAGAAAGAAACGAAGAAACGGAGAAATAAATGGAGAAACGAACAAAGAAACGGAGAAACGAAGAAAGAAACGGCGAAACGGAGAAACGGAGAAACGGACAAAGAAACGGAGAAACGAACAAATAAACGGAGAAACGAAGAAAGAAACGGAGAATCGGAGAAATAAATGGAGAAATGAAAAAATAAACGGAGAAACGAAGAAAGAAACGGAGAAACAAAGAAAGAAACGGAGAAACGAAGAAAGAAACGGAGAAACGAAGAAAGAAACTAAGAAACGAACAAAGAAACGGAGAATCGATCACAAAACGGAGAAACGAAGAAAGAAACGGAGAAACGAAGAAAGAAACGGAGAAACGAAGAAAGAAACGGCGAAACGGAGAAATAAACGGAGAAACGGAGAAACGGACAAAGAAACGGAGAAACGAACAAATAAACGGGGAAACGAAGAAAGAAACGGAGAATCGGAGAAATAAATGGAGAAATGAAAAAATAAACGGAGAAACGAAGAAAGAAACGGAGAAACAAAGAAAGAAACGGAGAAACGAAGAAAGAAACGGAGAAACGAAGAAAGAAACTAAGAAACGAACAAAGAAACGGAGAATCGATCACAAAACGGAGAAACAAAGAAAGAAACGGAGAAACGAAGAAAGAAACGGAGAAACGAAGAAAGAAACTAAGAAACGAACAAAGAAACGGAGAATCGATCACAAAACGGAGAAACGAAGAAAGAAACGGAGAAACGAAGAAAGAAACGGAGAAACGGAGAAGAAAATGGAGAAACGAAGAAATAAACGGAGAAACGAAGAAAGGAACGGAGAAACGAACAAAGAAACGGAGAAACGGAGAAACGGACAAAGAAACGAAGAAAGAAACGGAGAAAGGAACAAAGAAACGGAGAAACAAAGAAAGAAACGGAGAAACCGAGAAACGGACAAAGAAACGGAGAAACGGAGAAATAAATGGAGAAACCAACAAATAAACGGAGAATCGAAGAAAGAAACGGAGAATCGGAGAAATAAATGGAGAAATGAAGAAATAAACGGAGAAACGAACAAAGAAACGGAGAAACAAAGAAAGAAACGTAGAAACGAACAAAGAAACGGAGAAACGAAGAAAGAAACGGGAAACGAAGAAAGAAACGGAGAAACGAAGAAAGGAACGGAGAAACGAACAAAGAAACGGAGAAACGAACAAAGAAACGGAGAAACGAACAAAGAAACGAAGAAACGGAGAGACGAACAAAGAAACGGAGAAACGAACAAAGAAACGGAGAAACGAACAAAGAAACGTTTCTCCGTTTCTCCGCTTCTCCGTTTCTCGGTTTCTCCGTTTCTCGGTTTCTCCGTTTCTCGGTTTCTCCGTTTCTCGGTTTCTCCGTTTCTCGGTTTCTCCGTTTCTCCGTTTCTCGATTTCTCCGTTTCTCCGTTTCTCCGTTTCTCCGTTTCTCGGTTTCTCCGATTCTCGGTTTCTCCGTTTCTCCGTTCCTCGGTTTCTCCGTTTCTCCGTTTCTCGGTTTCTCCGTTTCAACGATTCTCGGTTTCTCCGTTTCTCCGTTTCTCGGTTTCTCCGTTTCACGGTTCCTCTGTTTCTTCGTTTCTCCGTTTCTTTCTTCGTTTCCCCGTTTATTTCTTCGTTTCTCCATTTATTTCATCGTTTCTTCGTTTCTTTCTTCGTTACTCCGTTTCTTTCTTCGTTTCTCCGTTTCTTTCTTCGTTTCACCGTTTATTTCTTCGTTTCTCCATTTATTTCTCCGTTTCTCCGTTTCTTTCTTCGTTTCTCCGTTTCTTTCTTCGTTTCTCCGTTTCTTTCTTCGTATCTCCGTTTCTTTCTTCGTTTCTCCATTTATTTCTCCGTTTCTCCGTTTCTTTGTTCGTTTCTCCGTTTCTTTCTTCGTTTCTTCGTTTCTTTCTTCGTTACTCCGTTTCTTTCTTCGTTTCTCTGTTTCTTTCTTCGTTTCTCCGTTTCTTTCTTCGTTTCTCCGTTTCTTTCGTCGTTTATCCGTTTCTTTGTTCGTTTCTCCGTTTCTTTCTTCGTTTCTTCGTTTCTTTCTTCGTTACTCCGTTTCTTTCTTCGTTTCTCCGTTTCTTTCTTCGTTTGTCCGTTTATTTCTTCGTTTCTCCATTCATTTCTCCGTTTCTCCGTTTCTTTGTTCGTTTCTCCGTTTCTTTCTTCGTTTCTTCGTTTCTTTCTTCGTTACTCCGTTTCTTTCTTCGTTTCTCTGTTTCTTTCTTCGTTTCTCCGTTTCTTTCTTCGTTTCTCCGTTTCTTTCGTCGTTTATCCGTTTCTTTGTTCGTTTCTCCGTTTCTTTCTTCGTTTCTTCGTTTCTTTCTTCGTTACTCCGTTTCTTTCTTCGTTTCTCCGTTTCTTTCTTCGTTTGTCCGTTTATTTCTTCGTTTCTCCATTCATTTCTCCGTTTCTCCGTTTCTTTCTTCGTTTCTCCGTTTCTTTGTTCGTTTCTCCGTTTCTTTTTCGTTTCTCCGTTTCTCCGTTTCTCCGTTTCGCCGCTTCTTTCTTCGTTTCTCCGTTTCTTTCTTCGCTCCTCCGTTTCTTTCTTCGTTTCTCCGTTTCTTTCTCCGTTTCTCCGTTTCTTTCTTCGTTTCTCCGCTTCTTTTTTCGTTTCTCCGTTTCTCTCTTCGTTTCTCCGTTTCTTTCTTCGTTTCTCCGTTTCTTTCTTCGTTTCTCCGTTTCTTTCTTCGTATCTCCGTTTCTTTCTTCGTTTCTCCATTTATTTCTCCGTTTCTCCGTTTCTTTGTTCGTTTCTCCGTTTCTTTCTTCGTTTCTTCGTTTCTTTCTTCGTTACTCCGTTTCTTTCTTCGTTTCTCTGTTTCTTTCTTCGTTTCTCCGTTTCTTTCTTCGTTTCTCCGTTTCTTTCGTCGTTTATCCGTTTCTTTGTTCGTTTCTCCGTTTCTTTCTTCGTTTCTTCGTTTCTTTCTTCGTTACTCCGTTTCTTTCTTCGTTTCTCCGTTTCTTTCTTCGTTTGTCCGTTTATTTCTTCGTTTCTCCATTCATTTCTCCGTTTCTCCGTTTCTTTCTTCGTTTCTCCGTTTCTTTCTCCGTTTCTCGGTTTATTTCTTCGTTTCTCTATTTATTTCCCCGATTCTCGGTTTCTTTCTTCGTTTCTTCGTTTCTTTCTTCGTTACTCCGTTTCTTTCTTCGTTTCTCCGTTTCTTTCTTCGTTTCTCCGTTTCTTTCTCCGTTTCTCGGTTTATTTCTTCGTTTCTCCATTTATTTCTCCGATTCTCCGTTTCTTTCTTCGTTTCTTCGTTTCTTTCTTCGTTACTCCGTTTCTTTCTTCGTTTCTCTGTTTCTTTCTTCGTTTCTCCGTTTCTTTCTTCGTTTCTCCGTTTCTTTCGTCGTTTATCCGTTTCTTTGTTCGTTTCTCCGTTTCTTTCTTCGTTTCTTCGTTTCTTTCTTCGTTACTCCGTTTCTTTCTTCGTTTCTCCGTTTCTTTCTTCGTTTGTCCGTTTATTTCTTCGTTTCTCGATTTATTTCTCCGTTTCTCCGTTTCTTTCTTCGTTTCTCCGTTTCTTTCTTCGTTTCTCCGTTTCTTTCTCCGTTTCTCCGTTTCTTTTTTCGTTTCTCCGTTTCTTTGTTCGTTTCTCCGTTTATTTCTTCGTTTCTCGATTTATTTCTTCGTTTCTCCGTTTCTTTTTTCGTTTCTCCGTTTCTTTGTTCGTTTCTCCGTTTATTTCTTCGTTTCTCCATTTATTTCTCCGTTTCTCCGTTTCTTTCTTCGTTACTCCGTTTCTTTCTTCGTTTCTCTGTTTCTTTCTTCGTTTCTCCGTTTCTTTGTTCGTTTCTCCGTTTATTTCTTCGTTTCTCGATTTATTTCTTCGTTTCTCCGTTTCTTTTTTCGTTTCTCCGTTTCTTTGTTCGTTTCTCCGTTTATTTCTTCGTTTCTCCATTTATTTCTCCGTTTCTCCGTTTCTTTCTTCGTTACTCCGTTTCTTTCTTCGTTTCTCTGTTTCTTTCTTCGTTTCTCCATTCATTTCTCCGTTTCTCCGTTTCTTTCTTCGTTTCTCCGTTTCTTTCTCCGTTTCTCGGTTTATTTCTTCGTTTCTCTATTTATTTCCCCGATTCTCGGTTTCTTTCTTCGTTTCTTCGTTTCTTTCTTCGTTACTCCGTTTCTTTCTTCGTTTCTCCGTTTCTTTCTTCGTTTCTCCGTTTCTTTCTCCGTTTCTCGGTTTATTTCTTCGTTTCTCCATTTATTTCTCCGATTCTCCGTTTCTTTCTTCGTTTCTTCGTTTCTTTCTTCGTTACTCCGTTTCTTTCTTCGTTTCTCTGTTTCTTTCTTCGTTTCTCCGTTTCTTTCTTCGTTTCTCCGTTTCTTTCGTCGTTTATCCGTTTCTTTGTTCGTTTCTCCGTTTCTTTCTTCGTTTCTTCGTTTCTTTCTTCGTTACTCCGTTTCTTTCTTCGTTTCTCCGTTTCTTTCTTCGTTTGTCCGTTTATTTCTTCGTTTCTCGATTTATTTCTCCGTTTCTCCGTTTCTTTCTTCGTTTCTCCGTTTCTTTCTTCGTTTCTCCGTTTCTTTCTCCGTTTCTCCGTTTCTTTTTTCGTTTCTCCGTTTCTTTGTTCGTTTCTCCGTTTATTTCTTCGTTTCTCGATTTATTTCTTCGTTTCTCCGTTTCTTTTTTCGTTTCTCCGTTTCTTTGTTCGTTTCTCCGTTTATTTCTTCGTTTCTCCATTTATTTCTCCGTTTCTCCGTTTCTTTCTTCGTTTCTCCGTTTCTTTCTTCGTTTCTCCGTTTCTTTCTCCGTTTCTCGGTTTATATCTTCGTTTCTCCATTTATTTCTCCGGTTCTCCGTTTCTTTCTTCGTTTCTCCGTTTCTTTCTTCGTTTCTTCGTATCTTCGTTTCTTTCTTCGTTTCTCCGTTTCTTTCATCGTTTCTCCGTTTCTTTGTTCGCTTCTCCGTTCCTTTCTTCGTTTCTCGGTTTATTTCTTCGGTTCCCCATTTATTTCCCCGTTTCTTCGTTTCTCCGTTTCTTTGTTCGTTTCTCCGTTTCTTTCATCGTTTCTTCGCTTCTCCGTTTCTTTCTTCCTTTCTCCGTTTATATCTTCGTTTCTCCATTTATTTCTCCGTTTCTTTCTTCGTTTCTCCGTTTCGTTCTTCGTTTCTGCGTTTCTTTGTTCGTTTCTCTGTTTCTTTCTTCGTTTCTCCGTTTCTTTCTCCGTTTCTCGGTTTATTTCTTCGTTTCTCCGTTTCTTTCTTCGCTTCTTCGTTTCTTTCTTCATTTCTCCGTTTCTTTCTTCGTTTCTCCGTTTCTCCGTTTCTCCGTTTCGATTAAATGATTATAATATTTATAATTTCTATTATAAATCATTTGAGCTATAGTTAAATTATACACTAATACTCTAAATACATATTTAATATATTTGTTAATCTCTTTAGCCTCCAGAAGAATTTTATTTATACTATTTACTGTATATAATAATTTACACAGAATCGGAAATATATCTAATTATGTATTTATAATAATTATTTTTTATTCACTTATTTTAAAAATTGGGATGTACTCTTTAAATGTTCGATTCATTTCTTTAATTTATTCATTCAATTGAATTAATCTATTCTTTATAAAAACTTTAATAAAATTAATCCCTATAATTATTATAGAACTCATATTAAAATTTAATAATGAAATTTATTTTATTTGCCTAATTAATGTAATTATTGCCCCTATCATTTGCTAAAACAAAAAAATCAATCATAATAATTATAGGATATTCATCGGTTATACAAACATCTATTATAGTTATTTTATTAATAATTAACAAAAATACATTTTTAACATATTTCATTTTATATTCAATAGTTTCTTTAATTTTAATTTTTATATTTAAAATAATAAAGGTTAACTATTTTTCCTTATTTAATATATTAACCTCTTATAAAAGAAAAACTATTTTATAATCAATAATTATTATGTACACAAATTTCCCACCTATAGCACTTTTTATACTGAACTAAATCGTTCTAGAAACATTAATAAATTCAAGAATAAAATTTACCGTGGAAGGTTTAATTTTGCATTTATTCGAAAGATGAAACATGCAATAGTTTGTACAAAAGTATTTATTTATTTTATCGCACGGTAGGGAATATAATACAAATGGAGATACTTATCTGTAATGTCGGTAAATTGTACTTGTCACGCCATCTATTTGTGGAAATTCGAACAATTCCTCGACAAACTTGAGCGTTTCTCCGCCAGGTGTTTTCACCCCTTAAGTGTAGTTTAACCCTTTCCCCAATAGATGGCAACCCATGTAATTACCACGTTACAGGGATTTGTAATTGCGGGTTCAGAGTATATTTGCATACATACAAACTACAATTCCGATATGTAGAGAAATATTCATTTACTTTATCCCACGGCTTCATCGATCGTATTTCTTCGGTCTAACCAAATATTTCAAGAAATTGATGGCTTTTTATACTGAAACATTGTCAAAAATGGTTTGATCTACGGTCCAACGACGGTTGTTAATAATTATGATAAATAAATGTCAAGATATTGCGAAGTCTGCGAAGGCGAACGGTTTCAGTGAATGATTGTTCATTTCGGCGTTTGTTATTAACATTTACGCATGTTCCCTATATTGATCGAACAATGTGCATCTTATTTATGCATTAAAAATGATTGATTCGCCTCTAGCAATTGATTTTGATCGAACTTCAAAGTAAAGAGATGTTTCTTAAAGTTTTAAAACATGGAAAGTAATAATTGTCTATGAGATATATCGATTTAACATTTGATTAATACATGAAGAATCTAAATTTTTGGTAAAATAAGTGAGTAAAGAATAATTATTATAAATAAATAATTAGATTTATTTCCGATTCTGTGTAAATTATTATATACAGTAAATAGTATAAATAAAATTCTTCTGGAGGCTAAAGAGATCAAAAAATATATTAAATATGTATTTAGAGTATTAGTGTATAATTTAACTATAGCTCAAATGATTTATAATAGAAATTATAACTATTATAATCATTTAATCGAAACGGAGAAACGGAGAAACGGAGAAACGGAGAAACGAAGAAACGAAGGAAGAAACGGAGAAACGAAGAAAGAAACGGAGAAACGAAGAAAGAAACGGAGAAACGAAGACAGAAACGGAGAAACGAAGAAAGAAACGGAGAAACGGAGAAATAAATGGAGAAACGAAGAAATAAACGGAGAAACGAAGAAAGAAACGGAGAAACGGAGAAATAAAGGAAGAAACGAAGAAACAAACGGAGAAACGAAGAAAGAAACGGAGAAACGAAGACAGAAACGAAGAAACGAAGAAAGAAACGGAGAAACGAAGAAAGAAACGAAGAAACGAAGAAAGAAACGGAGAAACGGAGAAATAAATGGAGAAACGAAGAAATAAACGGAGAAACGAAGAAAGAAACGGAGAAACGGAGAAATAAATGGAGAAACGAAGAAACAAACGGAGAAACGAAGAAAGAAACGGAGAAACGAAGAAAGAAACGGCGAAGCGGAGAAATAAATGGAGAAACGAACAAAGAAATGGAGAAACGAACAAAGAAACGGAGAAACGAAAAAAGAAACGGAGAAACGAAAAAAGAAACGAAGAAACGAAGAAAGAAACGAAGAAACGAAGAATGAAACGGAGAAACGAAGAAAGAAACGGAGAAACGAAGAAATAAATGGAGAAACGAAGAAACAAACGGAGAAACGAAGAAAGAAACGGAGAAACGAAGAAAGAAACGGCGAAGCGGAGAAATAAATGGGGAAACGAACAAAGAAATGGAGAAACGAACAAAGAAACCGAGAAACGAAGAAAGAAACGGAGAAACGAAAAAAGAAACGGAGAAACGAAGAAAGAAACGGAGAAACGAAGAAAGAAACGGAGAAACGAAGAAAGAAACGGAGAAACGAAGAAAGAAACGGAGAAACGGAGAAATAAACGGAGAAACGAAGAAATAAACGGAGAAACGAAGAAAGAAACGGAGAAACGGAGAAATAAAGGAAGAAACGAAGAAACAAACGGAGAAACGAAGAAAGAAACGGAGAAACGAAGACAGAAACGAAGAAACGAAGAAAGAAACGGAGAAACGAAGAAAGAAACGAAGAAACGAAGAAAGAAACGGAGAAACGGAGAAATAAATGGAGAAACGAAGAAATAAACGGAGAAACGAAGAAAGAAACGGAGAAACGGAGAAATAAATGGAGAAACGAAGAAACAAACGGAGAAACGAAGAAAGAAACGGAGAAACGAAGAAAGAAACGGCGAAACGAACAAAGAAATGGGGAAACGAACAAAGAAATGGAGAAACGAACAAAGAAACCGAGAAACGAAGAAAGAAACGGAGAAACGAAAAAAGAAACGGAGAAACGAAGAAAGAAACGAAGAAACGAAGAATGAAACGGAGAAACGAAGAAAGAAACGGAGAAACGGAGAAATAAATGGAGAAACGAAGAAACAAACGGAGAAACGAAGAAAGAAACGGAGAAACGAAGAAAGAAACGGCGAAGCGGAGAAATAAATGGGGAAACGAACAAAGAAATGGAGAAACGAACAAAGAAACCGAGAAACGAAGAAAGAAACGGAGAAACGAAAAAAGAAACGGAGAAACGAAGAAAGAAACGAAGAAACGAAGAATTAAACGGAGAAACGAAGAAAGAAACGGAGAAACGAAGAAATAAATGGGGAAACGAACAAAGAAATGGAGAAACGAACAAAGAAACCGAGAAACGAAGAAAGAAACGGAGAAACGAAAAAAGAAACGGAGAAACGAAGAAAGAAACGAAGAAACGAAGAATGAAACGGAGAAACGAAGAAACGAAGAATGAAACGGAGAAACGAAGAAAGAAACGGAGAAACGAAGAAAGAAACGGAGAAAGAAACGGAGAAACGAAGAAAGAAACGGAGAAACGAAGAAAGAAGCGGAGTAACGAAGAAAGAAACGGAGAAACGAAGAAAGAAACGGAGAAACGAAGAAAGAAACGGAGAAACGAAGAAATAAATGGAGAAACGAAGAAATAAACGGAGAAACGAAGAAAGAAACGGAGAAACGAAGAAATAAATGGAGAAACAAAGAAAGAAACGGAGAAACGAAGAAAGAAACGGAGAAACGAAGAAAGAAGCGGAGAAACGAAGAAAGAAACGGAGAAACGAAGAAAGAAACGGAGAAACGAACAAAGAAACGGAGAAACGAACAAAGAAACGGAGAAACGAACAAAGAAACGGAGAAACGAAGAAAGAAACGGAGAAACGAAGAAAGAAACGAAGAAACGAAGAAAGAAACGGAGAAACGTACAAAGAAACGGAGAAACGAAGAAAGAAACGGAGAAACGAAGAAAGAAACGGAGAAACGAAGAAAGAAACGGAGAAACGAAGAAATAAATGGAGAAACGAAGAAATAAACGGAGAAACGAAGAAAGAAACGAAGAAACGAAGAAAGAAACGGAGAAACGGAGAAATAAATGGAGAAACGAAGAAATAAACGGAGAAACGAAGAAAGAAACGGAGTAACGGAGAAATAAATGTAGAAACGAAGAAACAAACGGAGAAACGAAGAAAGAAACGGAGAAACGAAGAAAGAAACAGAGAAACGAAGAAATAAATGGAGGAACGAAGAAAGAAACGGAGAAACGAAGAAAGAAACGGAGTAACGAAGAAAGAATCGAAGAAACGAAGAAAGAAACGGAGAATCGGAGAAATAAATGGAGAAACGAAGAAATAAGACGAGAAACAGAGAAAGAAACGGAGAAATGAACAAAGAAACGGAGAAACGAAGAAAGAAACGAAGAAACGAAGAAACAAACCGAGAATCGGAGAAATAAATGGAGAAACGAAGAATCAAACCGAGACACGGAGAAAGAAACGGAGAAACGAACAAAGAAACGGAGAAACGAACAAAGAAACGGAGAAACGAACAAAGAAACGGAGAAACGAACAAAGAAACGGAGAAACGAAGAAAGAGACGCAGAAACGAAGAAATAAACGGAGAAACGAAGAAAGAAACGGAGAAACGAAAAAAGAAACGGAGAAACCAAGAAAGAAACGGAGCAACGAACAAAGAAACGGAGAAGCGAACAATGAAACGGAGAAACGAACAAAGAAACGGAGAAACGAACAAAGAAACGGAGAAACGAACAAAGAAACGGAGAAACGAACAAAGAAACGGAGAAACGAACAAAGAAACGGAGAAACGATGAAAGAAACGGAGAAACGAACAAAGAAACAGAGAAACGAACAAAGAAACGAAGAAACGAAGAAAGAAACGGAGAAAAGAAGAAAGAACCGGAGAAACGAAGAAAGAAACGGAGTAACGAAGAATGAAACGAAGAAACGAAGAAAGAAACGGAGAAACGAAGAAAGAAACGGAGAAACGAAGAAAGAAACGGAGAAACGAACAAAGAAACGGAGAAACGAAGAAAGAAATGGAGAAACGAAGAAAGAAACGGAGAATCGGAGAAATAAATGGAGAATTGAAGAAATAAACGGAGAAACGAACAAAGAAACGGAGAAACGAAGAAAGAAACGGAGAAACGAAGAAAGAAACGGAGAAACGAAGAAAGAAACGGAGTAAAGAAGAAAGAATCGAAGAAACGAAGAAAGAAACGGAGAATCGGAGAAATAAATGGAGAAACGAAGAAATAAACGGAGAAACGAAGAAAGGACCGGAGAAACGAACAAAGAAACGAAGAAACGATGAAAGAAACGGAGAAACGAAGAAAGAAACGGAGATTCGGAGAAATAAATGGAGAAACGAAGAAATAAACCGAGAAACGGAGAAAGAAACGGAGAAACGAACAAAGAAACGGAGAAACGAATAAAGAAACGGAGAAACGAACAAAGAAACAGAGAAACGAACAAAGAAACGGCGAAACGAACAAAGAAACGAAGAAACGAACAAAGAAACGGGGAAACGAACAAAGAAATAGAGAAAAGAACAAAGAAACGGAGAATCGAACAAAGAAACGGAGAAACGAACAAAGAAACGGAGAAACGATCAAAAAACGGAGAAACGAAGAAAGAAACGGAGAAACGAACAAAGAAACGGAGAAACGAAGAAAGAAACGGAGAAACGGGGAAGAAAATGGAGAAACGAAGAAATAAACGGAGAAACGAAGAAAGGAACGGAGAAACGAACAAAGAAACGGAGAAACGGAGAAACGGACAATGAAACGGAGAAACGGAGAAATAAATGGAGAAACGAACAAATAAACGGAGAAACGAACAAAGGAACGGAGAATCGGAGAAATAAATGGAGAAATGAAGAAATAAACGGAGAAACGAAGAAAGAAACGGAGAAACAAAGAAAGAAACGGAGAAACAAACAAAGAAACGGAGAAACGAAGAAAGAAACGAAGAAACGAAGAAAGAAACGGAGAAATGAAGAAAGAAACGGAGAAACGAAGAAAGAAACGGAGAAACGAAGAAAGCAACGGAGAAACGAAGAAAGAAACGGAGAAACGAAGAAATAAATGGAAAAACGAAGAAATAAACGGAGAAACGAAGAAAGAAACGGAGAAACGAAGAAAGAAACGAAGAAACGGAGAAATAAATGGTGAAACGAAGAAACAAACGGAGAAACGAAGAAAGAAACGGAGAAACGAAGAAAGAAACGAAGAAACGAAGAAAGAAACGGAGAAACGAAGAAAGATACGGAGAAAGGAAGAAAGAAACGGAGAAACGAAGAAAGAAACGGAGGAACGATGAAAGAAACGGAGAAACGAACAACGAAACGGAGAATCGGAGAAATAAATGGAGAAACGAAGATATAAACCGAGAAACGGAGAAAGAAACGGAGAAACGGAGAAATAAAGGAAGAAACGAAGAAACAAACGGAGAAACGAAGAAAGAAACGGAGAAACGAAGACAGAAACGAAGAAACGAAGAAAGAAACGGAGAAACGAAGAAAGAAACGAAGAAACGAAGAAAGAAACGGAGAAACGGAGAAATAAATGGAGAAACGAAGAAATAAACGGAGAAACGAAGAAAGAAACGGAGAAACGGAGAAATAAATGGAGAAACGAAGAAACAAACGGAGAAACGAAGAAAGAAACGGAGAAACGAAGAAAGAAACGGAGAAACGGAGAAATAAATGGAGAAACGAAGAAACAAACGGAGAAACGAAGAAAGAAACGGAGAAACGAAGAAAGAAACGGCGAAGCGGAGAAATAAATGGGGAAACGAACAAAGAAATGGAGAAACGAACAAAGAAACCGAGAAACGAAGAAAGAAACGGAGAAACGAAAAAAGAAACGGAGAAACGAAGAAAGAAACGAAGAAACGAAGAATTAAACGGAGAAACGAAGAAAGAAACGGAGAAACGAAGAAATAAATGGGGAAACGAACAAAGAAATGGAGAAACGAACAAAGAAACCGAGAAACGAAGAAAGAAACGGAGAAACGAAAAAAGAAACGGAGAAACGAAGAAAGAAACGAAGAAACGAAGAATGAAACGGAGAAACGAAGAAACGAAGAATGAAACGGAGAAACGAAGAAAGAAACGGAGAAACGAAGAAAGAAACGGAGAAAGAAACGGAGAAACGAAGAAAGAAACGGAGAAACGAAGAAAGAAGCGGAGTAACGAAGAAAGAAACGGAGAAACGAAGAAAGAAACGGAGAAACGAAGAAAGAAACGGAGAAACGAAGAAATAAATGGAGAAACGAAGAAATAAACGGAGAAACGAAGAAAGAAACGGAGAAACGAAGAAATAAATGGAGAAACAAAGAAAGAAACGGAGAAACGAAGAAAGAAACGGAGAAACGAAGAAAGAAGCGGAGTAACGAAGAAAGAAACGGAGAAACGAAGAAAGAAACGGAGAAACGAAGAAAGAAACGGAGAAACGAACAAAGAAACGGAGAAACGAACAAAGAAACGGAGAAACGAAGAAAGAAACGGAGAAACGAAGAAAGAAACGAAGAAACGAAGAAAGAAACGGAGAAACGTACAAAGAAACGGAGAAACGAAGAAAGAAACGGAGAAACGAAGAAAGAAGCGGAGTAACGAAGAAAGAAACGGAGAAACGAAGAAAGAAACGGAGAAACGAAGAAAGAAACGGAGAAACGAAGAAATAAATGGAGAAACGAAGAAATAAACGGAGAAACGAAGAAAGAAACGAAGAAACGAAGAAAGAAACGGAGAAACGGAGAAATAAATGGAGAAACGAAGAAATAAACGGAGAAACGAAGAAAGAAACGGAGTAACGGAGAAATAAATGTAGAAACGAAGAAACAAACGGAGAAACGAAGAAAGAAACGGAGAAACGAAGAAAGAAACAGAGAAACGAAGAAATAAATGGAGGAACGAAGAAAGAAACGGAGAAACGAAGAAAGAAACGGAGTAACGAAGAAAGAATCGAAGAAACGAAGAAAGAAACGGAGAATCGGAGAAATAAATGGAGAAACGAAGAAATAAGACGAGAAACAGAGAAAGAAACGGAGAAATGAACAAAGAAACGGAGAAACGAAGAAAGAAACGAAGAAACGAAGAAACAAACCGAGAATCGGAGAAATAAATGGAGAAACGAAGAATCAAACCGAGACACGGAGAAAGAAACGGAGAAACGAACAAAGAAACGGAGAAACGAACAAAGAAACGGAGAAACGAACAAAGAAACGGAGAAACGAAGAAAGAGACGCAGAAACGAAGAAATAAACGGAGAAACGAAGAAAGAAACGGAGAAACGAAAAAAGAAACGGAGAAACCAAGAAAGAAACGGAGCAACGAACAAAGAAACGGAGAAGCGAACAATGAAACGGAGAAACGAACAAAGAAACGGAGAAACGAACAAAGAAACGGAGAAACGAACAAAGAAACGGAGAAACGAACAAAGAAACGGAGAAACGAACAAAGAAACGGAGAAACGATGAAAGAAACGGAGAAACGAACAAAGAAACAGAGAAACGAACAAAGAAACGAAGAAACGAAGAAAGAAACGGAGAAAAGAAGAAAGAACCGGAGAAACGAAGAAAGAAACGGGGTAACGAAGAATGAAACGAAGAAACGAAGAAAGAAACGGAGAAACGAAGAAAGAAACGGAGAAACGAAGAAAGAAACGGAGAAACGAACAAAGAAACGGAGAAACGAAGAAAGAAATGGAGAAACGAAGAAAGAAACGGAGAATCGGAGAAATAAATGGAGAATTGAAGAAATAAACGGAGAAACGAACAAAGAAACGGAGAAACGAAGAAAGAAACGGAGAAACGAAGAAAGAAACGGAGAAACGAAGAAAGAAACGGAGTAAAGAAGAAAGAATCGAAGAAACGAAGAAAGAAACGGAGAATCGGAGAAATAAATGGAGAAACGAAGAAATAAACAGAGAAACGAAGAAAGGACCGGAGAAACGAACAAAGAAACGAAGAAACGATGAAAGAAACGGAGAAACGAAGAAAGAAACGGAGATTCGGAGAAATAAATGGAGAAACGAAGAAATAAACCGAGAAACGGAGAAAGAAACGGAGAAACGAACAAAGAAACGGAGAAACGAATAAAGAAACGGAGAAACGAACAAAGAAACAGAGAAACGAACAAAGAAACGGCGAAACGAACAAAGAAACGAAGAAACGAACAAAGAAACGGGGAAACGAACAAAGAAATAGAGAAACGAACAAAGAAACGGAGAATCGAACAAAGAAACGGAGAAACGAACAAAGAAACGGAGAAACGATCAAAAAACGGAGAAACGAAGAAAGAAACGGAGAAACGAACAAAGAAACGGAGAAACGAAGAAAGAAACGGAGAAACGGGGAAGAAAATGGAGAAACGAAGAAATAAACGGAGAAACGAAGAAAGGAACGGAGAAACGAACAAAGAAACGGAGAAACGGAGAAACGGACAATGAAACGGAGAAACGGAGAAATAAATGGAGAAACGAACAAATAAACGGAGAAACGAACAAAGGAACGGAGAATCGGAGAAATAAATGGAGAAATGAAGAAATAAACGGAGAAACGAAGAAAGAAACGGAGAAACAAAGAAAGAAACGGAGAAACAAACAAAGAAACGGAGAAACGAAGAAAGAAACGAAGAAACGAAGAAAGAAACGGAGAAATGAAGAAAGAAACGGAGAAACGAAGAAAGAAACGGAGAAACGAAGAAAGCAACGGAGAAACGAAGAAAGAAACGGAGAAACGAAGAAATAAATGGAAAAACGAAGAAATAAACGGAGAAACGAAGAAAGAAACGGAGAAACGAAGAAAGAAACGAAGAAACGGAGAAATAAATGGTGAAACGAAGAAACAAACGGAGAAACGAAGAAAGAAACGGAGAAACGAAGAAAGAAACGAAGAAACGAAGAAAGAAACGGAGAAACGAAGAAAGAAACGGAGAAAGGAAGAAAGAAACGGAGAAACGAAGAAAGAAACGGAGGAACGATGAAAGAAACGGAGAAACGAACAACGAAACGGAGAATCGGAGAAATAAATGGAGAAACGAAGATATAAACCGAGAAACGGAGAAAGAAACGGAGAAACGAACAAAGAAACGGAGAAACGAACAAAGAAACGGAGAAACGAACAAAGAAACGGAGAAACGAACAAAGAAACGGAGAAACGAACAAAGAAACGGAGGAACGAACAAAGAAACGGAGAAACGAACAAAGAAACGGAGAAACGAACAAAGAAACGGAGAAACGAAGAAAGAAACGGAGAAACGAAGAAAGAAACGGAGAAACGGAGAAATAAATGGAGAAACGAAGGAAGAAACGGAGAAACGAAGAAAGAAATGGAGAAACTAAGAAAGAAACGGAGAAACGAAGAAAGAAACGGAGATACGAAGAAAGAAACGGAGAAACGAACAAAGAAACGGAGAAACGAAGAAAGAAACGGCGAAACGGAGAAATAAACGGAGAAACGGAGAAACGGACAAAGAAACGGAGAAACGAACAAATAAACGGGGAAACGAAGAAAGAAACGGAGAATCGGAGAAATAAATGGAGAAATGAAAAAATAAACGGAGAAACGAAGAAAGAAACGGAGAAACAAAGAAAGAAACGGAGAAACGAAGAAAGAAACGGAGAAACGAAGAAAGAAACGGAGAAACGACCAAAAAACGGAGAAACGAACAAAGAAACGAAGAAACGAAGAAAGAAACGGAGAAACGGAGAAGTAAATGGAGAAACGAAGAAATAAACGAAGAAACGAACAAAGGAACGCAGAAACGAACTAAGAAACGGAGAAACGGAGAAACGGACAAAGAAACGGAGAAACGGAGAAATAAATGGAGAAACGAACAAATAAACGGAGAAACGAAGAAAGAAACGGAGAATCGGAGAAATAAATGGAGAAATGAAAAAATAAACGGAGAAACGAAGAAAGCAACGGAGGAACGAAGCAAGAAACGAAGAAATGGAGAAACGAACAAAGAAACGGAGAAGCGATCAAAAAACGGAGAAACGAAGAAAGAAACGGAGAAACGAAGAAAGGACCGGAGAAACGAACAAAGAAACGGAGAAACGATGAAAGAAACGGAGAAACGAAGAAAGAAACGGAGATTCGGAGAAATAAATGGAGAAACGAAGAAATAAACCGAGAAACGGAGAAAGAAACGGAGAAACGAAAAAAGAAACAGAGAAACGAATAAAGAAACGGAGAAACGAACAAAGAAACAGAGAAACGAACAAAGAAACGGCGAAACGAACAAAGAAACGAAGAAACGAACAAAGAAATGGGGAAACGAACAAAGAAATAGAGAAACGAACAAAGAAACGGAGAAGCGAACAAAGAAACAAAGAAACGAACAAAGAAACGGAGAATCGATCAAAAAACGGAGAAACGAAGAAAGAAACGGAGAAACGAAGAAAGAAACGGAGAAACGGAGAAGAAAATGGAGAAACGAAGAAATAAACGGAGAAACGAAGAAAGGAACGGAGAAACGAACAAAGAAACGGAGAAACGGAGAAACGGACAAAGAAACGAAGAAAGAAACGGAGAAAGGAACAAAGAAACGGAGAAACAAAGAAAGAAACGGAGAAACCGAGAAACGGACAAAGAAACGGAGAAACGGAGAAATAAATGGAGAAACCAACAAATAAACGGAGAATCGAAGAAAGAAACGGAGAATCGGAGAAATAAATGGAGAAATGAAGAAATAAACGGAGAAACGAACAAAGAAACGGAGAAACAAAGAAAGAAACGGAGAAACGAACAAAGAAACGGAGAAACGAAGAAAGAAACGGGAAACGAAGAAAGAAACGGAGAAACGAAGAAAGGAACGGAGAAACGAACAAAGAAACGGAGAAACGAACAAAGAAACGAAGAAACGGAGAGACGAACAAAGAAACGGAGAAACGAACAAAGAAACGGAGAAACGAACAAAGAAACGTTTCTCCGTTTCTCCGCTTCTCCGTTTCTCGGTTTCTCCGTTTCTCGGTTTCTCCGTTTCTCGGTTTCTCCGTTTCTCGGTTTCTCCGTTTCTCGGTTTCTCCGTTTCTCCGTTTCTCCGTTTCTCCGTTTCTCGGTTTCTCCGATTCTCGGTTTCTCCGTTTCTCCGTTCCTCGGTTTCTCCGTTTCTCCGTTTCTCGGTTTCTCCGTTTCAACGATTCTCGGTTTCTCCGTTTCTCCGTTTCTCGGTTTCTCCGTTTCACGGTTCCTCTGTTTCTTCGTTTCTCCGTTTCTTTCTTCGTTTCCCCGTTTATTTCTTCGTTTCTCCATTTATTTCATCGTTTCTTCGTTTCTTTCTTCGTTACTCCGTTTCTTTCTTCGTTTCTCCGTTTCTTTCTTCGTTTCACCGTTTATTTCTTCGTTTCTCCATTTATTTCTCCGTTTCTCCGTTTCTTTCTTCGTTTCTCCATTTATTTCTCCGTTTCTCCGTTTCTTTGTTCGTTTCTCCGTTTCTTTCGTCGTTTATCCGTTTCTTTGTTCGTTTCTCCGTTTCTTTCTTCGTTTCTTCGTTTCTTTCTTCGTTACTCCGTTTCTTTCTTCGTTTCTCCGTTTCTTTCTTCGTTTGTCCGTTTATTTCTTCGTTTCTCCATTCATTTCTCCGTTTCTCCGTTTCTTTCTTCGTTTCTCCGTTTCTTTGTTCGTTTCTCCGTTTCTTTTTCGTTTCTCCGTTTCTCCGTTTCGCCGCTTCTTTCTTCGTTTCTCCGTTTCTTTCTTCGCTCCTCCGTTTCTTTCTTCGTTTCTCCGTTTCTTTTTCCGTTTCTCCGTTTCTTTCTTCGTTTCTCCGCTTCTTTTTTCGTTTCTCCGTTTCTCTCTTCGTTTCTCCGTTTCTTTCTTCGTTTCTCCGTTTCTTTCTTCGTTTCTCCGTTTCTTTCTTCGTATCTCCGTTTCTTTCTTCGTTTCTCCATTTATTTCTCCGTTTCTCCGTTTCTTTGTTCGTTTCTCCGTTTCTTTCTTCGTTTCTTCGTTTCTTTCTTCGTTACTCCGTTTCTTTCTTCGTTTCTCTGTTTCTTTCTTCGTTTCTCCGTTTCTTTCTTCGTTTCTCCGTTTCTTTCGTCGTTTATCCGTTTCTTTGTTCGTTTCTCCGTTTCTTTCTTCGTTTCTTCGTTTCTTTCTTCGTTACTCCGTTTCTTTCTTCGTTTCTCCGTTTCTTTCTTCGTTTGTCCGTTTATTTCTTCGTTTCTCCATTCATTTCTCCGTTTCTCCGTTTCTTTCTTCGTTTCTCCGTTTCTTTCTCCGTTTCTCGGTTTATTTCTTCGTTTCTCTATTTATTTCCCCGATTCTCGGTTTCTTTCTTCGTTTCTTCGTTTCTTTCTTCGTTACTCCGTTTCTTTCTTCGTTTCTCCGTTTCTTTCTTCGTTTCTCCGTTTCTTTCTCCGTTTCTCGGTTTATTTCTTCGTTTCTCCATTTATTTCTCCGATTCTCCGTTTCTTTCTTCGTTTCTTCGTTTCTTTCTTCGTTACTCCGTTTCTTTCTTCGTTTTTCCATTTATTTCTTCGTTTCTCCGTTTCTTTCTTCGTTTCTCCGTTGCTTTCTTCGTTTCTCCGTTTCTTTCTTCGTTTCTCCGTTTCTTTCTTCATTTCTCCGTTTCTTTCTTCGTTTCTTCGTTTCTTTCTTCGTTTCTCCGTTTCTTTGTTTGTTTCTCCGTTTCTTTCTTTGTTTCTCCGTTTCTTTCTTCGTTTCTTCGTTTCTTTCTTCGTTACTCCGTTTCTTTCTTCGTTTCTCTGTTTCTTTCTTCGTTTCTCCGTTTCTTTCTTCGTTTCTCCGTTTCTTTCGTCGTTTATCCGTTTCTTTGTTCGTTTCTCCGTTTCTTTCTTCGTTTCTTCGTTTCTTTCTTCGTTACTCCGTTTCTTTCTTCGTTTCTCCGTTTCTTTCTTCGTTTGTCCGTTTATTTCTTCGTTTCTCCATTCATTTCTCCGTTTCTCCGTTTCTTTCTTCGTTTCTCCGTTTCTTTCTCCGTTTCTCGGTTTATTTCTTCGTTTCTCTATTTATTTCCCCGATTCTCGGTTTCTTTCTTCGTTTCTTCGTTTCTTTCTTCGTTACTCCGTTTCTTTCTTCGTTTCTCCGTTTCTTTCTTCGTTTCTCCGTTTCTTTCTCCGTTTCTCGGTTTATTTCTTCGTTTCTCCATTTATTTCTCCGATTCTCCGTTTCTTTCTTCGTTTCTTCGTTTCTTTCTTCGTTACTCCGTTTCTTTCTTCGTTTCTCTGTTTCTTTCTTCGTTTCTCCGTTTCTTTCTTCGTTTCTCCGTTTCTTTCGTCGTTTATCCGTTTCTTTGTTCGTTTCTCCGTTTCTTTCTTCGTTTCTTCGTTTCTTTCTTCGTTACTCCGTTTCTTTCTTCGTTTCTCCGTTTCTTTCTTCGTTTGTCCGTTTATTTCTTCGTTTCTCGATTTATTTCTCCGTTTCTCCGTTTCTTTCTTCGTTTCTCCGTTTCTTTCTTCGTTTCTCCGTTTCTTTCTCCGTTTCTCCGTTTCTTTTTTCGTTTCTCCGTTTCTTTGTTCGTTTCTCCGTTTATTTCTTCGTTTCTCGATTTATTTCTTCGTTTCTCCGTTTCTTTTTTCGTTTCTCCGTTTCTTTGTTCGTTTCTCCGTTTATTTCTTCGTTTCTCCATTTATTTCTCCGTTTCTCCGTTTCTTTCTTCGTTTCTCCGTTTCTTTCTTCGTTTCTCCGTTTCTTTCTCCGTTTCTCGGTTTATATCTTCGTTTCTCCATTTATTTCTCCGGTTCTCCGTTTCTTTCTTCGTTTCTCCGTTTCTTTCTTCGTTTCTTCGTATCTTCGTTTCTTTCTTCGTTTCTCCGTTTCTTTCATCGTTTCTCCGTTTCTTTGTTCGCTTCTCCGTTCCTTTCTTCGTTTCTCGGTTTATTTCTTCGGTTCCCCATTTATTTCCCCGTTTCTTCGTTTCTCCGTTTCTTTGTTCGTTTCTCCGTTTCTTTCATCGTTTCTTCGCTTCTCCGTTTCTTTCTTCCTTTCTCCGTTTATATCTTCGTTTCTCCATTTATTTCTCCGTTTCTTTCTTCGTTTCTCCGTTTCATTCTTCGTTTCTGCGTTTCTTTGTTCGTTTCTCTGTTTCTTTCTTCGCTCCTCCGTTTCTTTCTTCGTTTCTCCGTTTCTTTCTCCGTTTCTCCGTTTCTTTCTTCGTTTCTCCGCTTCTTTTTTCGTTTCTCCGTTTCTCTCTTCGTTTCTCCGTTTCTTTCTTCGTTTCTCGGTTTCTTTCTTCGTTTCTCCGTTTCTTTCTTCGTATCTCCGTTTCTTTCTTCGTTTCTCCATTTATTTCTCCGTTTCTCCGTTTCTTTGTTCGTTTCTCCGTTTCTTTCTTCGTTTCTTCGTTTCTTTCTTCGTTACTCCGTTTCTTTCTTCGTTTCTCTGTTTCTTTCTTCGTTTCTCCGTTTCTTTCTTCGTTTCTCCGTTTCTTTCGTCGTTTATCCGTTTCTTTGTTCGTTTCTCCGTTTCTTTCTTCGTTTCTTCGTTTCTTTCTTCGTTACTCCGTTTCTTTCTTCGTTTCTCCGTTTCTTTCTTCGTTTGTCCGTTTATTTCTTCGTTTCTCCATTCATTTCTCCGTTTCTCCGTTTCTTTCTTCGTTTCTCCGTTTCTTTCTCCGTTTCTCGGTTTATTTCTTCGTTTCTCTATTTATTTCCCCGATTCTCGGTTTCTTTCTTCGTTTCTTCGTTTCTTTCTTCGTTACTCCGTTTCTTTCTTCGTTTCTCCGTTTCTTTCTTCGTTTCTCCGTTTCTTTCTCCGTTTCTCGGTTTATTTCTTCGTTTCTCCATTTATTTCTCCGATTCTCCGTTTCTTTCTTCGTTTCTTCGTTTCTTTCTTCGTTACTCCGTTTCTTTCTTCGTTTCTCTGTTTCTTTCTTCGTTTCTCCGTTTCTTTCTTCGTTTCTCCGTTTCTTTCGTCGTTTATCCGTTTCTTTGTTCGTTTCTCCGTTTCTTTCTTCGTTTCTTCGTTTCTTTCTTCGTTACTCCGTTTCTTTCTTCGTTTCTCCGTTTCTTTCTTCGTTTGTCCGTTTATTTCTTCGTTTCTCGATTTATTTCTCCGTTTCTCCGTTTCTTTCTTCGTTTCTCCGTTTCTTTCTTCGTTTCTCCGTTTCTTTCTCCGTTTCTCCGTTTCTTTTTTCGTTTCTCCGTTTCTTTGTTCGTTTCTCCGTTTATTTCTTCGTTTCTCGATTTATTTCTTCGTTTCTCCGTTTCTTTTTTCGTTTCTCCGTTTCTTTGTTCGTTTCTCCGTTTATTTCTTCGTTTCTCCATTTATTTCTCCGTTTCTCCGTTTCTTTCTTCGTTTCTCCGTTTCTTTCTTCGTTTCTCCGTTTCTTTCTCCGTTTCTCGGTTTATATCTTCGTTTCTCCATTTATTTCTCCGGTTCTCCGTTTCTTTCTTCGTTTCTCCGTTTCTTTCTTCGTTTCTTCGTATCTTCGTTTCTTTCTTCGTTTCTCCGTTTCTTTCATCGTTTCTCCGTTTCTTTGTTCGCTTCTCCGTTCCTTTCTTCGTTTCTCGGTTTATTTCTTCGGTTCCCCATTTATTTCCCCGTTTCTTCGTTTCTCCGTTTCTTTGTTCGTTTCTCCGTTTCTTTCATCGTTTCTTCGCTTCTCCGTTTCTTTCTTCCTTTCTCCGTTTATATCTTCGTTTCTCCATTTATTTCTCCGTTTCTTTCTTCGTTTCTCCGTTTCATTCTTCGTTTCTGCGTTTCTTTGTTCGTTTCTCTGTTTCTTTCTTCGTTTCTCCGTTTCTTTCTCCGTTTCTCGGTTTATTTCTTCGTTTCTCCGTTTCTTTCTTCGCTTCTTCGTTTCTTTCTTCATTTCTCCGTTTCTTTCTTCGTTTCTCCGTTTCTCCGTTTCTCCGTTTCGATTAAATGATTATAATATTTATAATTTCTATTATAAATCATTTGTGCTATAGTTAAATTATACACTAATACTCTAAATACATATTTAATATATTTGTTAATCTCTTTAGCCTCCAGAAGAATTTTATTTATACTATTTACTGTATATAATAATTTACACAGAATCGGAAATATATCTAATTATGTATTTATAATAATTATTTTTTATTCACTTATTTTAAAAATTGGGATGTACTCTTTAAATGTTCGATTCATTTCTTTAATTTATTCATTCAATTGAATTAATCTATTCTTTATAAAAACTTTAATAAAATTAATCCCTATAATTATTATAGAACTCATATTAAAATTTAATAATGAAATTTATTTTATTTGCCTAATTAATGTAATTATTGCCCCTATCATTTGCTAAAACAAAAAAATCAATCATAATAATTATAGGATATTCATCGGTTATACAAACATCTATTATAGTTATTTTATTAATAATTAACAAAAATACATTTTTAACATATTTCATTTTATATTCAATAATTTCTTTAATTTTAATTTTTATATTTAAAATAATAAAGGTTAACTATTTTTCCTTATTTAATATATTAACCTCTTATAAAAGAAAAACTATTTTATAATCAATAATTATTATGTACACAAATTTCCCACCTATAGCACTTTTTATACTGAACTAAATCGTCCTAGAAACATTAATAAATTCAAGAATAAAATTTACCGTGGAAGGTTTAATTTTGCATTTATTCGAAAGATGAAACATGCAATAGTTTGTACAAAAGTATTTATTTATTTTATCGCACGGTAGGGAATATAATACAAATGGAGATACTTATCTGTAATGTCGGTAAATTGTACTTGTCACGCCATCTATTTGTGGAAATTCGAACAATTCCTCGACAAACTTGAGCGTTTCTCCGCCAGGTGTTTTCACCCCTTAAGTGTAGTTTAACCCTTTCCCCAATAGATGGCAACCCATGTAATTACCACGTTACAGGGATTTGTAATTGCGGGTTCAGAGTATATTTGCATACATACAAACTACAATTCCGATATGTAGAGAAATATTCATTTACTTTATCCCACGGCTTCATCGATCGTATTTCTTCGGTCTAACCAAATATTTCAAGAAATTGATGGCTTTTTATACTGAAACATTGTCAAAAATGGTTTGATCTACGGTCCAACGACGGTTGTTAATAATTATGATAAATAAATGTCAAGATATTGCGAAGTCTGCGAAGGCGAACGGTTTCAGTGAATGATTGTTCATTTCGGCGTTTGTTATTAACATTTACGCATGTTCCCTATATTGATCGAACATTGTGCATCTTATTTATGCATTAAAAATGATTGATTCGCCTCTAGCAATTGATTTTGATCGAACTTCAAAGTAAAGAGATGTTTCTTAAAGTTTTAAAACATGGAAAGTAATAATTGTCTATGAGATATATCGATTTAACATTTGATTAATACATGAAGAATCTAAATTTTTGGTAAAATAAGTGAGTAAAGAATAATTATTATAAATAAATAATTAGATTTATTTCCGATTCTGTGTAAATTATTATATACAGTAAATAGTATAAATAAAATTCTTCTGGAGGCTAAAGAGATCAAAAAATATATTAAATATGTATTTAGAGTATTAGTGTATAATTTAACTATAGCTCAAATGATTTATAATAGAAATTATAACTATTATAATCATTTAATCGAAACGGAGAAACGGAGAAACGGAGAAACGGAGAAACGAAGAAACGAAGGAAGAAACGGAGAAACGAAGAAAGAAACGGAGAAACGAAGAAAGAAACGGAGAAACGAAGAAAGAAACGGAGAAACGAAGAAAGAAACGGAGAAACGGAGAAATAAATGGAGAAACGAAGAAATAAACGGAGAAACGAAGAAAGAAACGGAGAAACGGAGAAATAAATGGAGAAACGAAGAAACAAACGGAGAAACGAAGAAAGAAACGGAGAAACGAAGAAAGAAACGGCGAAGCGGAGAAATAAATGGGGAAACGAACAAAGAAATGGAGAAACGAACAAAGAAACCGAGAAACGAAGAAAGAAACGGAGAAACGAAAAAAGAAACGGAGAAACGAAGAAAGAAACGAAGAAACGAAGAATTAAACGGAGAAACGAAGAAAGAAACGGAGAAACGAAGAAATAAATGGGGAAACGAACAAAGAAATGGAGAAACGAACAAAGAAACCGAGAAACGAAGAAAGAAACGGAGAGACGAAAAAAGAAACGGAGAAACGAAGAAAGAAACGAAGAAACGAAGAATGAAACGGAGAAACGAAGAAACGAAGAATGAAACGGAGAAACGAAGAAAGAAACGGAGAAACGAAGAAAGAAACGGAGAAAGAAACGGAGAAACGAAGAAAGAAACGGAGAAACGAAGAAAGAAGCGGAGTAACGAAGAAAGAAACGGAGAAACGAAGAAAGAAACGGAGAAACGAAGAAAGAAACGGAGAAACGAAGAAATAAATGGAGAAACGAAGAAATAAACGGAGAAACGAAGAAAGAAACGGAGAAACGAAGAAATAAATGGAGAAACAAAGAAGGAAACGGAGAAACGAAGAAAGAAACGGAGAAACGAAGAAAGAAGCGGAGTAACGAAGAAAGAAACGGAGAAACGAAGAAAGAAACGGAGAAACGAAGAAAGAAACGGAGAAACGAACAAAGAAACGGAGAAACGAACAAAGAAACGGAGAAACGAAGAAAGAAACGGAGAAACGAAGAAAGAAACGGAGAAACGAAGAAAGAAGCGGAGTAACGAAGAAAGAAACGGAGAAACGAAGAAAGAAACGGAGAAACGAAGAAAGAAACGGAGAAACGAAGAAATAAATGGAGAAACGAAGAAATAAACGGAGAAACGAAGAAAGAAACGGAGAAACGAAGAAATAAATGGAGAAACAAAGAAAGAAACGGAGAAACGAAGAAAGAAACGGAGAAACGAAGAAAGAAGCGGAGTAACGAAGAAAGAAACGGAGAAACGAAGAAAGAAACGGAGAAACGAAGAAAGAAACGGAGAAACGAACAAAGAAACGGAGAAACGAACAAAGAAACGGAGAAACGAAGAAAGAAACGGAGAAACGAAGAAAGAAACGAAGAAACGAAGAAAGAAACGGAGAAACGTACAAAGAAACGGAGAAACGAAGAAAGAAACGGAGAAACGAAGAAAGAAGCGGAGTAACGAAGAAAGAAACGGAGAAACGAAGAAAGAAACGGAGAAACGAAGAAAGAAACGGAGAAACGAAGAAATAAATGGAGAAACGAAGAAATAAACGGAGAAACGAAGAAAGAAACGAAGAAACGAAGAAAGAAACGGAGAAACGGAGAAATAAATGGAGAAACGAAGAAATAAACGGAGAAACGAAGAAAGAAACGGAGTAACGGAGAAATAAATGTAGAAACGAAGAAACAAACGGAGAAACGAAGAAAGAAACGGAGAAACGAAGAAAGAAACAGAGAAACGAAGAAATAAATGGAGGAACGAAGAAAGAAACGGAGAAACGAAGAAAGAAACGGAGTAACGAAGAAAGAATCGAAGAAACGAAGAAAGAAACGGAGAATCGGAGAAATAAATGGAGAAACGAAGAAATAAGACGAGAAACAGAGAAAGAAACGGAGAAATGAACAAAGAAACGGAGAAACGAAGAAAGAAACGGAGCAACGAACAAAGAAACGGAGAAGCGAACAATGAAACGGAGAAACGAAGAAAGAAACGGAGAAACGAAGAAATAAACGGAGAAACGAACAAAAAAACGGAGAAACGAAGAAAGAAACGGAGAAACGGAGAAATAAATGGAGAAACGAAGAAATAAACGGAGAAACGAAGAAAGAAACGGAAAAACGAAGAAAGAAACGGAGAATCGGAGAAATTAATGGAGAAACGAACAAAAAACGGTGAAACGGAGAAACGGAGAAACGGAAAAACCGAGAAACGGAGAAAAGGAGAAACGGAGAAACCGAGAATCCGAGAAACCGAGAAACGGAGAAACGGAGAAACCGAGAAACGGAGAAACGGAAAAACCGAGAAACGGAGAAACCGAGAAACGGAGAAACCGAGAAACGAAGAAACGGAGAAACGGAGAAACGTTTCTCCGTTTCCTTGTTCGTTTCTCCGTTCCTTTGTTCGTTTCTACGTTTCTTTCTTTGTTTCTCCGTTTCTTTCTTCGTTTTTCCGTTTATTTCTTCGTTTCTCCATTTATTCCTCCGATTCTCCGTTTCATTCTTCGTTTCCTTCTTCGTTACTCCGTTTCTTTCTTCGTTTCTCCGCTTCTTTCTTCGTTGCTCCGTTTCTTTCTTCGTTTCTCCGTTTCTCCGTTTCTTCCATTGTTTCTCCGTTTCTATCTTCATTTTTCCGTTTATTTCTTCGTTTCTCCGTTTCATTCTTCGTTTCTGCGTTTCTTTGTTCGTTTCTCCGTTTATTTCTTCGTTTCTCCATTTATTTCTCCGTTTCTCCGTTTCTTTCTTCGTTTCTACGTTTCTTTCTTCGTTTCTCGGTTTCTTTCTTCGTTTCTCCGTTTCATTCATCGTATCTCCGTTTCTTTGTTCGTTTCTCCGTTTCTTTGTTCGTTTCTCCGTTTCTTTGTTCGTTTCTCCGTTTCTTTCTTCGTTTCTTCGTTTCTTTCTTCGTTACTCCATTTCTTTCTTCGTTTCTCCGTTTCTTTCTTCGTTTCTCCGGTTATTTCTTCGTTTCTCCATTTCTTTCTTCGTTTCTCCGTTTATTTCTTCGTTTCTCCATTTATTTCCCGATTCTCCGTTTCTTTCTTCGTTTCTCCATTTATTTGTCCGATTCTCCGTTTCTTTCTTCGTATCTCAGTTTATTTCTTCGTTTCTCCATTTATTTCTTAGTTTCTCCATTTATTTCTCCGTTTCTCCGTTTCTTTCTTCGTTTCTCCGTTTCTTTCTTCGTTTCTCCGTATCTTTCTTCGCTTCTCCGTTTATTTCTTCGTTTCTCCATTTATTTCTCCGATTCTCCGTTTCTTTCTTCGTTTCTCCATTTATTTCTCCGATTCTCCGTTTCTTTCTTCGTTTCTCCGTTTCTTTCTTCGTTTCTCCGTTTCTTTCTTCGTTTCTCCGTTTCTTTCTTCGTTTCTCCGTTTATTTCTTCGTTTCTCCATTTATTTCTCCGTTTCTCCGTTTCTTTCTTCGTTCCTCCGTCTCTTTGTTCGTTTCTCCGTTTCATTGTTCGTTTCTCCGTTTCTTTCTTGGTTTCTCCGTTTCTTTGTTCGTTTCCCCGTTTCTTTCTCTGTTTCTCCGTTTCTTTCTTCGTTTCCCCATTTCTTTCTTCGTTTCTCCGTTTATTTCTCAGTTTCTCCGTCTCTTTCTTCGTTTCTCCGTTTCTTTGTTCGTTTCTCCGTTTCTTTGTTCGTTTCTCCGTTTCTTTGTTCGTTTCTCCGTTCCTTTGTTCGTTTCTCCGTTTCTTTCTTCGTTTCTCCGGTTATTTCTTCGTTTCTCCATTTCTTTCTTCGTTTCTCCGTTTATTTCTTCGTTTCTCCATTTATTTCTCCGTTTCTCCGTTTCTTTCTTCGTTTCTCCGTCTCTTTGTTCGTTTCTCCGTTTCTTTGTTCGTTTCTCCGTTTCTTTCTTGGTTTCTCCGTTTCTTTGTTCGTTTCTCCGTTTCTTTCTCTGTTTCTCCGTTTCTTCCTTCGTTTCTCCGTTTCTTTCTTCGTTTCTCCGTTTATTTCTTCGTTTCTCCGTCTCTTTCTTCGTTTCTCCGTTTCTATCTTCGTTTCTCCGTTTCTTTGTTCGTTTCTCCGTTTCTTTGTTCGTTTCACCGTTTCTTTGTTCGTTTCTCCGTTTCTTTCTCGGTTTCTCGGTTTGTTTCTTCGTTTCTCCATTTATTTCTCCGATTCTCGGTTTCTTTCTTCGTTTCTCCATTTATTTCTCCGATTCTCCGTTTCTTTCTTCGTTTCTCCGTTTCATTCTTCGTATCTCCGTTTCTTTGTTCGTTTCTCCGTTTCTTTGTTCGTTTCTCCGTTTCTTTGTTCGTTTTTCCGTTTCTTTCTTCGTTTCTCCGTTTCTTTGTTCGTTTCTCCGTTTCTTTCTCCGTTTCTCGGTTTATTTCTGCGTTTCTCCATTTATTTCTCCGATACTCCGTTTCTTTCTTCGTTTATCCGTTTCTTTCTTCGTTTCTCCGTTTCTATCTTCATTTCTCCATTTATTTCTTCGTTTCTCCGTTTCCTTCTTCGTTTCCTCGTTTCTTTCTTCGTTTCTCCCTTTCTTTCTTCGTTTCTCCGTTTATTTCTTCGTTTCTCCATTTATTTCTCCGTTCTTCGTTTCTTTGTTCGTTTCTCCGTTTCCTTCTTCGTTTCTCCCTTTCTTTCTTCGTTTCTCCGTTTATTTCTTCGTTTCTCCATTTATTTCTCCGTTTCTCCGTTTCTTTCTTCGTTTCTCCGTTTCTTTCTTCGTTTCTCCGTTTCTTTGTTCGTTTCTCCGTTTCTTTCTTCGTTTCTCCGTTTCTTTGTCCGTTTCTCCGTTTCTTGCTCCGTTTCTCGGTTTATTTCTTCGTTTCTCCATTTATTTCTCCGATTCTCCGATTTTTTCTTCGTTTCTTTCTTCGTTTCTTTCTTCGTTTCTCCGTTTCTTCGTTTCTTTCTTCGTTTCTCCGTTCCTTTCATCGTTTCTCCGTTTCTTTGTTCGTTTCTCTGTCCCTTTCTTCGTTTCTCCGTTTCTTTCTTCGTTTCTCCGTTTGTTTGTTCGTTTCTCCGTTTCTTTGTTCGTTTCTCCGTTTCTTTCTTCGTTTCGCCGTTTCTTTCTTCCTTTTCTCCGTTTCTTTCATCGTTTCTTCGCTTCTCCATTTATTCCTCCGATTCTCCGTTTCATTCTTCGTTTCCTTCTTCGTTACTCCGTTTCTTTCTTCGTTTCTCCGTTTCTTTCTTCGTTGCTCCGTTTCTTTCTTCGTTTCTCCGTTTCTTCCATTGTTTCTCCGTTTCAATCTTCATTTTTCCGTTTATTTCTTCGTTTCTCCGTTTCATTCTTCGTTTCTGCGTTTCTTTGTTCGTTTCTCCGTTTATTTCTTCGTTTCTCCATTTATTTCTCCGTTTCTCCGTTTCTTTCTTCGTTTCTACGTTTCTTTCTTCGTTTCTCGGTTTCTTTCTTCGTTTCTCCGTTTCATTCTTCGTATCTCCGTTTCTTTGTTCGTTTCTCCGTTTCTTTGTTCGTTTCTCCGTTTCTTTGTTCGTTTCTCCGTTTCTTTCTTCGTTTCTTCGTTTCTTTCTTCGTTACTCCATTCCTTTCTTCGTTTCTCCGTTTCTTTCTTCGTTTCTCCGGTTATTTCTTCGTTTCTCCATTTCTTTCTTCGTTTCTCCGTTTATTTCTTCGTTTCTCCATTTATTTCTCCGCGTCTACGTTTCTTTCTTCGTTTCTCCGTCTCTTTGTTCGTTTCCCCGTTTCTTTGTTCGTTTCTCCGTTTCTTTCTTGGTTTCTCCGTTTCTTTGTTCGTTTCTCCGTTTCTTTCTCTGTTTCTCCGCTTCTTCCTTCGTTTCTCCGTTTCTTTCTTCGTTTCTCCGTTTATTTCTTCGTTTCTCCGTCTCTTTCTTCGTTTCTCCGTTTCTATCTTCGTTTCTCCGTTTCTTTGTTCGTTTCTCCGTTTCTTTGTTCGTTTCTCCGTTTCTTTGTTCGTTTCTCCGTTTCTTTCTCGGTTTCTCGGTTTGTTTCTTCGTTTCTCCATTTATTTCTCCGATTCTCGGTTTTTTTCTTTGTTTCTCCATGTATTTCTCCGATTCTCCGTTTCTTTCTTCGTTTCTCCGTTTCATTCTTCGTATCTCCGTTTCTTTGTTCGTTTCTCCGTTTCTTTGTTCGTTTCTCCGTTTCTTTGTTCGTTTTTCCGTTTCTTTCTTCGTTTCTCCGTTTCTTTGTTCGTTTCTCCGTTTCTTTCTTCGCTTCTTCGTTTCTTTCTTCGTTTCTCCATTTCTTTCTTCGTTTCTCCGTTTATTTCTTCGTTTCTCCATTCGTTTCTCCGATTCTCCGTTTCTTTCTTCGTTTCTCCATTTATTTGTCCGATTCTCCGTTTCTTTCTTCGTATCTCAGTTTATTTCTTCGTTTCTCCATTTATTTCTTAGTTTCTCCATTTATTTCTCCGTTTCTCCGTTTCTTTCTTCGTTTCTCCGTTTCTTTCTTCGTTTCTCCGTTTCTTTCTTCGTTTCTCCGTTTATTTCTTCGTTTCTCCATTTATTTCTCCGATTCTCCGTTTCTTTCTTCGTTTCTCCATTTATTTCTCCGATTCTCCGTTTCTTTCTTCGTTTCTCCGTTTCTTTGTTCGTTTCTCCGTTTCTTTCTTCGTTTCTCCGTTTCTTTCTTCGTTTCTCCGTTTATTTCTTCGTTTCTCCATTTATTTCTCCGTTTCTCCGTTTCTTTCTTCGTTCCTCCGTCTCTTTGTTCGTTTCTCCGTTTCTTTGTTCGTTTCTCCGTTTCTTTCTTGGTTTCTCCGTTTCTTTGTTCGTTTCCCCGTTTCTTTCTCTGTTTCTCCGTTTCTTTCTTCGTTTCCCCATTTCTTTCTTCGTTTCTCCGTTTATTTCTCAGTTTCTCCGTCTCTTTCTTCGTTTCTCCGTTTCTTTGTTCGTTTCTCCGTTTCTTTGTTCGTTTCTCCGTTTCTTTGTTCGTTTCTCCGTTCCTTTGTTCGTTTCTCCGTTTCTTTCTTCGTTTCTCCGGTTATTTCTTCGTTTCTCCATTTCTTTCTTCGTTTCTCCGTTTATTTCTTCGTTTCTCCATTTATTTCTCCGTTTCTCCGTTTCTTTCTTCGTTTCTCCGTCTCTTTGTTCGTTTCTCCGTTTCTTTGTTCGTTTCTCCGTTTCTTTCTTGGTTTCTCCGTTTCTTTGTTCGTTTCTCCGTTTCTTTCTCTGTTTCTCCGTTTCTTCCTTCGTTTCTCCGTTTCTTTCTTCGTTTCTCCGTTTATTTCTTCGTTTCTCCGTCTCTTTCTTCGTTTCTCCGTTTCTATCTTCGTTTCTCCGTTTCTTTGTTCGTTTCTCCGTTTCTTTGTTCGTTTCACCGTTTCTTTGTTCGTTTCTCCGTTTCTTTCTCGGTTTCTCGGTTTGTTTCTTCGTTTCTCCATTTATTTCTCCGATTCTCGGTTTCTTTCTTCGTTTCTCCATTTATTTCTCCGATTCTCCGTTTCTTTCTTCGTTTCTCCGTTTCATTCTTCGTATCTCCGTTTCTTTGTTCGTTTCTCCGTTTCTTTGTTCGTTTCTCCGTTTCTTTGTTCGTTTTTCCGTTTCTTTCTTCGTTTCTCCGTTTCTTTGTTCGTTTCTCCGTTTCTTTCTCCGTTTCTCGGTTTATTTCTGCGTTTCTCCATTTATTTCTCCGATACTCCGTTTCTTTCTTCGTTTATCCGTTTCTTTCTTCGCTTCTCCGTTTCTATCTTCATTTCTCCATTTATTTCTTCGTTTCTCCGTTTCCTTCTTCGTTTCTTCGTTTCTTTCTTCGTTTCTCCGTTTGTTTGTTCGTTTCTCCGTTTCTTTGTTCGTTCCTCCGTTTCTTTCTTCGTTTCTCCGTTTATTTCTTCGTTTCTCCATTTATTTCTCCGTTCTTCGTTTCTTTGTTCGTTTCTCCGTTTCCTTCTTCGTTTCTCCCTTTCTTTCTTCGTTTCTCCGTTTATTTCTTCGTTTCTCCATTTATTTCTCCGTTTCTCCGTTTCTTTCTTCGTTTCTCCGTTTCTTTCTTCGTTTCTCCGTTTCTTTGTACGTTTCTCCGTTTCTTTCTTCGTTTCTCCGTTTCTTTGTCCGTTTCTCCGTTTCTTGCTCCGTTTCTCGGTTTATTTCTTCGTTTCTCCATTTATTTCTCCGATTCTCCGATTCTTTCTTCGTTTCTTTCTTCGTTTCTTTCTTCGTTTCTCCGTTTCTTCGTTTCTTTCTTCGTTTCTCCGTTTCTTCGTTTCTTTCTTCGTTTCTCCGTTCCTTTCATCGTTTCTCCGTTTCTTTGTTCGTTTCTCTGTCCCTTTCTTCGTTTCTCCGTTTCTTTCTTCGTTTCTCCGTTTGTTTGTTCGTTTCTCCGTTTCTTTGTTCGTTTCTCCGTTTCTTTCTTCGTTTCGCCGTTTCTTTCTTCCTTTTCTCCGTTTCTTTCATCGTTTCTTCGCTTCTCCGTTTCTTTCTTCCTTTTTCCGTTTATATTTTCGTTTCTCCATTTATTTCTCCGTTTCTTTCTTCGTTTCTCCGTTTCATTCTTCGTTGCTCCGTTTCTTTCTTCGTTTCTACGTTTCTTTGTTCGTTTCTTCGTTTCTTTCTTCATTTCTCCGTGTCTTTCTTCGTTTCTCCGTTTCTCCGTTTCTCCGTTTCGATTAAATGATTATAATATTTATAATTTCTATTATAAATCATTTGATCTACAGTTAAATTAGACACTAATACTCTAAATACATATTTAATATATCTTTTAATCTCTTTAGCCTCCAGAAGAATTTTATTTATACTATTTACTATATATAATAATTTACACAGAATCGGAAATAAATCTAATTATTTATTTATAATAATTATTTTTTTTCACTTATCTTAAAAATTGGGATGTACTCTTTAAATGTTCGATTCATTTCTTTAATTTATTCATTAAATTGAATTAATCTATTCTTTATAATATCTTTAATAAAATTAATCCCTATAATTATTATAGAACTCATATTAAAATTTAATAATGAAATTTATTTTATTTGCCTAATTAATGTAATTATTGCCCCTAGCATTTGCTTAAACAAAAAAATCAAACATAATAATTATAGGATATTCATCGGTTATACAAACATCTATTATAGCTATTTTATTAATAATTAACAAAAATACATTTTTAACATATTTCATTTTATATTCAATAATTTCTTTAATTTTAATTTTTATATTTAAAATAATAAAGATTAACTATTTTTCCTTATTTAATATATTAACCTCTTACAAAAGAAAAACTATTTTATAATCAATAATTATTATGTACACAAATTTCCCACCTATAGCACTTTTTATACTGAACTAAATCGTCCTAGAAACATTAATAAATTCAAGAATAAAATTTACCGTGGAAGGTTTAATTTCGCATTTATTCGAAAGATGAAACATACAATAGTTTGTACAAAAGTATTTATTTATTTTATCGCACGGTAGGGAATGTCATACAAATGGAGTTACTTATCTCTAATGTCCGTAAATTGTACTTGCCGCGCCATCTATTTGTGGAAAATAGAACAATTCCTCGACAAACTTGAGCGTTTCTCCGCCAGGTGTTTTCACCCCTTAAGTGTAGTTTAACCCTTTCTCCAATAGATGGCAACCCATGTAATTACCACGTTACAGGGATTTGTAATTGCGGGTTCAGAATATATTTGCATACATACAAACTATCGAATTCCGGTATGTAGAGAAATATTCATTTATTTTATCCCACGGCTTCTTCGATCGTATTTGTTCGATCTAACCAAATATTTCAAGAAATTGATGGCTTTTTATACCGAAACATTGTCAAAAATTGTTTAATCTACGGTCCAACGACGGTTGTTAATAATAATGTAAACATACATCAAGATATTGCGAAATCTGCGAAGGCGTATTGCTATAGCGAATGTTTATGTCTCTAGGCGATTGTTATAAACATTTTTGCAAATTCCCAACTTTTATATTATAAAATGGAAATTAAATTTTATCGGAAAATTTAACTAATAGTTTGGTATACATATATTTCTTGATTTTTTATGAAAATTAATATTTGTAAACTAATTAATGGTTTGCACTGTAAAAGTTGGGATTATTAATTTTACAAAATGCATTTTCTTTTGCATTGTAAATAAATAATTTCCTTATGAAGATAAATATTGGTTGCAAATCGAGAAATATATGAATACAAATATCTTACTTTCATTTCCGATCGCAATTAATTTCTGAAAACTAACTAATGATTTATGATGCCTAAGTAAGATGCACATTATTCGATCAATATTGGGAACATGCATAAATGTTAGTAACAATCGCGGAAATGGACAAATATTCACCGAAACCGTTCGCCTTCCCAGATATCGCAATATCTCGGGGTTTGTTTGTCATAATTATTAACAACCGTCGTAGGACCATACTTTAGACAATTATTAACAATGTCCTAGTATAAATAATGCCTTAAAATATCATTTCGTTGAAATATTCTGTGTTCGCGGAGGAATTTTTCGCTGAGATCCAACTGATATTCTCAAGGCTACACGTATCGATTATCGATTCACAAGTATTCATCGCGGTGATTTTTCTATCCAGAACAGCGATTAATTAAATTTTGGCACTTTTATGTAAAAAATACCACTTCTACGCGTATTGTGTTAATTATAAGAATTAAACAAATGTTAAATTAATGTATCTAATAAACAATTGTCACTTTCCATGCTTTGAAACATTAAGAAACACGTTTATACCTCGAATCTCGGTCAAAATTAATTGCTGTAGGCGAACCAATCATATTTAATGCATAAATAAGATGCATATTGTAAGATAAATGTTCGGAACATGTACAAATGTTAGTAACAATCGCAGAAATGAACAAACATTCTCCGAAACCGTTCGTCTTCGCAGATTTTGCAAAATCTCGATGTTTATTTATCATATTTATTAACAAGCGTCGTAGAACCATACTTTAGACAATTATTAACAATGTCCTAGTATAAATAATGCCTTAAAATATCATTTCGTTGAAATATTCTGTGTTCGCGGAGGAATTTTTCGCTGAGATCCAACTGATATTCTCAAGGCTACACGTATCGATTATCGATTCACAAGTATTCATCGCGGTGATTTTTCTATCCAGAACAGCGATTAATTAAATTTTGGCACTTTTATGTAAAAAATACCACTTCTACGCGTATTGTGTTAATTATAAGAATTAAACAAATGTTAAATTAATGTATCTAATAAACAATTGTCACTTTCCATGCTTTGAAACATTAAGAAACACGATTTAACATCGAGCCTCGATCAAAATCAATTTCTATAAGTTTCTTAATTAATTGCAATACATAAATAAAATGCACATTGTTCGATCAATATTGGGAACATGCATAAATGTTAGTAACAATCGTGGAAATGAACAAACATTCATCGAAACCGTTCGCCTTCGTAGATTTCGCAATATCTTGTTGTTTATTTATCATAATTATTAACAACCGTCGTTGGACCGTAGATTAAACAATTTTTGACAATGTTTCGGTATGAAAAGCCATCAATTTCTTGAAATATTTGGTTAGATCGAACAAATACGATCGAAGAAGCCGTGGGATAAAATAAATGAATATTTCTCTACATATCGGAATTATAGTTTGTATGTATGCAAATATTAGGGGGACCGGAAAGTAATGTCGTTTCCCGACATTAAATTCAAATACATAAATTTTTAACGAGTTTTTATTTTTAATCAATGATATAATCACCCTCATTATCAACAACCTTTTGCCATCTAGTGTGCAAATTTTCAATGCCGGATCGATAAAAATCAATTGATTTTTGAGCAAAATATACAGAGATGGCATTTTGAATATCATCCAAATTTGCAAATCTTTTGCCACTTAGAAAGTGTTGAAGCGATCGGAATAAATGGAAATCCGATGGTGCAACATCGGGCGAGTATGGTGGGTGAGGCAGTACCTCCCACCCCAATTCATTAATTTTTGCCAAGGTTCGTCTTGCGCAGTGCGGTCTTGCATTATCGTCTTGCAGAATAACGCCTTTTCTGTTGACAATCGCTGGCCACTTTTCAATTAAAGATTTATTTACACGATCTAATTGTTCACAGTAAAGGTCTGCATTCACAGTCTGTCCAGGTTTCAGCACTTCAAAATGAACAACGCCGCGAATACTCCACCAAACACACAAAAGGGCCTTTTTGGGGTGTAAACCTGGCTTAGCAGTACTTTGTGGCGATTCATTTGGAGAGAGCCACTGCCTTTTGCGTTTTGGATTATCATAAAGAACCCACTTTTCATCTCCGGTGATCAAGCGATCAAAAAACGCTTCTGTATTGTGCCGTTGAAGCAATAAGTTGCATGTGGTGGATCGGTTAGCCTTGTTCTCTTCGGACAGATTATGCGGGACCCAAACACCTGCTCTGCTTACTTTCCCAATCTGCTGCAAATGTTCTTGGATGGTCGACCAAGGTTGGTTAAGACTGTTTGACAATTCCTCGATTGTCTGACACGGATTTGCTTCCACTTCCGCACTTAACACGTCATTGTCTAACGTTGTTGGTCTTCCTGATCGATACGAGTCGGAAAGATCAAAATTACCGGATTTGAACTTGGAAAACCACCTTTGGCATTTACGAACGTCTAATGCATTTGGATAAACATCGCAAATGTTTTTGGTAGCAACTGTTGCGTTACTACCCTTGCGAAACTCAAAAAGCATGCAATGCCGGATATGTACCTCTTCTGGTATTTGGCTGGCCATTTCACCCAAAATTGTAAAGAAAAATTTTAAATTTAATTATTTACAACTAAACAAGTCACTATAACCTCGGAATGTCTTTGCTACGACTTTAATGTACACAATGAGCTGACAAATGACAATCAAATAGTGACATGCGCAGAAACGACATTACTTTCCGGTCCACCTAATATATTCTGAACCCGCAATTACAAATCCCTGTAACGTGGTAATTACATGGGTTGCCATCTATTGGAGAAAGGGTTAAACTACACTTAACGGGTGAAAACACCTGGCGGAGAAACGCTCAAGTTTGTCGAGGAATTGTTCTGACTTTCATCAATAGATGGCTCCACAAGCATTATCTACCGACATTACAGATGAGTATCCCCTTTCGAAGGCCATTGCCTAAAGTGCGATAAAATAAATGAATATTTCTCTACATATCGAAATTATTGTTTGTATGGATGCAAATATATTCTAAACGCGCAATTCCAAACATTTGTAGCGTGGTAATTATATGGGTTGTTCTCTATTGGAGAACAGGTTCGTTAATTTTCGCGATTTCTGTTAACATTTATGCATGTTCTCAATATTAATCGAACAATGTGTATCTTATTTATGCATTACAAATAATTATACTTATAGAAAATGATTTTGATCGAGATTCAATGTAAGAACTTGTTTAGTAAAGTTTAAAAGCATGAAAAGTTATAATTGTGCATTAGTCCAATAATTTAACATTTATTTAATTTTCATACTTTACACAGTACGCGTAGAAGTTATATTTTATTCTCAAAAGTGCTGAAATTCGATTAATCGCTTTTCTATATAGAAAAATCGTCGTGATAAACACTTGTGAGTTGATAATCGATAGGTGAAGCCTTGATTTCGAGGTATTAAAGATTTTTAAATGTATAAAGGAAGGCTAGAATATACCGTGGAAGGTTTAATTTTACATTTATTCGAAAGATGAAACATACAAAAGTTTGTACAAAAGTATTTATTTATTTTATCGCACGGTAGGGAATATCATACAAATGGAAATACTTATCTCTAATGTCGGTAAATTGTACTTGTCGCGCCATCTATTTGTGGAAATTAGAACAGTTCCTCGACAAACTTGAGCGTTTCTCCGCCAGGTGTTTTCACCCCTTAAGTGTAGTTTAACCCTTTCTCCAATAGATGGCCACCCATGTAATTACCACGTTACAGGGTTTTGTAATTGCGGGTTCAGAATATATTTGCATACATACAAACTATAATTCCGATATGTAGAGAAATATTCATTTATTTTATCGCACGGTTTCTTCGATTGTATTTGTTCGATCTAACCAAATACTTCAAGAAATTGATGGCTTTATAGCCATTATTTATACCGGAACATTGTGAAAAATTGTATAATCTACGGTCCAACGACGGTTGTTAATAATTATGATAAATAAACGTCAAGATATTGCGAAATCTGCGAAGGCGAACGGTTTCGGTGAATGTTTGTTCATTTCCGCCATTGTTACTAACATTACTAACACAATGTGCATCCTATTTATGCATTGAAAATGATTAAGTACCTCATAGAAATTAATTTGGATCGAGATTCAAAGTAAAACGTGTTTCGTAAAGTTTTATAGCAGGGAAAGTAACAATTGTCTATTAAATACAATAATTTAACATTTGCTTAATTCTTATAATTTACACAATACGCGTAGTAGTTGCATTTTTTATTTAAAAGCGCTGAAATTCAATTAATCGCTTTTCTAGATACAACAATCATAGCGATGAACGCTTGTGAATTGATCATCGATACGTGTAGCCTTGAGAATGTCAGTTCGATCTCAACGAAAAATTCCATCGCGAGCAATGAATATTTCGATGAAATGATATTTTAAGCCTTTATTTATACTAGGGCATTGTTAATAATTATTTAAACTATGGTACTACGACAATTGTTACTAATTATGATAAATAAACGTCAAGATATTGCAAAATCTGCGAAGGCGAATAGTTTCGGTGAATGTTTATTCATTTCCGCGAGTTTTACTAACATTCATGCATGTTCCCAATATTAATCGAACAATGTTCATCTTATTGATGCATTACAAATGATTAAGAACTTATAGAAATTAATTTTGATCAAGCTTCGAAGTAAAGAGATGATTCTTAAAGTTTTAAAATAAAAAGTGAAGTAATTTATTACTATAATTTGATTTAAAAAATCAATTCTTTTGTCAGACATCTAATGATTTGATTTAATTAAATATTATATGAGTAGGTTAAAATTTAATTTTGGTTGTTAATTCAATTAATAAAGTTTGAATAATTAGTTCTTTCCACAACAGTTGGCATAAATCTGTGATTAGCTCCGCAGATTTCAGAACATTGTCCGAAAAATACTCCAGGTCGATTAGTACTTAAATTTATTTGGTTAATTCGCCCTGGTACTGAGTCTATTTTTAAGCCTAAAGACGGAACAGTTCAAGAGTGAATTACGTCGTTTGATGTTGTTAATATTGGAATTAGTGTATTAGATGGAATAATTATTCGATTATCTACGTCTAGGAGACGAAAAATGTAAATATTATTTAAATCTTTATCTATATAGGAGTCAAAATTTAAATTATTAAATTCTGGGTATTCATAGGATCAATATCATTGGTGCCCAATTGAATTGATTGTTAAGTATACGGGTATTCATAGTTCATCAATAAAATATAGGGTTTTTAAAGAAGGAAGTGCAATTACTCCTAAAATTATTATTGGGAGTAAAGTTCATACAATTTCAATATGATGATTTTTAAGTAAAAATCGATTGATAAATTTATTAGTAAAAATATCTAATATAATTATTAGAGTTAATGAAGAGATTATAATTACTATAATTATTGTGAAGTTGTGAAAAAGATTTAAATTATCGGCATATGGCGAATTGGGGTCTTGGAAATTAATTATTTTTCAATGGGACATTTTCAATAAAAATATTAAATTTTATAAATGAATCTTAAATTCATGCACTAATCTGCCATATTAAGATTTGTTTTTAATAATTAGAGGAATAGAGAGGAATGAGTGGTCTTTTGGGGAAAAGTTTTGGGGTCATTCTAGTGATGATTGATTAAATTTAAATATAGCTAGACGTTTAGTTATAAATCTCTCCAATATAATAAACAAGAGTAAAATTATTCTTTTGAATGAAATTATTGAGCCAATAGATGATAATAAATTTTCACAGTAGTAGGAATCCGGGTAATCTGAATAACGTCGAGGTATTCCTATCATTCCTAAAAAAGGCTGAAGGAAAAAAGTTATATTTACCCCAATAAATATTATATAAAATTGAGTTTTAAGATAAAATTGATTTAGGGTAAATCCTGTGAATAAAGGGACTCAATGAATTAATGAAGCAATAATAGAAAATACTGCTCCTATTGACAGTACATAGTGGAAATGAGAGACAACATAGTATGTATCATGTAGTATAATATCAATAGATGAGTTTGATAATATAATTCCTGTTAATCCTCCTATTGTAAATAAAAAAATAAAGCCAAATTATCAAATAATAGAAGGATTAATAATAAGTTTTGACCCGTAGTACGTAGCTAGTCATCTAAATACTTTGATTCCTGTGGGAATTGCAATGATTATAGTTGCCGAAGTGAAATAAGCTCGTGTGTCTACATCTAAGCCTACTGTGCATATGTGATGTGCTCACACAATAAATCCTAGAAATCCAATTCCGAGTATTGCATAAACTATCCCTAGGTTCCCAAAAGTTTCCTTTTTCCCTCTTTCATTGAAAATGATATGGGAGATTAATCCAAACCCGGGTAAAATTAAAATATGGACTTCAGGATGCTCAAAAAATCAAAATAAATGTTGAAATAAAATTGGGCCCCCTCCCCCAGTAGGATCAAAGAAGGAAGTATTTAAATTTCGGTCTGTTAATAACATAGTAATAGCTCCGGCTAATACAGGTAGTGAGAGAAGAAGCAAAATTGTAGTAATTAATACTGACCAAGCAAATAAGGATATTTGATCGAATTTTAAAGCATTATTTTTTATTTTAAGAATTGTAAAAATAAAATTAATAGATCCTATAATTGAAGAGATACCTGCAATATGCAAAGAAAAAATTGTTAAGTCTATAGATGAAGATGGGTGATAAAGATTTGATGACAAAGGAGGGTAGATTGTTCATCCAGTTCCCGAGCCTGGGAATAATAGTGTTGTAAGAATTAAAACTAATAATGAAGGGGGGATTAGTCACAATCTTATATTATTTATTCGGGGAAATGCTGTATCAGTGGATCCAATTATTAAGGGAATTATTCAGTTTCCGAATCCTCCGACTATAAATGGTAAAACTATAAAAAAAATTATTACAAAAGCATGTGATGTTACAATTGAGTTATAAATTTGGTCGTTATTAATTCAAGTTCCTGGCCTATTTAATTCTATTCGAATTAGTATCCTTAAAGAAGAACCAATTATACCAGACCATATAGCTGATATGAAATGTAATATCCCAATATTTTTGTGATTTGTTGAATACATATATTAATTATGTTAAAAATTAATATAACCTGTACATCATAAATATAAATATAAATATTAAAAAAGTTATAAATAGATAATAGTTTAGAAAATTAAGGTTAATTTTGTTATATATTTTTTATTTAATTGAAGGGAAAAAATATAAGAAGGATATATTTAAATAATTTCATGATGTAATTAAACTTATAAAAAGATATACAATTATTAAGTGTATAAATTTTATTCTTGAATTTATTAATGTTTCTAGGACGATTCATTTCAGTATAAAGAGTGCTATAGGTGGGAAATTTGTGTACATAATAATTATTGAGTAAAAAATAATTTTTCTTTTATTAGAGGTTAATATGTTAAATAAGGAAGAAGAGTTAATCTTTATTACTTTAAATATAAAAATTAAAATTAAAGAAATTATTGAATATAAAATGAAATATGTTAAAAATGTATTTTTGTTAATTATTAATAAAATAACTATAATAGATGTTTGTATAACAGATGAATATCCTATAATTATTTTGATTGATTTTTTATTTAAGCAAATGATAGGGGCAATAATTACATTAATTAGGCAAATAAAATAAATTTCATTATTAAATTTTAATATGAGTTCTATAATAATTATAGGGATTAATTTTATTAAAGTTATTATAAAGAATGGATTAATTCAATTTAATGAATAAATTAAAGAAATGAATCAAACATTTAAAGAGTGCGTCCCAATTTTTAAAATAAGGGAATAAAAAATAATTATTATAAATAAATAATTAGATTTATTTCCGATTCTGTGTAAATTATTATATACAGTAAATAGTATAAATAAAATTCTTCTGGAGGCTAAAGAGATTAACAAATATATTAAATATGTATTTAGAGTATTAGTGTATAATTTAACTATAGCTCAAATGATTTATAAGAGAAATTATAAATATTATAATCATTTAATCGAAACGGAGAAACGGAGAAACGGAGAAACGAAGAAAGAAACGGAGAAATGAAGAAAGAAACGAAGAAACGAAGAAAGAAACGGAGAAACGAAGAAATAATCCGAGAAACGGAGAAAGAAACGGAGAAACGAAGAAAGAAACAGAGAAACGAACAAAGAAACGTAGAAACGAAGAATGAAACGGAGAAACGAAGAAATAAATGGAGAAATGAAGAAAGAAACGGAGAAACAAAGAAAGAACCGGAGAAACGAAGAAAGAAACGGAGAAACGAAGAAAGAAACGGAGTAACGAAGAAAGAAACGAAGAATCAAAGAAAGAAACGGAGAATCGGAGAAATAAATGGAGAAACGAAGAAATAAACCGAGAAACGGACAAACGAACAAAGAAACGGAGAAACGATGAAAGAAACGGGGAAACGAAGAAAGAAACGAAGAAACGCAGAAAGAAACGGAGAAACGGAGAAACGGAGAAATAAATGGAGGAACGAAGAAATAAACCGAGAAACGGAGAAAGAAACGGAGAAACGAACAAAGAAACGGAGAAACGAACAAAGAAACGGAGAAACGAACAAAGAAATGGAGAAACGAAGAAAGAAACGGAGAAACGAAGAAAGAATCGGAGAAACAAAGAAAGAAACGGAGAAACGAACAAAGAAACGGAGAAACGAAGAAAGAAACGGAGAAACGAAGAATGAAACGGAGAAACGAAGAAAGAAACGGCGAAATAAATGGAGAAACGAAAATATAAACGGAAAAAGGAAGAAAGAAACGGAGAAGCGAAGAAACGATGAAAGAAACGGAGAAACGAAGAAAGAAACGGCGAAACGAAGAAAGAAACGGAGAAACGAACAGAGAAACGGAGAAACGAACAAACAAACGGAGAAACGAAGAAAGAAACGGAGAAACGGAGAAATAAATGGAGAAACGAAGAAATAAACGGAGAAACGAAGAAAGGGACAGAGAAACGAACAAAGAAACGGAGATACGATGAAAGAAACGGAGAAACGAAGAAAGAAACGAGGAAACGGAGAAACGAAGAAAGAAACGAAGAAAGAAACGGAGAATCGGAGAAATAAATGGAGAAACGAAGAAATAAACCGAGAAACGGAGCAAGAAACGGAGAAACGAACAAAGAAACGGAGAAACGAAGAAGGAAACGGAGAAACGAACAAAGAAACGGAGAAACGAAGAAAGAAACGGAGTAACGAAGAAAGAAACGAAGAAAGAAACGGAGAATCGAAGAAATAAATGGAGAAATGAAGAAATAAACCGAGAAACGGAGAAAGAAGCGGAGAAACGAACAAAGAAACGGAGAAACGAAGAAAGAATCGGAGAAACGAACAAAGAAACGGAGAAACGAACAAAGAAACGGAGAAACGAAGAAAGAAACGGAGCAACGGAGAAATAAATGGAGACACGAAGAAATAAAGGGAGAAACGAAGAAAGAAACGGAGAAACGAAGAAAGAAACGGAGAAACGAGGAGAGAAACGGAGTAACGAGGAAAGAATCGGAGAAACAAAGAAAGAAACGGAGAAACGAACAAAGAAACGGAGAAACGAAGAAAGAAACGGAGAAGCCAAGAAAGAAACGGAGAAACGAAGAAAGAAACGGAGAAACGAAGAAAGAAACGGAGAAACGAACAAAGAAACGGAGAAACGAGCAAAGAAACGGAGAAACGAGGAATGAAACGAAGAAACGAAGAAAGAAACGGAGAATCGGAGAAATAAATGGAGAATCGGAGAAATAAATGGAGAAACGAAGAAAGAAACGGAGAATCGGAGAAATAAATGGAGAAACGAAGAAATAAACCGAGAAACGAAGAAAGAAACGGAGAAACGAAGAAAGAAACGGAGAAACGGAGAAATAAATGGAGACACGAAGAAATAAAGGGAGAAACGAAGAAAGAAACGGAGAAACGAAGAAAGAAACGGAGAAACGAGGAGAGAAACGGAGTAACGAGCAAAGAATCGGAGAAACAAAGAAAGAAACGGAGAAACGAACAAAGAAACGGAGAAACGAAGAAAGAAACGGAGAAGCCAAGAAAGAAACGGAGAAACGAAGAAAGAAACGGAGAAACGAAGAAAGAAACGGAGAAACGAGGAGAGAAACGGAGTAACGAGGAAAGAATCGGAGAAACAAAGAAAGAAACGAAGAAACGAAGAAAGAAACGGAGAAACGAAGAAATAATCCGAGAAACGGAGAAAGAAACGGAGAAACGAAGAAAGAAACAGAGAAACGAACAAAGAAACGTAGAAACGAAGAATGAAACGGAGAAACGAAGAAATAAACGGAGAAATGAAGAAAGAAACGGAGAAACAAAGAAAGAACCGGAGAAACGAAGAAAGAAACGGAGAAACGAAGAAAGAAACGGAGTAACGAAGAAAGAAACGAAGAATCAAAGAAAGAAACGGAGAATCGGAGAAATAAATGGAGAAACGAAGAAATAAACCGAGAAACGGAGAAACGAACAAAGAAACGGAGAAACGATGAAAGAAACGGGGAAACGAAGAAAGAAACGAAGAAACGCAGAAAGAAACGGAGAAACGGAGAAACGGAGAAATAAATGGAGGAACGAAGAAATAAACCGAGAAACGGAGAAAGAAACGGAGAAACGAACAAAGAAACGGAGAAACGAAGAAAGAAACGGAGAAACGAACAAAGAAATGGAGAAACGAAGAAAGAAACGGAGAAACGAAGAAAGAAACGGAGAAACGAAGAATGAAACGGAGAAACGAAGAAAGAAACGGCGAAATAAATGGAGAAACGAAAATATAAACGGAAAAAGGAAGAAAGAAACGGAGAAGCGAAGAAACGATGAAAGAAACGGAGAAACGAAGAAAGAAACGGCGAAACGAAGAAAGAAACGGAGAAACGAACAGAGAAACGGAGAAACGAACAAACAAACGGAGAAACGGAGAAAGAAACGGAGAAACGGAGAAATAAATGGAGAAACGAAGAAATAAACGGAGAAACGAAGAAAGGGACAGAGAAACGAACAAAGAAACGGAGATACGATGAAAGAAACGGAGAAACGAAGAAAGAAACGAGGAAACCGAGAAACGAAGAAAGAAACGAAGAAAGAAACGGAGAATCGGAGAAATAAATGGAGAAACGAAGAAATAAACCGAGAAACGGAGCAAGAAACGGAGAAACGAACAAAGAAACGGAGAAACGAAGAAGGAAACGGAGAAACGAACAAAGAAACGGAGAAACGAAGAAAGAAACGGAGTAACGAAGAAAAAAACGAAGAAAGAAACGGAGAATCGAAGAAATAAATGGAGAAATGAAGAAATAAACCGAGAAACGGAGAAAGAAACGGAGAAACGAACAAAGAAACGGAGAAACGAAGAAAGAATCGGAGAAACGAAGAAAGAAACGGAGAAACGAAGAAAGAAACGGAGAAACGAAGAAAGAAACGGAGTAAAGAAGAAAGAATCGAAGAAACGAAGAAAGAAACGGAAAATCGGAGAAATAAACGGAGAAACGAAGAAAGAAACGGAGAAACGAAGAAAGAAACGAAGAAACGGAGAAATAAATGGAGAAACGAAGAAACAAACGGGGAAACGAAGAAAGAAACGGAGAAACGAAGAAAGAAACGAAGAAACGAAGAAAGAAACGGAGAAACGAAGAAAGAAACGGAGGAACGATGAAAGAAACGGAGAAACGAACAACGAAACGGAGAATCGGAGAAATAAATGGAGAAACGAAGATATAAACCGAGAAACGGAGAAAGAAACGGAGAAAAGAACAAAGAAACCGAGAAACGAACAAAGAAACGGAGAAACGAACAAAGAAACGGAGAAACGAACAAAGAAACGGAGAAACGAACAAAGAAACGGAGAAACGAACAAAGAAACGGAGAAACGAACAAAGAAACGGAGAAACGAAGAAAGAAACGGAGAAACGGAGAAATAAATGGAGAAACGAAGGAAGAAACGGAGAAACGAAGAAAGAAATGGAGAAACGAAGAAAGAAACGGCGAAACGGAGAAATAAACGGAGAAACGGAGAAACGGACAAAGAAACGGAGAAACGAACAAAGAAACAGAGAAACGAACAAAGAAACGGCGAAACGAACAAAGAAACGAAGAAACGAACAAAGAAACGGGGAAACGAACAAAGAAATAGAGAAACGAACAAAGAAACGGAGAAGCGAACAAAGAAACTAAGAAACGAACAAAGAAACGGAGAATCGATCAAAAAACGGAGAAACGAAGAAAGAAACGGAGAAACGAAGAAAGAAACGGAGAAACGAAGAAAGGAACGGAGAAACGAACAAAGAAACGGAGAAACGAACAAAGAAACGGAGAAACGAACAAAGAAACGAAGAAACGGAGAGACGAACAAAGAAACGGAGAAACGAACAAAGAAACGAAGAAACGGAGAGACGAACAAAGAAACGGAGAAACGAACAAAGAAACGTTTCTCCGTTTCTCCGTTTCTCCGTTTCTCGGTTTCTCCGTTTCTCGGTTTCTCCGTTTCTCGGTTTCTCCGTTTCTCGGTTTCTCCGTTTCTCCGTTTCTCGGTTTCTCCGTTTCTCCGTTTCTCCGTTTCTCGGTTTCTCCGTTTCTCGGTATCTCCGTTTCTCCGTTTCTCGGTTTCTCCGATTCTCGGTTTCTCCGTTTCTCCGTTCCTCGGTTTCTCCGTTTCTCCGTTTCTCGGTTTCTCCGTTTCAACGATTCTCGGTTTCTCCGTTTCTCCGTTTCTCGGTTTCTCCGTTTCACGGTTCCTCTGTTTCTTCGTTTCTCCGTTTCTTTCTTCGTTTCCCCGTTTATTTCTTCGTTTCTCCATTTATTTCATCGTTTCTTCGTTTCTTTCTTCGTTAATCCGTTTCTTTCTTCGTTTCCCCGTTTCTTTCTTCGTTTATCCGTTTCTTTCTTCGTTACTCCGTTTCTTTCTTCGTTTCTCCGCTTCTTTCTTCGTTTCTCCGTTTATTTCTTCGTTTCTCCGTTTCTTTGTTCGTTTCTCCGTTTCTTTCTTCGTTTCTCCGTTTCTTTGTTCGTTTCTCCGTTTCTTTGTTCGTTTCTCCGTTTCTTTCTTCGTTTCTCCATTTATTTCTCCGATTCTCGGTTTCTTTCTTCGTTTCTTCGTTTCTTTCTTCGTTACTCCGTTTCTTTCTTCGTTTCTCCGTTTCTTTCTTCGTTTCTCCGTTTGTTTCTTCGTTTCTCCGTTGATTTCTTCGTTTCTCCATTTATTTCTCCGTTTCTCCGTTTCTTTCTTCGTTTCTTCGTTTCTTTGTTCGTTTCTCCGTTTCTTTGTACGTTTCTCCGTTTCGTTCTTCGTTTCTCCGTTTCTTTCTTCGTTTCTCCGTTTCTTTCTTCGTTTCTCCGTTTCTTTCGTCGTTTATCCGTTTCTTTGTTCGTTTCTCCGTTTCTTTCTTCGTTTCTTCGTTTCTTTCTTCGTTACTCCGTTTCTTTCTTCGTTTCTCCGTTTCTTTCTTCGTTTGTCCGTTTATTTCTTCGTTTCTCCATTCATTTCTCCGTTTCTCCGTTTCTTTCTTCGTTTCTCCGTTTCTTTGTTCGTTTCTCCGTTTCTTTTTCGTTTCTCCGTTTCTACGTTTCGCCGCTTCTTTCTTCGTTTCTCTGCTTCTTTCTTCGCTCCTCCGTTTCTTTCTTCGTTTCTCCGTTTCTTTCTCCGTTTCTCCGTTTCTTTCTTCGTTTCTCCGCTTCTATTTTCGTTTCTCCGTTTCTCTCTTCGTTTCTCCGTTTCTTTCATCGTTTCTTCGTTTCTCCGTTTCTTTCTTCATTTCTCCGTTTATTTCTTCGTTTCTCCGTTTCATTCTTCGTTTCTGCGTTTCTTTGTTCGTTTCTCTGTTTCTTTCTTCGTTTCTCCGTTTCTCGGTTTATTTCTTCGTTTCTCCGTTTCTCCGTTTATTTCCTCGTTTCTACATTTATTTCTCCGTTTCTCCGTTTCCTTCTTCGTTTCTCCGTTTCTTTGTTCGTTTCTCCGTTTCTTTCTTCGTTTCTCTGTTTCTTTCTTCGTTTCTCCGTTTCTCGGTTTATTTCTTCGTTTCTCCATTTATTTCTCCGATTCTCCGTTTCTTTCTTCGTTTCTCCGTTTCTTTCGTCGTTTATCCGTTTCTTTGTTCGTTTCTCCGTTTCTTTCTTCGTTTCTTCGTTTCTTTCTTCGTTACTCCGTTTCTTTCTTCGTTTCTCCGTTTCTTTCTTCGTTTGTCCGTTTATTTCTTCGTTTCTCCATTCATTTCTCCGTTTCTCCGTTTCTTTCTTCGTTTCTCCGTTTCTTTGTTCGTTTCTCCGTTTCTTTTTCGTTTCTCCGTTTCTACGTTTCGCCGCTTCTTTCTTCGTTTCTCTGCTTCTTTCTTCGCTCCTCGGTTTCTTTCTTCGTTTCTCCGTTTCTTTCTCCGTTTCTGCGTTTCTTTGTTCGTTTCTCTGTTTCTTTCTTCGTTTCTCCGTTTCTCGGTTTATTTCTTCGTTTCTCCGTTTCTTTCTTCGTTTCTTCGTTTCTTTCTTCATTTCTCCGTTTCTTTCTTCGTTTCTCCGTTTCTTCCTTCGTTTCATCGTTTCTCCGTTTCTCCGTTTCTCCGTTTCTCCGTTTCGATTAAATGATTATAATATTTATAATTTCTATTATAAATCATTTGATCTATAGTTAAATTAGACACTAATACTCAAAATACATATTTAATATATTTTTTAATCTCTTTAGCCTTCAGAAGAATTTTATTTATACTATTTACTATATATAATAAGTTACACAGAATCGGAAATAAATCTAATTATTTATTTATAATAATTTTTTTTTTTTCACTTATCTTAAAAATTGTGATTTACTCTTTAAATGTTCGATTCATTTCTTTAATTTATTCATTAAATTGAATTAATCTATGCTTTATAATAACTTTAATAAAATTAATCCCTATAATTATTATAGAACTCATATTAAAATTTAATAATGAAATTTATTTTATTTGTATAATTAATGTAATTATTGCCCCTATCATTTGCTTAAACAAAAAAATCAATCATAATAATTATAGGATATTCATCTGTTATACAAACATCTATTATAGTTATTTTATTAATAATTAACAAAAATACATTTTTAACATATTTCATTCTATATTCAATAATTTCTTTAATTTTAATTTTTATATTTAAAATAAGAAAGATTAACTCTTCTTCCTTATTTAATATATTAGGTGGACCGGAAAGTAATGTCGTTTCCTTACATTAAATTCAAACACATAAATTTTTAACGAGTTTTTATTTTTAATCAATGATATAATCACCCTCATTATCAACAACCTTCTGCCATCTAGTGTGCAAATTTTTAATGCCGGATCGATAAAAATCAATTGGTTTTTGAGCAAAATATACAGAGATGGCATTTTGAATATCATCCAAATTTGCAAATCTTTTGCCACTTAGAAAGTGTTGAAGCGATCGGAATAAATGGAAATCCGATGGTGCAACATCGGGCGAGTATGGTGGGTGAGGCAGTACCTCCCACCCCAATTCATTAATTTTTGCCAAGGTTCGTCTTGCGCAGTGCGGTCTTGCATTATCGTGTTGCAGAATAACGCCTTTTCTGTTGACAATCGCTGGCCACTTTTCAATTAAAGATTTATTTACACGATCTAATTGTTCACAGTAAAGGTCTGCATTCACAGTCTGTCCAGGTTTCAGCACTTCAAAATGAACAACGCCGCGAATACTCCACCAAACACACAAAAGGGCCTTTTTGGGGTGTAAACCTGGCTTAGCAGTACTTTGTGGCGATTCATTTGGAGAGAGCCACTGCCTTTTGCGTTTTGGATTATCATAAAGAACCCACTTTTCATCTCCGGTGATCAAGCGATCAAAAAACGCTTCTGTATTGTGCCGTTGAAGCAATAAGTTGCATGTGGTGGATCGGTTAGCCTTGTTCTCTTCGGACAGATTATGCGGGACCCAAACACCTGCTCTGCTTACTTTCCCAATCTGCTGCAAATGTTCTTCGATGGCCGACCAAGGTTGGTTAAGACTGTTTGACAATTCCTCGATTGTCTGACACGGATTTGCTTCCACTTCCGCACTTAACACGTCATTGTCTAACGTTGTTGGTCTTCCTGATCGATACGAGTCGGAAAGATCAAAATTACCGTATTTGAACTTGGAAAACCACCTTTGGCATTTACGAACGTCTAATGCATTTGGATAAACATCGCAAATGTTTTTGGTAGCAACTGTTGCGTTACTACCCTTGCGAAACTCAAAAAGCATGCAATGCCGGATATGTACCTCTTCTGGTATTTGGCTGGCCATTTCACCCAAAATTGTAAAGAAAAATTTTAAATTTAATTATTTACAACTAAACAAGTCACTATAACCTCAGAATGTCTTTGCTACGACTTTAATGTACACAATGAGCTGACAAATGACAATCAAATAGTGACAAGCGCAGAAACGACATTACTTTCCGGTCCAACTAATATTAACCACTTATAAAAGAAAATTTATTTTATACTCAATAATTGTTATGTACACAAATTTCCCACCTATAGCACTCTTTATACTGAAATAAATCATCCTAGAAACATTAATAAATTCTAGAATAAAATTTACCGTGGAAGGTTTAATTTTACATTTATTGGAAAGATGAAACATACAAAAGTTTGTACAAAAGTATTTATTTATTTTATCGCACGGTAGGGAATATCATACAAATGGAGATACTTATCTCTAATGTCGGTAAATTGTACTTGTCGCGACATCTATTTGTGGAAATTAGAACAATTCCTCGACAAACTTGAGCGTTTCTCCGCCAGGTGTTTTCACCCCTTAAGTGTAGTTTAACCCTTTCTCCAATAGATGGCAACCCATGTAATTACCACGTTACAGGGATTTGTAATTGCGGGTTCAGAATATATTTGCATACATACAAACTACAATTCCGATATGTAGAGAAATATTCATTTATTTTATCCCACGGCTTCTTCGATCGTATTTGTTCGATCTAACCAAATATTTCAAGAAATTGATGGCTTTTTATACCGAAACATTGTCAAAAATTGTTTAATCTACGTTCCAACGACGTTTGTTAATAATTATGATAAATAAATGTCAAGATATTGCGAAGTCTGCGAAGGCGAACGGTTTCAGTGAATGTTTGTTCATTTCAGCGATTGTTATTAACATTTACGCATGTTCCATATATTGATCGAACAATGTGGATCTTATTTATGTATTGCAATTAATTAAGAAACTTATCGAAATTGATTTTGATCGAGACTCCACGTTAAAACGTGTTTCGTAAAGTTGTAAAGCACGGAAAGTAACAATTGTTCATTAGATGCATTAATTTAACATTTGTTTAATTCTTATAATTTACACAATACGCGTAGAAGTGGTATTTTTTACACAAAGGTGCCAAAATTCAATTAATCGCTTTTTTAGATAGAAAAATCACCGCGATAGATACTTGTGAATCGATAACCGATACCTGTAGCCTTGAGAATGTCAGTTGGATCTCAAGGAAAAATTCCTTCGCGAACAAGGAATATTTCAACGAAATGATATTTTAAGACATTATTTATACTAGGACATTGTTAATAATTGTCTAATGTATGATCCTACGACGGTTGTTAATAATTATGATAAACAAACATCAAGATATTGCGAAGTCTGCGAAGGCGAACGGTTTCAGTGAATGATTGTTCATTTCGGCGTTTGTTATTAACATTTACGCATGTTCCCTATATTGATCGAACAATGTGCATCTTATTTAAGCATTAAAAATGATTGATTCGCCTCTAGCAATTGATTTTGATCGAACTTCAAAGTAAAGAGATGTTTCTTAAAGTTTTAAAACATGGAAAGTAATAATTGTCTATGAGATATATCGATTTAACATTTGATTAATACATGAAGAATCGAAATTTTTGGTACAATAAGTGAGTAAAGAATAATTATTATAAATAAATAATTAGATTTATTTCCGATGCTGTGTAAACTATTATATACAGTAAATAGTATAAATAAAATTCTTCTGGAGGCTAAAGAGATTAAAAAATATATTAAATATGTATTTAGAGTATTAGTGTATAATTTAACTATAGCTCAAATGATTTATAATAGAAATTATAACTATTATAATCATTTAATCGAAACGGAGAAACGGAGAAACGGAGAAACGAAGAAACGAAGGAAGAAACGGAGAAACGAAGAAAGAAACGGAGAAACGAAGAAACGAAGACAGAAACGGAGAAACGAAGAAAGAAACGGAGAATCGGAGAAATAAATGGAGAAACGAACAAAAAACGGTGAAACGGAGAAACGGAGAAACGGAGAAACGGAAAAACCGAGAAACAGAGAAACGGAGAAACGGAGAAACCGAGAAACGGAGAAACGGAGAAACCGAGAATCGGAGAAACGGAGAAACGGAGAAACGGAGAAACGGAGAAACGGAGAAACGGAGAAACCGAGAAACGGAGAAACGGAGAAACGGAGAAACGGAGAAACGGAGAAACGGAGAAACCGAGAAACGGAGAAACGGAGAAACCGAGAAACGGAGAAACGGAGAATCCGAGAAACGGAGAAACGGAGAAACCGAGAATCGGAGAATCCGAGAAACGGAGAAACGGAGAAACCGAGAATCGGAGAATCCGAGAAACGGAGAAACGGAGAAACGGAGAAACGGAGAAACGGAGAAATAGAGAAACGGAGAAACCGAGAAACGGAGAAACGGAGAAACCGAGAAACGGAGGAACGGGGAAACCGAGAAACGGAGAAACGGAGAAACCGAGAAACGGAGAAACGGATTAACCGGGAAACGGAGAAACGTTTCTCCGTTTATTTCTTCGTTTCTCCGTTTCTTTCTTCGTTTCTCCGTTTCTTTCTTCGTTTCTCCGTTTCTTTCTTCGTTTCTCCGTTTCTTTGTTCGTTTCTCCGTTCCTTTGTTCGTTTCTCCGTTTCTTTCTTCGCTTCTCCGTTTCTTTGTTCGTTTCTCCGTTTCTCCGTTTCTTTGTTCGTTTCTCCGTTTCTCGGTTTATTTCTTCGTTTCTCCATTTATTTCTCGGATTCTCCGTTTCTTTCTTCGTTTCTTCGTTTCTTTCATCGTTACTCCGTTTCCTTCTTCGTTTCTCCGTTTCTTTGTTCGTTTCTCCGTTTCCTTCTCCGTTTCTCGGTTTATTTCTTCGTTTCTCCATTTATTTCTCGGATTCTCCGTTTCTTTCTCCGTTTCTTCGTTTCTTTCATCGTTACTCCGTTTCCTTCTTCGTTTCTCCGTTTCTTTCTTCGTTTCTCCATTTCTTTCTTCGTTTCTCCGTTTATTTCTTCGTTTCTCCGTTTCTTTCTTCGTTTCTCCGTTTCTTTGTTCGTTTCTCCGTTCCTTTGTTCGTTTCTCCGTTTCTTTCTTCGTTTCTTCGTTTCTTTCTTCGTTACTCCGTTTCTTTCTTCGTTTCTCCGTTTCTTTCTTCGTTTCTCCGTTTCTTTCTTCGTTTCTCCGTTTCTTTCTTCGTTACTCCGTTTCTTTCTTCGCTTCTCCGTTTCTTTCTTCGTTTCTCCGTTTCTGTCTTCGTTTCTCCGTTTATTTCTTCGTTTCTCCATTTATTTCTCCGTTTCTCCGATTCTTTCTTCGTTTCTCCGTTTCTTTCTTCGTTTCTCCGTTTCTTTCTTCGTTTCTCCGTTTCTTTCTTCGTTTCTTCGTTTCTTTCTTCGTTACTCCGTTTCTTTCTTCGTTTCTCCGTTTCTTTCTTCGTTTCTCCGTTTCTTTCTCCGTTTCTCCGTTTCTTTGTTCGTTTCTCCGTTTCTTTCTTCGTTTCTCCGTTTCTTTGTTCGTTTCTCCGTTTCTTTCTTCGCTTCTCCGTTTCTTTGTTCGTTTCTCCGTTTCTCCGTTTCTTTGTACGTTTCTCCGTTTCTTTCTCCGTTTCTCGGTTTATTTCTTCGTTTCTCCAATTATTTCTCGGATTCTCCGTTTCTTTCTTCGTTTCTTCGTTTCTTTCATCGTTACTCCGTTTCCTTCTCCGTTTCTCCGTTTCTTTCTTCGTTTCTCCGTTTCTTTCTTCGTTTCTCCGTTTCTTTCTTCGTTTCTTCGTTTCTTTCTTCGTTACTCCGTTTCTTTCTTCGTTTCTCCGTTTCTCTCTTCGCTTCTCCGTTTCTTTCTTCGTTTCTCCGTTTCTTTCTTCGTTTCTCCGTTTATTTCTTCGTTTCTCCATTTATTTCTCCGTTTCTCCGATTCTTTCTTCGTTTCTCCGTTTCTTTGTTCGTTTCTCCGTTTCTTTGTGCGTTTCTCCGTTTCTTTCTTCGTTTCTCCGTTTCTTTGTTCGTTTCTCCGTTTCTTTCTCCGTTTCTCGGTTTTTATCTTCTTTTCTCCATTTATTTCTCCGATTCTCCGTTTCTCTCTTTGTTTCTCCGTTTCTTTCTTCGTTTCTCCGTTTCTTTCTTCGTTTCTCCGTTTCTTTCTTCGTTTCTCCGTTTCTTTCTTCGTTTCTCCGTTTCTTTGTTCGTTTCTCCGTTTCTTTCTTCGCTTCTCCGTTTCTTTGTTCGTTTCTCCGTTTCTCCGTTTCTTTGTACGTTTCTCCGTTTCTTTCTCCGTTTCTCGGTTTATTTCTTCGTTTCTCCATTTATTTCTCGGATTCTCCGTTTCTTTCTTCGTTTCTTCGTTTCTTTCATCGTTACTCCGTTTCCTTCTCCGTTTCTCCGTTTCTTTCTTCGTTTCTCCGTTTCTTTCTTCGTTTCTCCGTTTCTTTCTTCGTTTCTCCGTTTCTTTCTTCGTTTCTCCGTTTCCTTGTTCGTTTCTCCGTTTCTTTCTTCGTTTCTCCGTTTCATTCTTCGTTTCTCCGTTTCTTTGTTCGTTTCTCCGTTTCTTTGTTCGTTTCTCCGTTTCTTTGTTCGTTTCTCCGTTTCTTTCTTCGCTTCTCCGTTTCTTTGTTCGTTTCTCCGTTTCTCCGTTTCTTTGTACGTTTCTCCGTTTCTTTCTCCGTTTCTCGGTTTATTTCTTCGTTTCTCCATTTATTTCTCGTTTTCTCCGTTTCTTTCTTCGTTTCTTCGTTTCTTCCATCGTTACTCCGTTTCCTTCTTCGTTTCTCCGGTTCTTTCTTCATTTCACCGTTTCTTTCTTCGTTTCTCCGTTTCTTTCTTCGTTTCTTCGTTTCTTTCTTCGTTACTCCGTTTCTTTCTTCGTTTCTCCGTTTCTTTCTTCGTTTCTCCGATTCTTTCTTCATTTCTCCGTTTCTTTCTTCGTTTCTCCGTTTCTTTCTTCGTTTCTCCGTTTCTTTGTTCGTTTCTCCGTTTCTTTGTTCGTTTCTCCGTTTCTTTCTTCGTTTCTCCGTTTCTTTCTTCGTTTCTCCGTTTCCTTGTTCGTTTCTCCGTTTCTTTCTTCGTTTCTCCGTTTCATTCTTCGTTTCTCCGTTTCTTTCTTCGTTTCTCCGTTTCTTTCTTCGTTTCTCCGTTTCTTTCTTCGTTTCTCCGTTTCCTTGTTCGTTTCTCCGTTTCTTTCTTCGTTTCTTCGTTTCTTTCTTCGTTACTCCGTTTCTTTCTTCGTTTCTCCGTTTCTCCGTTTCTTTCTTCGTTTCTCCGTTTCTTTCTTCGTTACTCCGTTTCTTTCTTCGCTTCTCCGTTTCTTTCTTCGTTTCTCCGTTTCTTTCTTCGTTTCTCCGTTTATTTCTTCGTTTCTCCATTTATTTCTCCGTTTCTCCGATTCTTTCTTCGTTTCTCCGTTTCTTTGTTCGTTTCTCCGTTTCTTTGTGCGTTTCTCCGTTTCTTTCTTCGTTTCTCCGTTTCTTTGTTCGTTGCTCCGTTTCTTTCTCCGTTTCTCGGTTTTTATCTTCTTTTCTCCATTTATTTCTCCGATTCTCCGTTTCTCTCTTTGTTTCTCCGTTTCTTTCTTCGTTTCTCCGTTTCTTTGTTCGTTTCTCCGTTTCTTTGTTCGTTTCTCCGTTTCTTTGTTCGTTTCTCCGTTTCTTTCTTCGCTTCTCCGTTTCTTTGTTCGTTTCTCCGTTTCTCCATTTCTTTGTACGTTTCTCCGTTTCTTTCTCCGTTTCTCGGTTTATTTCTTCGTTTTTCCATTTATTTCTCGGATTCTCCGTTTCTTTCTTCGTTTCTTCGTTTCTTTCATCGTTACTCCGTTTCCTTCTCCGTTTCTCCGTTTCTTTCTTCGTTTCTCCGTTTCTTTCTTCGTTCCTCCGTTTCTTTCTTCGTTTCTCCGTTTCATTCTTCGTTTCTCCGTTTCTTTCTTCGTTTCTCCGTTTCTTTGTTCGTTTCTCCGTTTCTTTGTTCGTTTCTCCGTTTCTTTGTTCGTTTCTCCGTTTCTTTCTTCGTTTCTCCGTTTCTTTCTTCGTTTCTCCGTTTCTTTCTTCGTTTCTCCGTTTATATCTCCGATTCTCCGTTTCTTTCTTCGTTTCTTCGTTTCTTTCTTCGTTACTCGGTTTCTTTCTTCGTTTCACCGTTTCTTTGTTCGTTTCTCCGTTTCTTTGTTCGTTTTTCCGTTTCTTTGTTCGTTTCTCCGTTTCTTTGTTCGTTTCTCCGTTTCTTTCTTCGTTTCTCCGTTTCTTTCTTCGTTTCTCCGTTTCTTTCTTCGTTTCTCCGTTTATATCTCCGATTCTCCGTTTCTTTCTTCGTTTCTTCGTTTCTTTCTTCGTTACTCCGTTTCTTTCTTCGTTTCACCGTTTCTTTGTTCGTTTCTCCGTTTCTTTCTTCGTTTCTCCGTTTCTTTCTTCGTTTCTCCGTTTCTTTCTTCGTTTCTCCGTTTATATCTCCGATTCTCCGTTTCTTTCTTCGTTTCTTCGTTTCTTTCTTCGTTACTCCGTTTCTTTCTTCGTTTCACCGTTTCTTTGTTCGTGTCTCCGTTTCTTTGTTCGTTTCTCCGTTTCTTTGTGCGTTTCTCCGTTTCTTTGTTCGTTTCTCCGTTTCTTTCTTCGCTTCTCCGTTTCTTTCTTCGTTACTCCGTTTCTTTCTTCGTTTCTCCGTTTCTTTCTTCGTTTCTCCGTTTCTTTCTTCGTTTCTCCGTTTCTTTCTTCGTTTCTCCGTTTCTTTCTTCGTTTCTCCGTTTCTTTGTTCGTTTCTCCGTTTCTTTGTTCGTTTCTCCGTTTCTTTCTTCGTTTCTCCGTTTCTTTCTTCGTTTCTCCGTTTCCTTGTTCGTTTCTCCGTTTCTTTCTTCGTTTCTCCGTTTCATTCTTCGTTTCTCCGTTTCTTTCTTCGTTTCTCCGTTTCTTTCTTCGTTTCTCCGTTTCTTTCTTCGTTTCTCCGTTTCCTTGTTCGTTTCTCCGTTTCTTTCTTCGTTTCTTCGTTTCTTTCTTCGTTACTCCGTTTCTTTCTTCGTTTCTCCGTTTCTTTCTTCGTTTCTCCGTTTCTTTCTTCGTTTCTCCGTTTCTTTCTTCGTTACTCCGTTTCTTTCTTCGCTTCTCCGTTTCTTTCTTCGTTTCTCCGTTTCTTTCTTCGTTTCTCCGTTTATTTCTTCGTTTCTCCATTTATTTCTCCGTTTCTCCGATTCTTTCTTCGTTTCTCCGTTTCTTTGTTCGTTTCTCCGTTTCTTTGTGCGTTTCTCCGTTTCTTTCTTCGTTTTTCCGTTTCTTTGTTCGTTGCTCCGTTTCTTTCTCCGTTTCTCGGTTTTTATCTTCTTTTCTCCATTTATTTCTCCGATTCTCCGTTTCTCTCTTTGTTTCTCCGTTTCTTTCTTCGTTTCTCCGTTTCTTTGTTCGTTTCTCCGTTTCTTTGTTCGTTTCTCCGTTTCTTTGTTCGTTTCTCCGTTTCTTTCTTCGCTTCTCCGTTTCTTTGTTCGTTTCTCCGTTTCTCCGTTTCTTTGTACGTTTCTCCGTTTCTTTCTCCGTTTCTCGGTTTATTTCTTCGTTTTTCCATTTATTTCTCGGATTCTCCGTTTCTTTCTTCGTTTCTTCGTTTCTTTCATCGTTACTCCGTTTCCTTCTCCGTTTCTCCGTTTCTTTCTTCGTTTCTCCGTTTCTTTCTTCGTTTCTCCGTTTCTTTCTTCGTTTCTCCGTTTCATTCTTCGTTTCTCCGTTTCTTTGTTCGTTTCTCCGTTTCTTTGTTCGTTTCTCCGTTTCTTTGTTCGTTTCTCCGTTTCTTTGTTCGTTTCTCCGTTTCTTTCTTCGTTTCTCCGTTTCTTTCTTCGTTTCTCCGTTTCTTTCTTCGTTTCTCCGTTTATATCTCCGATTCTCCGTTTCTTTCTTCGTTTCTTCGTTTCTTTCTTCGTTACTCCGTTTCTTTCTTCGTTTCACCGTTTCTTTGTTCGTTTCTCCGTTTCTTTGTTCGTTTCTCCGTTTCTTTGTTCGTTTCTCCGTTTCTTTGTTCGTTTCTCCGTTTCTTTCTTCGCTTCTCCGTTTCTTTCTTCGTTACTCCGTTTCTTTCTTCGTTTCTCCGTTTCTTTCTTCGTTTCTCCGTTTCTTTCTTCGTTTCTCCGTTTATTTCTTCGCTTCTCCATTTATTTCTCCGTTTCTCCGATTCTTTCTTCGTTTCTCCGTTTATTTCTTCGTTTCTCCATTTATTTCTCCGTTTCTCCGATTATTTCTTCGTTTCTCCGTTTCTTTGTTCGTTTCCCCGTTTCTTTGTGCGTGTCTCCGTTTCTTTGTTCGTTTCTCCGTTTCTTTGTTCGTTTCTCCGTTTCTTTCTCCGTTTCTCGGTTTTTATCTTCTTTTCTCCATTTATTTCTCCGATTCTCCGTTTCTCTCTTTGTTTCTCCGTTTCTTTCTTCGTTTCTCCGTTTCTTTCTTCGTTTCTCTGTTTCTTTCTTCGTTTCTCCGTTTCTTTCTTCGTTTCTCCGTTTCTTTGTTCGTTTCTCCGTTTCTTTCTTCGCTTCTCCGTTTCTTTGTTCGTTTCTCCGTTTCTCCGTTTCTTTGTACGTTTCTCCGTTTCTTTCTCCGTTTCTCGGTTTATTTCTTCGTTTCTCCATCTATTTCTCGGATTCTCCGTTTCTTTCTTCGTTTCTTCGTTTCTTTCATCGTTACTCCGTTTCCTTCTCCGTTTCTTCGTTTCTTTCTTCGTTTCTCCGTTTCTTTCTTCGTTTCTCCGTTTCATTCTTCGTTTCTCCGTTTCTTTCTTCGTTTCTCCGTTTCTTTGTTCGTTTCTCCGATTCTTTCTTCGTTTCTCCGTTTCTTTCTTCGTTTCTCCGTTTCTTTCTTCGTTTCTCCGTTTATATCTCCGATTCTCCGTTTCTTTCTCCTTTTCTCCGTTTCTTTCTTCGTTTCTCCGTTTCTTTCTTCGTTTCTCCATTTCATTCTTCGTTTCTCCGTTTCTTTCTTCGTTTCTCCGTTTCTTTCTTCGTTTCTCCGTTTCTTTCTTCGTTTCTCCGTTTCTTTCTTCGTTTCTCCGTTTCTTTCTCCGTTTCTCGGTTTATTTCTTTGTTTCTCCATTTATTTCTCCGATTCTCCGTTTCTTTCTTCGTTTCTCCGTTTCTTTCTTCGTTACTCCGTATCTTTCTTCGTTTCTCCGTTTCTTTCTTTGTTTCTCGGTTTATTTCTTCGTTTCCCCATTTATTTCTCCGTTTTTCCGTTTCTTTCTCCTTTTCTCCGTTTCTTTCTTCGTTTCTCCGTTTCTTTCTTCGTTTCTCCATTTCATTCTTCGTTTCTCCGTTTCTTTCTTCGTTTCTCCGTTTCTTTCTTCGTTTCTCCGTTTCTTTCTTCGTTTCTCCGTTTCTTTCTCCGTTTCTCGGTTTATTTCTTTGTTTCTCCATTTATTTCTCCGATTCTCCGTTTCTTTCTTCGTTTCTCCGTTTCTTTCTTCGTTTCTCCGTTTCTTTCTTCGTTTCTCCGTTTCTTTCTTCGTTTCTCCGTTTATATCTCCGATTCTCCGTTTCTTTCTCCTTTTCTCCGTTTCTTTCTTCGATTCTCCGTTTCTTTCTTCGTTTCTCCATTTCATTCTTCGTTTCTCCGTTTCTTTCTTCGTTTCTTCGTTTCTTTCTTCGTTACTCCGTTTCTTCCTTCGTTTCTCTGTTTCTTTCTTCGTTTCTCCGTTTCTTTCATCGTTTCTCTGGTTCTTTCTCCGTTTCTCGGTTTATTTCTTCGTTTCTCCATTTATTTCTCCGATACTCCGTTTCTTTCTTCGTTTCTTCGTTTCTTTCTTCGTTACTCCGTTTCTTTGTTCGCTTCTACGTTTCTTTCTTCGTTTCTCCGTTTCTTTCTTCGTTTATCCGTTTATTTTTTCGTTTCTCCATTTATTTCTCCGTTTCTCCGTTTCTTTCTTTGTTTCTCCGTTTCTTTGTTCGTTTCTCCGTTTCTTTTTTCGTTTCTCCGTTTCTTTGTCCGTTTCTCCGTTTCTTTCTTCGTTACTCCGTTTCTTTCTTCGTTTCTCCGCTTCTTTCTTCGTTTCTCCGTTTATTTCTTCGTTTCTCCGTTTCTTTGTTCGTTTCTCCGTTTCTTTCTTCGTTTCTCCGTTTCTTTCTTCGTTTCTCCGTTTCTTACTTCGTTTCTCCATTTATTTCTTCGTTTCTCCATTTATTTCTCCGTTTCTCCGTTTCTTTCTTCGTTTCTCCGTTTCTTTGTTCATTTCTCCGTTTCTTTGTTCGTTTCTCCGTTTCTTTCTTCGTTTCTCCGTTTCTTCGTTGGTTTCTCCGTTTCTTTGTTCGTTTCTCCGTTTCTTTCTCCGTTTCTCCGTTTATTTCCTCGTTTCTACATTTATTTCTCCGTTTCTCCGTTTCCTTCTTCGCTTCTCCGTTTCTTTGTTCATATCTCCGTTTCTTTGTTCGTTTCTCCGTTTCTTTCTTCGTTTCTCCGTTTCTTTCTTCGTTTCTCCGTTTCTTTCTCCGTTTCTCGGTTTATTTCTTCGTTTCTCCATTTATTTCTCCCATTCTCCGTTTCTTTCTTCGTTTCTTCGTTTCTTTCTTCGTTACTCCGTTTCTTTCTTCGTTTCTCTGTTTCTTTCTTCGTTTCTCCGTTTCTTTCTTCGTTTCTCTGTTTCTTTCTCCGTTTCTCGGTTTATTTCTTCGTTTCTCCATTTATTTCTCCGTTACTCCGTTTCTTTCTCCGTTTCTTCGTTTCTTTCTTCGTTACTCCGTTTCTTTCTTCGTTTCTACGTTTCTTTCTTCGTTTCTCCGTTTCTTTCTTCGATTCTCGGTTTCTTTCTTCGTTTCTCCATTTATTTCTCCGATTCTCCGTTTCTTTCTTCGTTTCTCCGTTTCATTCTTCGTATCTCCGTTTCTTTGTTCGTTTCTCCGTTTCTTTGTTCGTTTCTCCGTTTCTTTGTTCGTTTCTCCGTTTCTTTCTTCGTTTCTCCGTTTCTTTGTTCGTTTCTCCGTTTCTTTCTCCGTTTCTCGGTTTATTTCTACGTTTCTCCATTTATTTCTCCGATACTCCGTTTCTTTCTTCGTTTATCCGTTTCTTTCTTCGTTTCTCCGTTTCTATCTTCATTTCTCCATTTATTTCTTCGTTTCTCCATTTATTTCTCCGATTCTCCGTTTCTTTCTTCGTTTCTCCATTTATTTGTCCGATTCTCCGTTTCTTTCTTCGTATCCCAGTTTATTTCTTCGTTTCTCCATTTATTTCTTAGTTTCTCCATTTATTTCTCCGTTTCTCCGTTTCTTTCTTCGTTTCTCCGTTTCTTTCTTCGTTTCTCCGTTTCTTTCTTCGTTTCTCCGTTTCTTTGTTCATTTCTCCGTTTCTTTCTCTGTTTCTCGGTTTATTTCTTCATTTCTCCGATTCTCCGTTTCTTTCTTCGTTTCTTGGATTCTTTCTTCGTTACTCCGTTTCTTTCTTCGTTACTCCGTTTCTTTCTTCGTTTCACCGTTTCTTTCTTCGTTTCTCCGTTTCTTTCTCCGTTTCTCCGTTTATTTCTTCGTTTCTCCATTTATTTCTCCGTTTCTCCGTTTCTTTCTTCGTTTCTCCGTTTCTTCGTTTCTTTGTTCGTTTCTCCGTTTCTTTCTTGGTTTCTCCGTTTCTTTGTTCGTTTCTCCGTTTCTTTCTCCGTTTATCCGTTTCTTTCTTCGTTTCTCCGTTTCTTTCTTCGTTTCTCCATTTATTTCTTAGTTTCTCCATTTATTTCTCCGTTTCTCCGTTTCTTTCTTCGTTTCTCCGTTTCTTTCTTCGTTTCTCCGTTTCTTTCTTCGTTTCTCGGTTTATTTCTTCGTTTCTCCATTTATTTCTCCGATTCTCCGTATATTTCTTCGTGTCTCCATTTATTTCTCCGTTGCTCCGTTTCTTTCTTCGTTTCTCCGTTTCTTTGTTCGTTTCCCCGTTTCTTTCTCTGTTTCTCCGTTTCTTTCTTCGTTTCTCCGTTTCTTTCTTCGTTTCTCCGTTTATTTCTTCGTTTCTCCGTTTCTTTCTTCGATTCTTCGTTTCATTCCTCGTTTCTCCGTTTCTTTGCTCGTTTCCCCGTTTCATTGTTCGTTTCTCCGTTTCTTTCTTCGTTTCTCCGTTTCTTTCTTCGCTTCTCCGTTTCTTTCTTCGCTTCTCCGTTTCTTTCTTCGTTTCTCCGTTTCTTTGTTCGTTTCTCCGTTTCTTTCTTTGTTTCTCCGATTCTTTCTTCGTTACTCCGTTTCTTTCTTCGTTTCTCCGTTTCTTTCTTCGTTTCTCCGTTTCTTTCTTCGATTCTCCGTTTATTTCTTCGTGTCTCCATTTATTTCTCCGTTGCTCCGTTTCTTTCTTCGTTTCTCCGTTTCTTTGTTCGTTTCTCCGATTCTTTCTCCGTTTCTCGGTTTATTTCTTCATTTCTCCATTTATTTCTTCGTTTCTCCGTTTCTTTGTTCGTTTCTCCGTTTCTTTCTTCGTTTCTTCGTTTCTTTCTCCGTTTCTCCGTTTCTTTCTTCGTTTCTCCGTTTCTTTCTTCGTTTCTCCGTTTCCTTCTCCGTTTCTCCGTTTCTTTGTTCGTTTCTCCGTTTCTTGCTCCGTTTCTCGGTTTATTTCTTCGTTTCTCCATTTATTTCTCCGATTCTCCGTTTCTTTCTTCGTTTCTTTCTTCGTTTCTCCGTTTCTTTCATCGTTTCTTCGCTTCTCCGTTTCTTTCTTCCTTTCTCCGTTTATTTCTTCGTTTCTCCATTTATTTCTCCGTTTCATTCTTCGTTTCTCCGTTTCTTTCTTCGTTTCTCCGTTTGTTTCTCCGTTTCTCCGTTTCTTTCTTCGTTTCTTCGTTTCTTCGTTTCTTTCTTCGATACTCCGTTTCTTTCTTCGTTTCTCCGTTTCTTTCTACGTTTCTCCCTTTCGTTCTTCGTTTCTCCGTTTATTTCTTCGTTTCTCCATTTATTTCTCCTTTTCTCCGTTTCTTTCTTCGTTTCTCCGTTTCTTTGTTCGTTTCTCCGTTTCCTTCTTCGTTTCTTCGTTTCTTTCTTCGTTACTCCGTTTCTTTCTTCGTTTCTCCCTTTCTTTCTTCGTTTCTCCCTTTCTTTCTTCGTTTCTCCGTTTATTTCTTCGTTTCTCCATTTATTTCTCCGTTTCTCCGTTTCTTTCTTCGTTTCTCCGTTTCTTTGTTCGTTTCTCCGTTTCTTTCTTCGTTTCTCCGTTTCTTTGTTCGTTTCTCCGTTTCTTTCTCCGTTTCTCCGTTTATTTATTCGTTTCTCCCTTTATTTCTCCGTTTCTCCGTTTCTTTCTTCGTTTCTCCGTTTCTTTCTTCGTTTCTCCGTTTCTTTGTTCGTTTCTCCGTTTCTTTCTTCGCTTCTCGGTTTCTTTGTTCGTTTCTCCGTTTCTTTCTCCGTTCCTTTCTTCGTTTCCCCGTTTATTTCTTCCTCTTTCCATTTATTTCTCCGTTTCTCCGTTTCTTTCTCCGCGTCTCGGTTAATTTCTTCGTTTCTCCATTTATTTCACCGATTCTCCGTTTCTTTCTTCGTTTCTCCGTTTCTTTCATCGTTTCTTCGCTTCTCCGTTTCTTTCTTCCCTCCTCCGTTTATATCTTCTTTCTCCATTTATTTCTCCGTTTCATTCTTCGTTTCTCCGTTTCATTCTTCGTTTCTCCGTTTCTTTGTTCGTTTCTCCGTTCCTTTCTTCGTTTCTCCGTTTATTTCTTCGTTTCTCCATTTATTTCTCCGTTTCTAGGTTTCTTTGTTCGTTTCTCCGTTTCTTTGTTCGTTTCTGCGTTTCTTTGTTCGTTTCTCCGTTTCTTTCTTCGTTTCTCCGTTTCTCCGTTTCTTTGTTCGTTTCTCCGTTTCCTTCTTCGTTTCTCCGTTTCTTTCTTCGTTTCTCCGTTTCTTTCTTCGTTTCTCCGTTTCTTTCTTCGTTTCTCCATTTCTTTCTTCGTTTCTCCGTTTCTTTGTTCGTTTCTCCGTTTCCTTCTTCGTTTCTTCGTTCCTTTCTTCGTTTCTCCCTCTCTTTCTTCGTTTCTCCGTTTATTTCTTCGTTTCTCCATTTATTTCTCCGTTTCTCCGTTTCTTTGTTCGTTTCTCCGTTTCTTTCTTCGTTTCTCCCTTTCTTTCTTCGTTTCTCCGTTTATTTCTTCGTTTCTCCATTTCTTTCTCCGTTTCTCCGTTTCTTTCTTCGTTTCTCCGTTTCTTTCTTCGTTTCTCCGTTTCTTTGTTCGTTTCTCCGTTTCTTTCTTCGTTTCGCCGTTTCTTTCTTCGTTTCTCCGTTTCTTTTATCGTTTCTTCGCTTCTCCGTTTCTTTCTTCCTTTTTCCGTTTATATTTTCGTTCCTCCATTTATTTCTCCGTTTCTTTTTTCATTTCTCCGTTTCATTCTTCGTTTCTCCGTTTCCTTCTTCGTTTCTCCGTTTCTTTGTTCGTTTCTTCGTTTCTTTCTTCATTTCTCCGTTTCTTTCTTCGTTTCTCCGTTTCTCCGTTTCTCCGTTTCGATTAAATGATTATAATATTTATAATTTCAATTATAAATCATTTGATCTACAGTTAAATTAAACACTAATACTCTAAATACATATTTAATATATTTTTTAAGCTCTTTAGCCTCCAGAAGAATTTAATTATACCATTTACTATATATAATAATTTACAAAGAATCGGAAATAAATCTTATTATTTATTTATAATAATTATTTTTTTTCACTTATCTTAAAAATTGGGATGTACTCTTTAAATGTTCGATTCATTTCTTTAATTTATTCATTAAATTGAATTAATCTATTCTTTATAATATCTTTAATAAAATTAATCCCTATAATTATTATAGAACTCATATTAAAATTTAATAATGAAATTTATTTTATTTGCCTAATTAATGTAATTATTGCCCCTAGCATTTGCTTAAACAAAAAAATCAATCATAATAATTATAGGATATTCATCTGTTATACAAACATCTATTATAGTTATTTTATTAATAATTAACAAAAATAAATTTTTAACATATTTCATTTTATATTCAATAATTTCTTTAATTTTAAATTATATATTTAAAATAATAAAGATTAACTCTTCTTCCTTATTTAATATATTAACCTCTAATAAAAGAAAAATTATTTTATACTCAATAATTATTATGTACACAAATTTCCCACCTATAGCACTCTTTATACTGAAATAAATCGTCCTAGAAACATTAATAAATTCAAGAATAAAATTTATCGTGGAAAGTTTAATTTTACATTTATTCGAAAGATGAAACATACAAAAGTTTGTACAAAAGTATTTATTTATTTTATCGCACGGTAGGGAATATCATACAAATGGAAATACTTATCTCTAATGTCGGTAAATTGTACTTGTCGCGCCATCTATTTGTGGAAATTAGAACAATACCTCGACAAACTTGAGCGTTTCTCCGCCAGGTGATTTCACCCTTTAAGTGTAGCTTAACCCTTTCTCCAATAGATGGCAACCCATGTAATTACCACGTTACAGGGATTTGTAATTGCGGGTTCAGAATATATTTGCATACATACAAACTACAGCTCCGATATCTAGAGAAATATTCATTTATTTTATCCCACGGCTTCTTCGATCGTATTTGTTCGATCTAACCAAATATTTCACGAAATTGATGGCTTTTTATCCCGAAACATTGTCAAAAATTGTTTAATCTACTGTCCAACGACGGTTGTTAATAATTATGATAAATAAATGTCAAGATATTGCGAAGTCTGCGAAGGCGAACGGTGTCAGTGAATGATTGTTCATTTCGGCGATTGTTATTAACATTTACGCATGTTCCCTATATTGATCGAACAATGTACTTCTTATTTATGCATTAAAAATGATTGATTCGCCTCTAGCAATTGATTTTGATCGAACTTCAAAGTAAAGAGATGTTTCTTAAAGTTTTAAAACATGGAAAGTAATAATTGTCTATGAGATATATCAATTTAACATTTGATTAATACATGAAGAATCTAAATTTTTGGTAAAATAAGTGAGTAAAGAATAATTATTATAAATAAATAATTAGATTTATTTCCGATTCTGTGTAAATTATTATATACTGTAAATAGTATAAATAAAATTCTTCTGGAGGCTAAAGAGATCAAAAAATATATTAAATATGTATTTAGAGTATTAGTGTATAATTTAACTATAGCTCAAATGATTTATAATAGAAATTATAACTATTATAATCATTTAATCGAAACGGAGAAACGGAGAAACGGAGAAACGGAGAAACGAAGAAACGAAGGAAGAAACGGAGAAACGAAGAAAGAAACGGAGAAACGAAGAAAGAAACGAAGAAACGAAGAATTAAACGGAGAAACGAAGAAAGAAACGAAGAAATAAATGGGGAAACGAACAAAGAAATGGAGAAACGAACAAAGAAACCGAGAAACGAAGAAAGAAACGGAGAAACGAAAAAAGAAACGGAGAAACGAAGAAAGAAACGAAGAAACGAAGAATGAAACGGAGAAACGAAGAAACGAAGAATGAAACGGAGAAACGAAGAAAGAAACGGAGAAACGAAGAAAGAAACGGAGAAAGAAACGGAGAAACGAAGAAAGAAACGGAGAAACGAAGAAAGAAGCGGAGTAACGAAGAAAGAAACGGAGAAACGAAGAAAGAAACGGAGAAACGAAGAAAGAAACGGAGAAACGAAGAAATAAATGGAGAATCGAAGAAATAAACGGAGAAACGAAGAAAGAAACGGAGAAACGAAGAAAGAAACGGAGAAACGAAGAAAGAAACGAAGAAACGAAGAAAGAAACGGTGAAACGAAGAAAGAAACGGAGAAACGAAGAAAGAAACGGAGAAACGACCAAAAAACGGAGAAACGAAGAAAGAAACGGAGAAACGAAGAAAGAAACGGTGAAACGAAGAAAGAAACGGAGAAACGAAGAAAGAAACGGAGAAACGAAGAAAGGACCGGAGAAACGAACAAAGAAACGGAGAAACGGAGAAAGAAACGGAGAAACGAAGAAAGAAACGGAGAAACGAAGAAAGAAACGGAGAAACGGAGAAATAAATCGAGAAACGAAGAAATAAACGGACAAACGAAGAAAGAAACGGAGAAACGAAGAAAGAAACGGAGTAACGAAGAAAGAAACGAAGAAAGAAACGGAGAAACGAACAAAGAAACGGATAAACGACGAAAGAAACGGAGAAACAAAGAATTAAACGGAGAAACGAAGAAAGAAACGGAGAAACGAAGAAATAAATGGGGAAACGAACAAAGAAATGGAGAAACGAACAAAGAAACCGAGAAACGAAGAAAGAAACGGAGAAACGAAAAAAGAAACGGAGAAACGAAGAAAGAAACGAAGAAACGAAGAATGAAACGGAGAAACGAAGAAACGAAGAATGAAACGGAGAAACGAAGAAAGAAACGGAGAAACGAAGAAAGAAACGGCGAAGCGGAGAAATAAATGGGGAAACGAACAAAGAAATGGAGAAACGAACAAAGAAACCGAGAAACGAAGAAAGAAACGGAGAAACGAAGAAACAAACGGAGAAACGAAGAAAGAAACGGAGAAACGAAGAAAGAAACGGCGAAGCGGAGAAATAAATGGGGAAACGAACAAAGGAATGGAGAAACGAACAAAGAAACCGAGAAACGAAGAAAGAAACGGAGAAACGAAAAAAGAAACGGAGAAACGAAGAAAGAAACGAAGAAACGAAGAATTAAACGGAGAAACGAAGAAAGAAACGGAGAAACGAAGAAATAAATGGGGAAACGAACAAAGAAATGGAGAAACGAACAAAGAAACCGAGAAACGAAGAAAGAAACGGAGAAACGAAAAAAGAAACGGAGAAACGAAGAAAGAAACGAAGAAACGAAGAATGAAACGGAGAAACGAAGAAACGAAGAATGAAACGGAGAAACGAAGAAAGAAACGGAGAAACGAAGAAAGAAACGGAGAAAGAAACGGAGAAACGAAGAAAGAAACGGAGAAAGAAACGGAGAAACGAAGAAAGAAACGGAGAAACGAAGAAAGAAGCGGAGTAACGAAGAAAGAAACGGAGAAACGAAGAAAGAAACGGAGAAACGAAGAAAGAAACGGAGAAACGAAGAAATAAATGGAGAAACGAAGAAATAAACGGAGAAACGAAGAAAGAAACGGAGAAACGAAGAAAGAAACGGAGAAACGAAGAAAGAAACGGACAAACGAACAAAGAAACGGAGAAACGAACAAAGAAACGGAGAAACGAAGAAAGAAACGGAGAAACGAAGAAAGAAACGAAGAAACGAAGAAAGAAACGGAGAAACGTACAAAGAAACGGAGAAACGAAGAAAGAAACGGAGAAACGAAGAAAGAAGCGGAGTAACGAAGAAAGAAACGGAGAAACGAAGAAAGAAACGGAGAAACGAAGAAAGAAACGGAGAAACGAAGAAATAAATGGAGAAACGAAGAAATAAACGGAGAAACGAAGAAATAAACGGAAAAATGAAGATAGAAACGGAGAAACGAAGAAACGAAGAAAGAAACGGAGCAACGAAGAAAGAAACGGAGAAACGAAGAAAGAAACGGAGTAACGAAGAAGGAAACGAAGAATGAAACGGAGAATCGGAGGAATAAATGGAGAAACGAAGAAATAAACGGAAAAACGAAGAAAGAAACGGAGAAACAAAGAAAGAAACGTAGAAACGAACAAAGGAACGGAGAAACGAACAAGGAAACGGAGAAACGTTTCTCCGTTTCTCCGTTTCTTCGTTTCTCGGTTTCTCCGTTTCCCCGTTTCTTTGTTCGTTTCTCCGTTTCTTTCTTGGTTTCTCCGTTTCTTTGTTCGTTTCTCCGTTTCTTTCTCTGTTTCTCCGTTTCTTCCTTCGTTTCTCCGTTTCTTACTTCGTTTCTCCGTTTATTTCTTCGTTTCTCCGTCTCTTTCTTCGTTTCTCCGTTTCTATCTTCGTTTCTCCGTTTCTTTGTTCGTATCTCCGTTTCTTTGTTCGTTTCTCCGTTTCTTTGTTCGTTTCTCCGTTTCTTTCTCGGTTTCTCGGTTTGTTTCTTCGTTTCTCCATTTATTTCTCCGATTCTCGGTTTTTTTCTTTGTTTCTCCATGTATTTCTCCGATTCTCCGTTTCTTTCTTCGTTTCTCCGTTTCATTCTTCGTATCTCCGTTTCTTTGTTCGTTTCTCCGTTTCTTTGTTCGTTTCTCCGTTTCTTTGTTCGTTTTTCCGTTTCTTTCTTCGTTTCTCCGTTTCTTTGTTCGTTTCTCCGTTTCTTTCTTCGTTTCTTCGTTTCTTTCTTCGTTACTCCATTTCTTTCTTCGTTTCTCCGTTTCTTTCTTCGTTTCTCCGGTTATTTCTTCGTTTCTCCATTTCTTTCTTCGTTTCTCCGTTTATTTCTTCGTTTCTCCATTTATTTCTCCGATTCTCCGTTTCTTTCTTCGTTTCTCCATTTATTTGTCCGATTCTCCGTTTCTTTCTTCGTATCTCAGTTTATTTCTTCGTTTCTCCATTTATTTCTTAGTTTCTCCATTTATTTCTCCGTTTCTCCGTTTCTTTCTTCGTTTCTCCGTTTCTTTCTTCGTTTCTCCGTTTCTTTCTTCGTTTCTCCGTTTCTTTCTTCGTTTCTCCGTTTATTTCTTCGTTTCTCCATTTATTTCTCCGTTTCTCCGTTTCTTTCTTCGTTTCTCCGTCTCTTTGTTCGTTTCTCCGTTTCTTTGTTCGTTTCTCCGTTTCTTTCTTGGTTTCTCCGTTTCTTTGTTCGTTTCCTCGTTTCTTTCTCTGTGTCTCCGTTTCTTTCTTCGTTTCCCCATTTCTCTCTTCGTTTCTCCGTTTATTTCTTCGTTTCTCCGTCTCTTTCTTCGTTTCTCCGTTTCTTTCTTCGTTTCTCCGTTTCTTTCTTCGCTTCTCGGTTTCTTTGTTCGTTTCTCCGTTTCTTTGTTCGTTTCTCCGTTTCTTTCTTCGTTTCTCCGTTTCTCTCTCCGTTCCTTTCTTCGTTTATCCGTTTATTTCTTCCTCTTTCCATTTATTTCTCCGTTTCTCCGTTTCTTTCTCCGCGTCTCGGTTAATTTCTTCGTTTCTCCGTTTCATTCTTCGTTTCTCCGTTTCTTTGTTCGTTTCTCCGTTCCTTTCTTCGTTTCTCCGTTTATTTCTTCGTTTCTCCATTTATTTCTCCGTTTCTAGGTTTCTTTGTTCGTTTCTCCGTTTCTTTGTTCGTTTCTCCGTTTCTTTGTTCGTTTCTCCGTTTCTTTGTTCGTTTCTACGTTTCTTTGTTCGTTTCTCCGTTTCTTTCTTCGTTTCTCCGTTTCTCCTTTTCTTTGTTCGTTTCTCCGTTTCTTTCTTCGTTTCTCCGTTTCTTTCTTCGTTTCTCCGTTTCTTTCTTCGTTTCTCCGTTTGTTTCTTCGTTTCTCCGATTCTTTCTTCGTTTCTCCGTTTCTTTGTTCGTTTCTCCGTTTCCTTCTTCGTTTCTTCGTTTCTTTCTTCGTTTCTCCCTTTCTTTCTTCGTTTCTCCGTTTATTTCTTCGTTTCTCCATTTATTTCTCCGTTTTTCCGTTTCTTTGTTCGTTTCTCCGTTTCCTTCTTCGTTTCTCCCTTTCTTTCTTCGTTTCTCCGTTTATTTCTTCGTTTCTCCATTTATTTCTCCGTTTCTCCGTTTCTTTCTTCGTTTCTCCGTTTCTTTCTTCGTTTCTCCGTTTCTTTGTTCGTTTCTCCGTTTCTTTCTTCGTTTCTCCGTTTCTTTGTCCGTTTCTCCGTTTCTTGCTTCGTTTCTCCGTTTCTTTCATCGTTTCTTCGCTTCTCCGTTTCTTTCTTCCTTTCTCCGTTTATATCTTCGTTTCTCCATTTATTTCTCCGTTTCATTCTTCGTTTCTCCGTTTCATTCTTCGTTTCTCCGTTTCTTTGTTCGTTTCTCCGTTCCTTTCTTCGTTTCTCCGTTTATTTCTTCGTTTCTCCATTTATTTCTCCGTTTCTAGGTTTCTTTGTTCGTTTCTCCGTTTCTTTGTTCGTTTCTCCGTTTCTTTGTTCGTTTCTACGTTTCTTTGTTCGTTTCTCCGTTTCTTTCTTCGTATCTCAGTTTATTTCTTCGTTTCTCCATTTATTTCTTAGTTTCTCCATTTATTTCTCCGTTTCTCCGTTTCTTTCTTCGTTTCTCCGTTTCTTTCTTCGTTTCTCCGTTTATTTCTTCGTTTCTCCATTTATTTCTCCGATTCTCCGTTTCTTTCTTCGTTTCTCCATTTATTTCTCCGATTCTCCGTTTCTTTCTTCGTTTCTCCGTTTCTTTCTTCGTTTCTCCGTTTCTTTCTTCGTTTCTCCGTTTCTTTCTTCGTTTCTCCGTTTATTTCTTCGTTTCTCCATTTATTTCTCCGTTTCTCCGTTTCTTTCTTCGTTCCTCCGTCTCTTTGTTCGTTTCTCCGTTTCTTTGTTCGTTTCTCCGTTTCTTTCTTGGTTTCTCCGTTTCTTTGTTCGTTTCCCCGTTTCTTTCTCTGTTTCTCCGTTTCTTTCTTCGTTTCCCCATTTCTTTCTTCGTTTCTCCGTTTATTTCTTAGTTTCTCCGTCTCTTTCTTCGTTTCTCCGTTTCTTTGTTCGTTTCTCCGTTTCTTTGTTCGTTTCTCCGTTTCTTTGTTCGTTTCTCCGTTCCTTTGTTCGTTTCTCCGTTTCTTTCTTCGTTTCTCCGGTTATTTCTTCGTTTCTCCATTTCTTTCTTCGTTTCTGCGTTTATTTCTTCGTTTCTCCATTTATTTCTCCGTTTCTCCGTTTCTTTCTTCGTTTCTCCGTCTCTTTGTTCGTTTCTCCGTTTCTTTGTTCGTTTCTCCGTTTCTTTCTTGGTTTCTCCGTTTCTTTGTTCGTTTCTCCGTTTCTTTCTTGGTTTCTCCGTTTCTTTGTTCGTTTCCTCGTTTCTTTCTCTGTTTCTCCGTTTCTTTCTTCGTTTCCCCATTTCTCTCTTCGTTTCTCCGTTTATTTCTTCGTTTCTCCGTCTCTTTCTTCGTTTCTCCGTTTCTTTCTTCGTTTCTCCGTTTCTTTCTTCGCTTCTCGGTTTCTTTGTTCGTTTCTCCGTTTCTTTGTTCGTTTCTCCGTTTCTTTCTTCGTTTCTCCGTTTCTCTCTCCGTTCCTTTCTTCGTTTATCCGTTTATTTCTTCCTCTTTCCATTTATTTCTCCGTTTCTCCGTTTCTTTCTCCGCGTCTCGGTTAATTTCTTCGTTTCTCCATTTATTTCTCCGATTCTCCGTTTCTTTCTTCGTTTCTCCGTTTCTTTCATCGTTTCTTCGTTTCTCCGTTTCTTTCTTCCTTTCTCCGTTTATATCTTCGTTTCTCCATTTATTTCTCCGTTTCATTCTTCGTTTCTCCGTTTCATTCTTCGTTTCTCCGTTTCTTTGTTCGTTTCTCCGTTCCTTTCTTCGTTTCTCCGTTTATTTCTTCGTTTCTCCATTTATTTCTCCGTTTCTAGGTTTCTTTGTTCGTTTCTCCGTTTCTTTGTTCGTTTCTCCGTTTCTTTGTTCGTTTCTACGTTTCTTTGTTCGTTTCTCCGTTTCTTTCTTCGTTTCTCCGTTTCTCCTTTTCTTTGTTCGTTTCTCCGTTTCTTTCTTCGTTTCTCCGTTTCTTTCTTCGTTTCTCCGTTTCTTTCTTCGTTTCTCCGTTTGTTTCTTCGTTTCTCCGATTCTTTCTTCGTTTCTCCGTTTCTTTGTTCGTTTCTCCGTTTCCTTCTTCGTTTCTTCGTTTCTTTCTTCGTTTCTCCCTTCCTTTCTTCGTTTCTCCGTTTATTTCTTCGTTTCTCCATTTATTTCTCCGTTTCTCCGTTTCTTTGTTCGTTTCTCCGTTTCCTTCTTCGTTTCTCCCTTTCTTTCTTCGTTTCTCCGTTTATTTCTTCGTTTCTCCATTTATTTCTCCGTTTCTCCGTTTCTTTCTTCGTTTCTCCGTTTCTTTCTTCGTTTCTTCGTTTCTCCGTTTCTCCGTTTCTCCGTTTCGATTAAATGATTATAATATTTATAATTTCTATTATAAATCATTTGATCTACAGTTAAATTAGACACTAATACTCTAAATACATATTTAATATATTTTTTAATCTCTTTAGCCTCCAGAAGAATTTTATTTATACCATTTACTATATGTAATAGTTTACACAGAATCGGAAATAAATCTAATTATTTATTTATAATAATTATTTTTTTTCACTTATCTTAAAAATTGGGATGTACTTTTTAAATGTTCGATACATTTCTTTAATTTATTCATTAAATTGAATTAGTCTATTCTTTATAATAACTTTAATAAAATTAATCCTTATAATTATTATAGAACTGATATTAAATTTTAATAATGAAGTTTATTTTATTTGCCTAATTAATGTAATTATTGCCCCTATCATTTGCTTAAACAAAAAAATCAATCATAATAATTATAGGATATTCATCTGTTATACAAACATCTATTATAGTTATTTTATTAATAATGAACAAAAATACATTTTTAACATATATCATTTTATATTCAATAATTTCTTTTATTTTAATTTTTATATTTAAAATAATAAAGATTAACTCTTCTTCCTTGTTTAATATATTAACCTCTAATAAAAGAAAAATTATTTTATACTCAATAATTATTATGTACACAAATTTCCCTCCTATAGCACTCTTTATATTGAAATAAATCGTCCTAGAAACATTAATAAATTCAAGAATAAAATTTACCGTGGAAGGTTTAATTTTACATTTGTTCGAAAGATGAAACATACAAAAGTTTGTACAAAAGTATTTATTTATTTTATCGCACGGTAGGGAATATCATACAAATGGAAATACTTATCTCTAATGTCGGTAAATTGTACTTGTCGCGCCATCTATTTGTGGAAATTAGAACAATACCTCGACAAACTTGAGCGTTTCTCCGCCAGGTGTTTTCACCCCTTAAGTGTTGTTTAACCCTTTCTCCAATAGATGGCAACCCATGTAATTACCACGTTACAGGGATTTGTAATTGCGGGTTCAGAATATATTTGCATACATACAAACTATCGAATTCCGGTATGTAGAGAAATATTCATTTATTTTATCCCACGGCTTCTTCGATCGTATTTGTTCGATCTAACCAAATATTTCAAGAAATTGATGGCTTTTTATACCGAAACATTGTCAAAAATTGTTTAATCTACGGTCCAACGACGGTTGTTAATAATAATGTAAACATACATCAAGATATTGCGAAATCTGCGAAGGCGTATTGCTATAGCGAATGTTTATGTCTCTAGGCGATTGTTATAAACATTTTTGCAAATTCCCAACTTTTATATTATAAAATGGAAATTAAATTTTATCGGAAAATTTAACTAATAGTTTGGTATACATATATTTCTTGATTTTTTATGAAAATTAATATTTGTAAACTAATTAATGGTTTGCACTGTAAAAGTTGGGATTATTAATTTTACAAAATGCATTTTCTTTTGCATTGTAAATAAATAATTTCCTTATGAAGATAAATATTGGTTGCAAATCGAGAAATATATGAATACAAATATCTTACTTTCATTTCCGATCGCAATTAATTTCTGAAAACTAACTAATGATTTATGATGCCTAAGTAAGATGCACATTATTCGATCAATATTGGGAACATGCATAAATGTTAGTAACAATCGCGGAAATGGACAAATATTCACCGAAACCGTTCGCCTTCCCAGATATCGCAATATCTCGGGGTTTGTTTGTCATAATTATTAACAACCGTCGTATGACCATACTTTAGACAATTATTAACAATGTCCTAGTATAAATCATGGCTTAAAATATCATTTCGTTGAAATATTCTTTTTTCGCGATGGAATAGTTGTTATTGAGATCGAACCGACATTGTCAAGGCTGGAAATGTTTATCTCTTCACAAACGTCCATCACGATGATTTTTCTATCTAGAAAAGCGATTAATTGAATTTCGACGCTTTTACTTAAAGAATACAGCTTCCACGCGTATTCCGAAAATTATAAGAACGAAACAAATGTTAAATTAATGTATCTAATAAACAATTGCCACTTCCCATGCTTTGAAACATTAAGAAACACGTTTATACCTCGAATCTCGGTCAAAATTAATTGCTGTAGGCGAACCAATCATATTTAATGCATAAATAAGATGCATATTGTAAGATAAATGTTCGGAACATGTACAAATGTTAGTAACAATCGCAGAAATGAACAAACATTCTCCGAAACCGTTCGTCTTCGCAGATTTTGCAAAATCTCGATGTTTATTTATCATATTTATTAACAAGCGTCGTAGAACCATACTTTAGACAATTATTAACAATGTCCTAGTATAAATAATGCCTTAAAATATCATTTCGTTGAAATATTCTGTGTTCGCGGAGGAATTTTTCGCTGAGATCCAACTGATATTCTCAAGGCTACACGTATCGATTATCGATTCACAAGTATTCATCGCGGTGATTTTTCTATCCAGAACAGCGATTAATTAAATTTTGGCACTTTTATGTAAAAAATACCACTTCTACGCGTATTGTGTTAATTATAAGAATTAAACAAATGTTAAATTAATGTATCTAATAAACAATTGTCACTTTCCATGCTTTGAAACATTAAGAAACACGATTTAACATCGAGCCTCGATCAAAATCAATTTCTATAAGTTTCTTAATTAATTGCAATACATAAATAAAATGCACATTGTTCGATCAATATTGGGAACATGCATAAATGTTAGTAACAATCGTGGAAATGAACAAACATTCATCGAAACCGTTCGCCTTCGTAGATTTCGCAATATCTTGTTGTTTATTTATCATAATTATTAACAACCGTCGTTGGACCGTAGATTAAACAATTTTTGACAATGTTTCGGTATGAAAAGCCATCAATTTCTTGAAATATTTGGTTAGATCGAACAAATACGATCGAAGAAGCCGTGGGATAAAATAAATGAATATTTCTCTACATATCGGAATTATAGTTTGTATGTATGCAAATATTAGGGGGACCGGAAAGTAATGTCGTTTCCCGACATTAAATTCAAATACATAAATTTTTAACGAGTTTTTATTTTTAATCAATGATATAATCACCCTCATTATCAACAACCTTTTGCCATCTAGTGTGCAAATTTTCAATGTCGGATCGATAAAAATCAATTGATTTTTGAGCAAAATATACAGAGATGGCATTTTGAATATCATCCAAATTTGCAAATCTTTTGCCACTTAGAAAGTGTTGAAGCGATCGGAATAAATGGAAATCCGATGGTGCAACATCGGGCGAGTATGGTGGGTGAGGCAGTACCTCCCACCCCAATTCATTAATTTTTGCCAAGGTTCGTCTTGCGCAGTGCGGTCTTGCATTATCGTCTTGCAGAATAACGCCTTTTCTGTTGACAATCGCTGGCCACTTTTCAATTAAAGATTTATTTACACGATCTAATTGTTCACAGTAAAGGTCTGCATTCACAGTCTGTCCAGGTTTCAGCACTTCAAAATGAACAACGCCGCGAATACTCCACCAAACACACAAAAGGGCCTTTTTGGGGTGTAAACCTGGCTTAGCAGTACTTTGTGGCGATTCATTTGGAGAGAGCCACTGCCTTTTGCGTTTTGGATTATCATAAAAAACCCACTTTTCATCTCCGGTGATCAAGCGATCAAAAAACGCTTCTGTATTGTGCCGTTGAAGCAATAAGTTGCATGTGGTGGATCGGTTAGCCTTGTTCTCTTCGGACAGATTATGCGGGACCCAAACACCTGCTCTGCTTACTTTCCCAATCTGCTGCAAATGTTCTTGGATGGCCGACCAAGGTTGGTTAAGACTGTTTGACAATTCCTCGATTGTCTGACACGGATTTGCTTCCACTTCCGCACTTAACACGTCATTGTCTAACGTTGTTGGTCTTCCTGATCGATACGAGTCGGAAAGATCAAAATTACCGGATTTGAACTTGGAAAACCACCTTTGGCATTTACGAACGTCTAATGCATTTGGATAAACATCGCAAATGTTTTTGGTAGCAACTGTTGCGTTACTACCCTTGCGAAACTCAAAAAGCATGCAATGCCGGATATGTACCTCTTCTGGTATTTGGCTGGCCATTTCACCCAAAATTGTAAAGAAAAATTTTAAATTTAATTATTTACAACTAAACAAGTCACTATAACCTCGGAATGTCTTTGCTACGACTTTAATGTACACAATGAGCTGACAAATGACAATCAAATAGTGACAAGCGCAGAAACGACATTACTTTCCGGTCCAACTAAAGGACTATTAACCACTTATAAAAGAAAATTTATTTTATACTCAATAATTGTTATGTACACAAATTTCCCACCTATAGCACTCTTTATACTGAAATAAATCATCCTAGAAACATTAATAAATTCTAGAATAAAATTTACCGTGGAAGGTTTAATTTTACATTTATTGGAAAGATGAAACATACAAAAGTTTGTACAAAAGTATTTATTTATTTTATCGCACGGTAGGGAATATCATACAAATGGAGATACTTATCTCTAATGTCGGTAAATTGTACTTGTCGCGACATCTATTTGTGGAAATTAGAACAATACCTCGACAAACTTGAGCGTTTCTCCGCCAGGTGTTTTCACCCCTTAAGTGTAGTTTAACCCTTTCTCCAATAGATGGCAACCCATGTAATTACCACGTTACAGGGATTTGTAATTGCGGGTTCAGAATATATTTGCATACATACAAACTACAATTCCGATATGTAGAGAAATATTCATTTATTTTATCCCACGGCTTCTTCGATCGTATTTGTTCGATCTAACCAAATATTTCAAGAAATTGATGGCTTTTTATACCGAAACATTGTCAAAAATTGTTTAATCTACGTTCCAACGACGTTTGTTAATAATTATGATAAATAAATGTCAAGATATTGCGAAGTCTGCGAAGGCGAACGGTTTCAGTGAATGTTTGTTCATTTCAGCGATTGTTATTAACATTTACGCATGTTCCCTATATTGATCGAACAATGTGGACCTTATTTATGTATTGCAATTAATTAAGAAACTTATCGAAATTGATTTTGATCGAGACTCCACGTTAAAACGTGTTTCGTAAAGTTGTAAAGCACGGAAAGTAACAATTGTTCATTAGATGCATTAATTTAACATTTGTTTAATTCTTATAATTTACACAATACGCGTAGAAGTGGTATTTTTTACACAAAGGTGCCAAAATTCAATTAATCGCTTTTTTAGATAGAAAAATCACCGCGATAGATACTTGTGAATCGATAATCGATACCTGTAGCCTTGAGAATGTCAGTTGGATCTCAAGGAAAAATTCCTTCGCGAACAAGGAATATTTCAACGAAATGATATTTTAAGACATTATTTATACTAGGACATTGTTAATAATTGTCTAATGTATGATCCTACGACGGTTGTTAATAATTATGATAAACAAACATCAAGATATTGCGAAATCTTCGAGGGCGAATGGTTTCGGTGAATGTTTGTTCATTTCAGCGATTGTTATTAACATTTACGCATGTTCCCTATATTGATCGAACAATGTGCATCTTATTTATGCATTACAAATGATTGATTCGCCTGTAGCAATTGATTTTGATCGAACTTCAAAGTAAAGAGATGTTTCTTAAAGTTTTAAAACACGGAAAGTAATAATTGTCTATGAGATATATCAATTTAACATTTGATTAATACATTAAGAATCGAAATTTTTGGTAAAATAAGTAAATAAAAAATAATTATTATAAATAAATAATTAGATTTATTTCCGATTGTGTGTAAATTATTATATACAGTAAATAGTATAAATACAATTCTTCTGGAGGCTAAAGAGATTAAAAAATATATTAAATATGTATTTAGAGTATTAGTGTATAATTGAACTATAGCTCAAATGATTTATAATAGAAATTATAACTATTATAATCATTTAATCGAAACGGAGAAACGGAGAAATGGAGAAACGAAGAAAGAAACGGAGAAACGAAGAAAGAAACGGAGAAACGAACAAAGAAACGGAGAAACGAACAAAGAAACGGAGAAACGAACAAAAAAACGGAGAAACGGAGAAATAAATGGAGAAACGATGAAACAAACAGAGAAACGAACAAAGAAACGGAGCAACGAAGGAAGAAACGGAGAAACGAAGAAAGAAACGGAGAAACGAACAAAGAAACGGAGAATCGGTGAAATAAATGGAGAAACGAAGCAATAAACCGAGAAACGGAGAAAGAAACGGAGAAACGAACAAAGAAACGGAGAAACGAACAATGAAACGGAGAAACGAAGAAAGAAACGGAGAAACGAAGAAATAAACGGGGAAACGAACAAAAAAACGGAGAAACGAAGAAAGAAACGGAGAAACGGAGAAATAAATGGAGAAACGAAGAAATAAACGGAGAAACGAAGAAAGAAACGGAGAAACGAAGAAAGAAACGGAGAATCGGAGAAATTAATGGAGAAACGAACAAAAAACGGTGAAACGGAGAAACGGAGAAACGGAAAAACCGAGAAACGGAGAAACGGAGAAACCGAGAAGCGGAGAAACCGAGAGACGGAGAAACGGAGAAACGGAGAAACGGAGAAACGGAGAAACGGAGAAACGGAGAAACGGAGAAACGGAGAAACGGAGAAACGGAGAAACGGAGAAACGGAGAAACGGAGAAACGGAGAAACGGAGAAAGAAACGGAGAAACGAAGAAAGAAACGGAGAAAGAAACGGAGAAGCGAACAAGGAAACGGAGAAACGAAGAAAGAAACGGAGAAACGGAGAAATAAATGGAGAAACAAAGAAATAAACGGAGAAACGAACAAAGAAACGGAGAAACAAATGGAGAAACGAAGATCGAGACGGAGAAACGAACAAAGAAACGCAGAAACGAACAAAGAAACGGAGAAACGAACAAAAAAACGGAGAAACGGAGAAATAAATGGAGAAACGAAGAAACAAACAGAGAAACGAACAAAGAAACGGAGAAACGAAGGAAGAAACGGAGAAACGGAGAAACGGAGAAACGGAGAAACGGAGAAACGGAGAAACGGAGAAACGGAGAAACGGAGAAACGGAGAAACGGAGAAACGGAGAAACGGAGAAACGGAGAAACGGAGAAACGGAGAAACGGAGAAACGAAGAAAGAAACGGAGAAACGAAGAAAGAAACGGAGAAACGAAGAAAGAAACGGAGAAACGAAGAAAGAAACGGAGAAACGAACAAAGAAACGGAGAAACGAACAAAAAAACGGAGAAACGGAGAAATAAATGGAGAAACGATGAAACAAACAGAGAAACGAACAAAGAAACGGAGCAACGAAGGAAGAAACGGAGAAACGAAGAAAGAAACGGAGAAAGGAACAAAGAAACGGAGAAACGAAGAAAGAAACGGAGAAACGAAGAAAGAAACGGAGAAACGAAGAAAGAAGCGAAGGAGCGAAGAAAGAAACGGAGAATCGGAGAAAGAAATGGAGAAACGAAGAAAGAAACGGAGAAACGAAGAAAGAAACGGGGTAACGAAGAAAGAAACGAAGAAACGAAGAAAGAAACGGAGAATCGGAGAAATAAATGGAGAAACGAAGAAATAAACCAAAAAACGGGGAAAGAAACGGAGAAACGAAGAAAGAAACGGAGAAACGAACACAGAAACGGAGAAACGAACAAAGAAACGGAGAAACGAACAAAGAAACGGAGAAACGAAGAAAGAAACGGAGAAACGGAGAAATAAATGGAGAAACGAAGAAATAAACGGAGAAACGAAGAAAGAAACGGAGAAACGAAGAAAGAAACGGAGAAACGGAGAAATAAATGGAGAAACGAAGAAATAAACGGAGAAACGAACAAAGAAACGGAGAAACGAAGAAAGAAACGGAGAAACGAACAAAGAAACGAAGAAACGAAGAAAGAAACGGAGAATCGGTGAAATAAATGGAGAAACGAAGCAATAAACCGAGAAACGGAGAAAGAAACGGAGAAACGAACAAAGAAACGGAGAAACGAACAATGAAACGGAGAAACGAAGAAAGAAACGGAGAAACGAAGAAATAAACGGGGAAACGAACAAAAAAACGGAGAAACGAAGAAAGAAACGGAGAAACGGAGAAATAAATGGAGAAACGAAGAAATAAACGGAGAAACGAAGAAAGAAACGGAGAAACGAAGAAAGAAACGGAGAAGCGAACAAGGAAACGGAGAAACGAAGAAAGAAACGGAGAAACGGAGAAATAAATGGAGAAACGAAGAAATAAACGGAGAAACGAACAAAGAAACGGAGAAACAAATGGAGAAACGAAGATCGAGATGGAGAAACGAACAAAGAAACGGAGAAACGAACAAAGAAACGGAGAAACGAACAAAAAAACGGAGAAACGGAGAAATAAATGGAGAAACGAAGAAACAAACAGAGAAACGAACAAAGAAACGGAGAAACGAAGGAAGAAACGGAGAAACGAAGAAAGAAACGGAGAAACGAAGAAAGAAACGGAGAAGCGAACAAGGAAACGGAGAAACGAAGAAAGAAACGGAGAAACGGAGAAATAAATGGAGAAACGAAGAAATAAACGGAGAACGAACAAAGAAACGGAGAAACAAATGGAGAAACGAAGATCGAGATGGAGAAACGAACAAAGAAACGGAGAAACGAACAAAGGAACGGAGAAACGAACAAAAAAACGGAGAAACGGAGAAATAAATGGAGAAACGAAGAAACAAACAGAGAAACGAACAAAGAAACGGAGAAACGAAGGAAGAAACGGAGAAACGAAGAAAGAAACGGAGAAACGAACAAAGAAACGGAGAAACGAAGAAAGAAACGGAGAAACGAAGAAAGGAACGAAGGAACGAAGAAAGAAACGGAGAATCGGAGAAAGAAATGGAGAAACGAAGAAAGAAACGGAGAAACGAAGAAAGAAACGGGGTAACGAAGAAAGAAACGAAGAAACGAAGAAAGAAACGGAGAATCGGAGAAATAAATGGAGAAACGAAGAAATAAACCAAAAAACGGAAAAAGAAACGGAGAAACGAAGAAAGAAACGGAGAAACGAACACAGAAACGGAGAAACGAACAAAGAAACGGAGAAACGAAGAAAGAAACGGAGAATCGGTGAAATAAATGGAGAAACGAAGCAATAAACCGAGAAACGGAGAAAGAAACGGAGAAACGAACAAAGAAACGGAGAAACGAACAATGAAACGGAGAAACGAAGAAAGAAACGGAGAAACGAAGAAATAAACGGGGAAACGAACAAAAAAACGGAGAAACGAAGAAAGAAACGGAGAAACGGAGAAATAAATGGAGAAACGAAGAAATAAACGGAGAAACGAAGAAAGAAACGGAGAAACGAAGAAAGAAACGGAGAATCGGAGAAATTAATGGAGAAACGAACAAAAAACGGTGAAACGGAGAAACGGAGAAACGGAAAAACCGAGAAACGGAGAAACGGAGAAACCGAGAAGCGGAGAAACCGAGAGACGGAGAAACGAAGAAACGGAGAAACGGAGAAACGGAGAAACGGAGAAACGGAGAAACGGAGAAACGGAGAAACGGAGAAACGGAGAAACGGAGAAACGGAGAAACGGAGAAACGGAGAAACGGAGAGACGGAGAAACGAAGAAAGAAACGGAGAAACGAACAATGAAACGGAGAAACGAAGAAAGAAACGGAGAAACGAAGAAATAAACGGGGAAACGAACAAAAAAACGGAGAAACGAAGAAAGAAACGGAGAAACGGAGAAATAAATGGAGAAACGAAGAAATAAACGGAGAAACGAAGAAAGAAACGGAGAAACGAAGAAAGAAACGGAGAAGCGAACAAGGAAACGGAGAAACGAAGAAAGAAACGGAGAAACGGAGAAATAAATGGAGAAACGAAGAAATAAACGGAGAAACGAACAAAGAAACGGAGAAACAAATGGAGAAACGAAGATCGAGATGGAGAAACGAACAAAGAAACGGAGAAACGAACAAAGAAACGGAGAAACGAACAAAAAAACGGAGAAACGGAGAAATAAATGGAGAAACGAAGAAACAAACAGAGAAACGAACAAAGAAACGGAGAAACGAAGGAAGAAACGGAGAAACGAAGAAAGAAACGGAGAAACGAAGAAAGAAACGGAGAAGCGAACAAGGAAACGGAGAAACGAAGAAAGAAACGGAGAAACGGAGAAATAAATGGAGAAACGAAGAAATAAACGGAGAAACGAACAAAGAAACGGAGAAACAAATGGAGAAACGAAGATCGAGATGGAGAAACGAACAAAGAAACGGAGAAACGAACAAAGGAACGGAGAAACGAACAAAAAAACGGAGAAACGGAGAAATAAATGGAGAAACGAAGAAACAAACAGAGAAACGAACAAAGAAACGGAGAAACGAAGGAAGAAACGGAGAAACGAAGAAAGAAACGGAGAAACGAACAAAGAAACGGAGAAACGAAGAAAGAAACGGAGAAACGAAGAAAGGAACGAAGGAACGAAGAAAGAAACGGAGAATCGGAGAAATAAATGGAGAAACGAAGAAATAAACCAAAAAACGGAGAAAGAAACGGAGAAACGAAGAAAGAAACGGAGAAACGAACACAGAAACGGAGAAACGAACAAAGAAACGGAGAAACGAACAAAGAAACGGAGAAATAAATGGAGAAACGAACAAAGAAACGGAGAAACGAAGAAATAAACGGAGAAACGATGAAAGAAACGGAGAAACGAAGAAAGAAACGGAGAAACGAAGAAAGAAACGGAGAAACGGAGAAATAAATGGAGAAACGAAGAAATAAACGGAGAAACGAAGAAAGAAACGGAGAAACGAAGAAAGAAACGGAGAAACGGAGAAATAAATGGAGAAACGAAGAAATAAACGGAGAAACGAACAAAGAAACGGAGAAACGAAGAAAGAAACGGAGAAACGAACAAAGAAACGAAGAAACGAAGAAAGAAACGGAGAATCGGTGAAATAAATGGAGAAACGAAGCAATAAACCGAGAAACGGAGAAAGAAACGGAGAAACGAACAAAGAAACGGAGAAACGAACAATGAAACGGAGAAACGAAGAAAGAAACGGAGAAACGAAGAAATAAACGGGGAAACGAACAAAAAAACGGAGAAACGAAGAAAGAAACGGAGAAACGGAGAAATAAATGGAGAAACGAAGAAATAAACGGAGAAACGAAGAAAGAAACGGAGAAACGAAGAAAGAAACGGAGAATCGGAGAAATTAATGGAGAAACGAACAAAAAACGGTGAAACGGAGAAACGGAGAAACGGAAAAACCGAGAAACGGAGAAACGGAGAAACCGAGAAGCGGAGAAACCGAGAGACGGAGAAACGAAGAAACGGAGAAACGGAGAAACGGAGAAACGGAGAAACGGAGAAACGGAGAAACGGAGAAACGGAGAAACGGAGAAACGGAGAAACGGAGAAACGGAGAAACGGAGAAACGGAGAGACGGAGAAACGGAGAAACGGAGAAACGGAGAAACGGAGAAACGGAGAAACGGAGAAACGGAGAAACGGAGAAACGGAGAAACGGAGAAACGGAGAAAGAAACGGAGAAACGAAGAAAGAAACGGAGAAACGAAGAAAGAAACGGAGAAGCGAACAAGGAAACGGAGAAACGAAGAAAGAAACGGAGAAACGGAGAAATAAATGGAGAAACAAAGAAATAATCGGAGAAACGAACAAAGAAACGGAGAAACAAATGGAGAAACGAAGATCGAGACGGAGAAACGAACAAAGAAACGGAGAAACGAACAAAGAAACGGAGAAACGAACAAAAAAACGGAGAAACGGAGAAATAAATGGAGAAACGATGAAACAAACAGAGAAACGAACAAAGAAACGGAGCAACGAAGGAAGAAACGGAGAAACGAAGAAAGAAACGGAGAAACGAACAAAGAAACGGAGAAACGAAGAAAGAAACGGAGAAACGAAGAAAGAAACGGAGAAACGAAGAAAGAAGCGAAGGAGCGAAGAAAGAAACGGAGAATCGGAGAAAGAAATGGAGAAACGAAGAAAGAAACGGAGAAACGAAGAAAGAAACGGGGTAACGAAGAAAGAAACGAAGAAACGAAGAAAGAAACGGAGAATCGGAGAAATAAATGGAGAAACGAAGAAATAAACCAAAAAACGGGGAAAGAAACGGAGAAACGAAGAAAGAAACGGAGAAACGAACACAGAAACGGAGAAATGAAGAAAGAAACGGAGAAACGAACAAAGAAACGGAGAAACGAAGAAAGAAACGGAGAAACGGAGAAATAAATGGAGAAACGAAGAAATAAACGGAGAAACGAAGAAAGAAACGGAGAAACGAAGAAAGAAACGGAGAAACGGAGAAATAAATGGAGAAACGAAGAAATAAACGGAGAAACGAACAAAGAAACGGAGAAACGAAGAAAGAAACGGAGAAACGAACAAAGAAACGAAGAAACGAAGAAAGAAACGGAGAATCGGTGAAATAAATGGAGAAACGAAGCAATAAACCGAGAAACGGAGAAAGAAACGGAGAAACGAACAAAGAAACGGAGAAACGAACAATGAAACGGAGAAACGAAGAAAGAAACGGAGAAACGAAGAAATAAACGGGGAAACGAACAAAAAAACGGAGAAACGAAGAAAGAAACGGAGAAACGGAGAAATAAATGGAGAAACGAAGAAATAAACGGAGAAACGAAGAAAGAAACGGAGAAACGAAGAAAGAAACGGAGAATCGGAGAAATTAATGGAGAAACGAACAAAAAACGGTGAAACGGAGAAACGGAGAAACGGAAAAACCGAGAAACGGAGAAACGGAGAAACCGAGAAGCGGAGAAACCGAGAGACGGAGAAACGAAGAAACGGAGAAACGGAGAAACGGAGAAACGGAGAAACGGAGAAACGGAGAAACGGGGAAACGGAGAAACGGAGAAACGGAGAAACGGAGAAACGGAGAGACGGAGAAACGGAGAAACGGAGAAACGGAGAAACGGAGAAACGGAGAAACGGAGAAACGGAGAAACGGAGAAACGGAGAAACGGAGAAACGGAGAAACGGAGAAACGGAGAAACGGAGAAACGGAGAAACGGAGAAACGGAGAAACGGAGAAACGGAGAAACGGAGAAACGGAGAAACGGAGAAACGGAGAAACGGAGAAACGGAGAAACGGAGAAACGGAGAAACGGAGAAACGGAGAAACGGAGAAACGGAGAAACGGAGAAACGGAGAAACGGAGAAACGGAGAAACGGAGAAACGGAGAAACGGAGAAACGGAGAAACGGAGAAACGGAGAAACGGAGAAACGGAGAAACGGAGAAACGGAGAAACGGAGAAACGGAGAAACGGAGAAACGGAGAAACGGAGAAACGGAGAAACGGAGAAACGGAGAAACGGAGAAACGGAGAAACGGAGAAACGGAGAAACGGAGAAACGGAGAAACGGAGAAACGGAGAAACGGAGAAACGGAGAAACGGAGAAACGGAGAAACGGAGAAACGGAGAAACGGAGAAACGGAGAAACGGAGAAACGGAGAAACGGAGAAACGGAGAAACGGAGAAACGGAGAAACGGAGAAACGGAGAAACGGAGAAACGGAGAAACGGAGAAACGGAGAAACGGAGAAACGGAGAAACGGAGAAACGGAGAAACGGAGAAACGGAGAAACGGAGAAACGGAGAAACGGAGAAACGGAGAAACGGAGAAACGGAGAAACGGAGAAACGGAGAAACGGAGAAACGGAGAAACGGAGAAACGGAGAAACGGAGAAACGGAGAAACGGAGAAACGGAGACACGGAGAAACGGAGAAACCGAGAAGCGGAGAAACGGAGAAACGGAGAAACGGAGAAACGGAGAAACGGAGAAACGGAGAAACGGAGAAACGAAGAAACGGAGAAACGGAGAAACGGAGAAACGGAGAAACGGAGAAACGGAGAAACGGAGAAACGGAGAAACGGAGAAACGGAGAAACGGAGAAACGGAGAAACGGAGAAACGGAGAAACGGAGAAACGGAGAAACGGAGAAACGGAGAAACGGAGAAACGGAGAAACGGAGAAACGGAGAAACGGGGAAACGGGGAAACGGGGAAACGGAGAAACGGAGAAACGGAGAAACGGAGAAACGGAGAAACGGAGAAACGGAGAAACGGAGAAACGGAGAAACGGAGAAACGGAGAAACGGAGAAACGGAGAAACGGAGAAACGGAGAAACGGAGAAACGGAGAAACGGAGAAACGGAGAAACGGAGAAACGGAGAAACGGAGAAACGGAGAAACGGAGAAACGGAGAAACGGAGAAACGGAGAAACGGAGAAACGGAGAAACGGAGAAACGGAGAAACGGAGAAACGGAGAAACGGAGAAACGGAGAAACGGAGAAACGGAGAAACGGAGAAACGGAGAAACGGAGAAACGGAGAAACGGAGAAACGGAGAAACGGAGAAACGGAGAAACGGAGAAACGGAGAAACGGAGAAACGGAGAAACGGAGAAACGGAGAAACGGAGAAACGGAGAAACGGAGAAACGGAGAAACGGAGAAACGGAGAAACGGAGATACGGAGAAACGGAGAAACGGAGAAACGGAGAAACGGAGAAACGGAGAAACGGAGAAACGGAGAAACGGAGAAACGGAGAAACGGAGAAACGGAGAAACGGAGAAACGGAGAAACGGAGAAACGGAGAAACGGAGAAACGGAGAAACGGAGAAACGGAGAAACGGAGAAACGGAGAAACCGAGAAACAGAGAAACGGAGAAACCGTGAAACGGTGAAACCGTGAAACGGAGAAACGAAGAAACGTTTCTCCGTTTCTTTGTTCGTTTCTCCGTTTTTTTCTTCGTTTCTCGATTTATTTCTCCGTTTCTCCGTTTCTTTCTTCGTTTCTCCGTTTCTTTCTTCGTTTCTCCGTTTCTTTCTCCGTTTCTCCGTTTCTTTTTTCGTTTCTCCGTTTCTTTGTTCGTTTCTTCGTTTATTTCTTCGTTTCTCGATTTATTTCTTCGTTTCTCCGTTTCTTTTTTCGTTTCTCCGTTTCTTTGTTCGTTTCTCCGTTTATTTCTTCGTTTCTCCATTTATTTCTCCGTTTCTCCGTTTCTTTCTTCGTTTCTCCGTTTCTTTCTTCGTTTCTCCGTTTCTTTCTCCGTTTCTCGGTTTATTTCTTCGTTTCTCCATTTATTTCTCCGGTTCTCCGTTTCTTTCTTCGTTTCTCCGTTTCTTTCTTCGTTTCTTCGTATCTTCGTTTCTTTCTTCGTTTCTCCGTTTCTTTCATCGTTTCTCCGTTTCTTTCTCCGTTTCTTTCTCCGTTTCTCAGTTTATTTCTTCGTTTCTCCATTTATTTCTCCGATTCTCCGTTTCTTGTTTTGTTTCTCCGTTTCTTTCTTCGTTTCTCCGTTTATTTCTTCGTTTCTCCATTTATTTCTCCGTTTCTCCGTTTCTTTCTTCGTTTCTCCGTTTCATTGTTCGTTTCTCCGTTTCTTTCTTCGTGTCTCCGTTTCTTTCTTCATTTCTCCGTTTCTTTGTTCGTTTCTCCGTTTCTTTCTTCGTTTTTCCGTTTCTTTGTTCGTTTCTCCGTTTCTATGTTCGTTTCTCCGTTTATTTCTTCGTTTCTCCATTTATTTCTCCGTTTCTCCGTTTCTTTCTTCTTTTCCCCGTTTCTATCTTCGTTTCTCCGTTTCTTTGTTCGTTTCTCCGTTTCTTTCTTCGTTTCTCCGTTTCTTTGTTCGTTTCTCCGTTTCTTTCTCCGTTTCTCGGTTTATTTCTTCGTTTCTCCATTTATTTCTCCGATTCTCCGTTTAGTTGTTCGTTTCTCCGTTTCTTTCTTCGTTTCTCCGTTTCTTTCTTCGTTTCTCGGTTTCTTTCTTCGTTTCTACGTTTCTCTCTTTGTTTCTCCGTTTCTTTCTTCGTTTCTCCGTTTATTTCTTCGTTTCTGCATTTATTTCTCCGTTTCTCCGTTTCTTTCTACGTTTCTCCATTTATTTCTCCGTTTCTCCGTTTCTTTCTTCTTTTCTCCGTTTCTTTCTTCGTTTCTCCGTTTCTTTCTTCGTTTCTCCATTTCATTCTCCGTTTCTCCGTTTCTTTCTTCGTTTCTCCGTTTCTTTCTTTGTTTCTCCGTTTCTTTCTTCGTTTCTCCGTTTATTTTTTCGGTTCTGCATTTATTTCTCCGTTTCTCCGTTTCTTTCTACGTTTCTCCATTTATTTCTCCGTTTCTCCGTTTCTTTCTTCTTTTCTCCGTTTCTTTCTTCGTTTCTCCGTTTCTTTCTTCGTTTCTCCATTTCATTCTCCGTTTCTCCGTTTCTTTCTTCGTTTCTCCGTTTCTTTCTTCGTTTCTCCGTTTATTTCTTCGTTTCTCCGTTTCATTCTTCGTTTCTGCGTTTCTTTGTTCGTTTCTCTGTTTCTTTCTTCGTTTCTCCGTTTCTTTCTCCGTTTCTCGGTTTATTTCTTCGTTTCTACGTTTCTTTCATCGTTTCTTCGTTTCTTTCTTCATTTCTTCGTTTCTTTCTTCGTTTCTCCGTTTCTCCGTTCCTCCGTTTCGATTAAATGATTATAATATTTATAATTTCTATTATAAATCATTTGATCTACAGTTAAATTAGACACTAATACTCTAAATACATATTTAATATATTTTTTAATCTCTTTAGCCTCCAGAAGAATTTTATTTATACCATTTACTATATATAATAATTTACACAGAATCGGAAATAAATCTAATTATTTATTTATAATAATTATTTTTTTTCACTTATCTTAAAAATTGGGATGTGCTCTTTAAATGTTCGATTCATTTCTTTAATTTATTCAATAAATTGATTTAATCTATTCTTTATAATATCTTTAATAAAATTAATCCCTATAATTATTATAGAACTCATATTAAAATTTAATAATGAAATTTATTTTATTTGCCTAATTAATGTAATTATTGCCCCTAGCATTTGCTTAAACAAAAAAATCAATCATAATAATTATAGGATATTCATCTGTTATACAAACATCTATTATAGTTATTTTATTAATAATTAACAAAAATACATTTTTAACATATTTCATTTTATATTCAATAATTTCTTTAATTTTAATTTTTATATTTAAAATAATAAAGAATAACTCTTCTTCCTTATTTATTATATTAACCTCTAATAAAAAAAAATTATTTTATACTCAATCATTATTATGTACACATATTTCCCACCTATAGCACCCTTTATGCTGAAATAAATCGTCCTAGAAACATTAATAAATTCAAGAATAAAATTTACCGTGGAAGGTTTAATTTTACATTTATTCGAAAGATGAAACGTACAATAGTTTGTACAAAAGTATTTAATTATTTTATCGCACGGTAGGGAATATCATACAAATGGAAATACTTATCTCTAATGTCGGTAAATTGTACTTGTCGCTCCATCTATTTGTGGAAATTAGAACAATTCCTCGACAAACTTGAGCGTTTCTCCGCCAGGTTTTTCACCCCTTCAGTGTAGTTTAACCCTTTCTCCAATAGATGGCAACCCATGTAATTACCACGTTACAGTGATTTGTAATTGCGGGTTCAGAATATATTTGCATACATACAAACTATAATTCCGATATGTAGAGAAATATTCATTTATTTTATCCCACGGCTTCTTCGATCGTATTTGTTCGATCTAAGCAAATATTTCACGAAATTGATGGCTTTTTGATACCGAAACATTGTCAAAAATTGTTTAATATACGGTCCAACGACGGTTGTTAATAATTATGATAAACAAACGTCAAGATATTGCGAAATCTTCGAGGGCGAATGGTTTCGGTGAATGTTTGATCATTTCAGCGATTGTTATTAACATTTACGCATGTTCCCTATATTGATCGAACAATGTGCATCTTATTTATGCATTAAAAATGATTGATTCGCCTCTGGCAATTGATTTTGATCGAACTTCAAAGTAAAGAGATGTTGCTTAAAGTTTTAAAACATGGAAAGTTATAATTGTCTATGAGATATATCAATTTAACATTTGATTAATGCATGAAGAATCGAAATTTTTGGAAAATAAGTGAATAAAAAATAATTATTATAAATAAATAATTAGATTTATTTCCGATTCTGTGTAAATTATTATATACAGTAAATAGTATAAATGATAGTAAATAGTATAAATTCTTCTGGAGGCTAAAGAGATTAAAAAATATATTAAATATGTATTTAGAGTATTAGTGTATAATTTAACTATAGCTCAAATGATTTATAATAGAAATTATAAATATTATAATCATTTAATCGAAACGGAGAAACGGAGAAACGAAGAAACGAAGGAAGAAACGGAGAAACGAAGAAAGAAACGGAGAAACGAAAAAAGAAACGGAGAAACGGAGAAATAAATGGAGAAACGAAGAAATAAACGGAGAAACGAAGAAAGAAACGGAGAAACGGAGAAATAAATGGACAAACGAAGAAACAAACAGAGAAACGAAGAAAGAAACGGAGAAACGAAGAAAGAAACGAAGAAACGAAGAAAGAAACGGAGAAACGAAGAAAGAAACGGAGAAACGAACAAAGAAACGGAGAAACGAACAAAGAAACGGCGAAGCGGAGAAAGAAACGGCGAAGCGGAGAAATAAATGGGGAAACGAACAAAGAAATGGAGAAACGAACAAAGAATCCGAGAAACGAAGAAAGAAACGGAGAAACGAAAAAAGAAACGGAGAAACGAAGAAAGAAAGGAAGAAACGAAGAATGAAACGGAGAAACGAAGAAAGAAACGGCGAAGCGGAGAAATAAATGGGGAAACGAACAAAGAAATGGAGAAACGAACAAAGAAACCGAGAAACGAAGAAAGAAACGGAGAAACGAAAAAAGAAACGGAGAAACGAAGAAAGAAACGAAGAAACGAAGAATGAAACGGAGAAACGAAGAAACGAAGAATGAAACGGAGAAACGAAGAAAGAAACGGAGAAACGAAGAAAGAAACGAAGAAACGAAGAATGAAACGGAGAACCGAAGAAAGAAACGGCGAAGCGGAGAAATAAATGGGGAAACGAACAAAGAAATGGAGAAACGAACAAAGAAACCGAGAAACGAAGAAAGAAACGGAGAAACGAAGAAAGAAACGGAGAAACGAAGAAAGAAACGGAGAAACGAAGAAATAAATGGAGAACCGAAGAAATAAACGGAGAAACGAAGAAAGAAACGGAGAAACGAAGAAAGAAACGGAGAAACGGAGAAATAAATGGAGAAACGAAGAAATAAACTGAGAAACGAAGAAAGAAACGTAGAAACGGAGAAATAAATGTAGAAACGAAGAAACAAACGGAAAAACGAAGAAAGAAACGGAGAAACGAAGAAAGAAACGAAGAAACGAAGAATGAAACTGAAAAACGAAGAAAGAAACGGCGAAGCGGAGAAATAAATGGGGAAACGAACAAAGAAATGGAGAAACGAACAAAGAAACCGAGAAACGAAGAAAGAAACGGAGAAACGAAAAAAGAAACGGAGAAACGAAGAAAGAAACGAAGAAACGAAGAACGAAACGGAGAAACGTACAAAGAAACGGAGAAACGAAGAAAGAAACGGAGAAACGAAGAAAGAAGCGGAGTAACGAAGAAAGAAACGGAGAAACGGAGAAATAAATGTAGAAACGAAGAAACAAACGGAGAAACGGAGAAATAAATGGAGAAACGAAGAAATAAACGGAGAAACGAAGAAAGAAACGGAGTAACGGAGAAATAAATGTAGAAACGAAGAAACAAACGGAGAAACGAAGAAAGAAACGGAGAAACGAAGAAAGAAACGGAGAAACGAAGAAAGAAGCGGAGTAACGAAGAAAGAAACGGAGAAACGAAGAAAGAAACGGAGAAACGAAGAAATAAATGGAGAAACAAAGAAAGAAACGGAGAAACGAAGAAAGAAACGGAGAAACGAAGAAAGAAACGGAGAAACGAAGAAAGAAACGGAGAAACGAAGAAAGAAGCGGAGTAACGAAGAAAGAAGCGGAGTAACGAAGAAAGAAACGGAGAAACGGAGAAATAAATGTAGAAACGAAGAAACAAACGGAGAAACGGAGAAATAAATGGAGAAACGAAGAAATAAACGGAGAAACGAAGAAAGAAACGGAGTAACGGAGAAATAAATGTAGAAACGAAGAAACAAACGGAGAAACGAAGAAAGAAACGGAGAAACGAAGAAAGAAACGGAGAAACGAAGAAAGAAGCGGAGTAACGAAGAAAGAAACGGAGAAACGAAGAAAGAAACGGAGAAACGAAGAAAGAAACAGAGAAACGAACAAAGAAACGGAGAAACGAACAAAGAAACGGAGAAACGAAGAAAGAAACGGAGAAACGGAGAAATAAATGGAGAAACGAAGAAATAATACGAGAAACAGAGAAAGAAACGGAGAAATGAACAAAGAAACGGAGAAACAAAGAAAGAAACGAAGAAACAAACCGAGAATCGGAGAAATAAATGGAGAAACGAACAATCAAACCGAGACACGGAGAAAGAAACGGAGAAACGAAGAAAGAAACGGAGAAACGGAGAAATAAATGGAGAAACGAAGAAACAAACGGAGAAACGAAGAAAGAAACGGAGAAACGAAGAAAGAAACGGCGAAGCGGAGAAATAAATGGGGAAACGAAGAAATAAATGGAGAAACGAACAAAGAAACCGAGAAACGAAGAAAGAAACGGAGAAACGAAGAAATAAATGGAGAAACAAAGAAAGAAACGGAGAAACGAAGAAAGAAACGGAGAAACGAAGAAAGAAACGGAGAAACGAAGAAAGAAACGGAGAAACGAAGAAAGAAGCGGAGTAACGAAGAAAGAAACGGAGAAACGAAGAAAGAAACGGAGAAACGAAGAAAGAAACGGAGAAACGAAGAAAGAAACGGAGAATCGGAGAAATTAATGGAGAAACGAACAAAAAACGGTGAAACGGAGAAACGGAAAAACCGAGAAACGGAGAAAAGGAGAAACGGAGAAACCGAGAATCCGAGAAACCGAGAAACGGAGAAACGGAGAAACCGAGAAACCGAGAAACGGAAAAACCGAGAAACGGAGAAACCGAGAAACGGAGAAACGGGAAACCGAGAAACGGAGAAACGGAGAAACGGAGAAACCGAGAAACGGAGAAACCGAGACACGAAGAAACGGAGAAACGGAGAAACGTTTCTCCGTTTCCTTGTTCGTTTCCTTCTTCGTTACTCCGTTTCTTTCTTCGTTTCTCCGTTTCTTTCTTCGTTGCTCCGTTTCTTTCTTCGTTTCTACGTTTCTTTCTTCGTTTCTCGGTTTCTTTCTTCGTTTCTCCGTTTCATTCTTCGTATCTCCGTTTCTTTGTTCGTTTCTCCGTTTCTTTGTTCGTTTCTCCGTTTCTTTGTTCGTTTCTCCGTTTCTTTCTTCGTTTCTTCGTTTCTTTCTTCGTTACTCCATTTCTTTCTTCGTTTCTCCGTTTCTTTCTTCGTTTCTCCTGTTATTTCTTCGTTTCTCCATTTCTTTCTTCGTTTCTCCGTTTATTTCTTCGTTTCTCCATTTATTTCTCCGTTTCTACGTTTCTTTCTTCGTTTCTCCGTCTCTTTGTTCGTTTCTCCGTTTCTTTGTTCGTTTCTCCGTTTCTTTCTTGGTTTCTCCGTTTCTTTCTCTGTTTCTCCGTTTCTTCCTTCGTTTCTCCGTTTATTTCTTCGTCTCTCCGTTTATTTCTTCGTTTCTCCGTCTCTTTGTTCGTTTCTCCGTTTCTTTCTTCGTTTCTTCGTTTCTTCCTTCGTTACTCCATTTCTTTCTTCGTTTCTCCGTTTCTTTCTTCGTTTCTCCGGTTATTTCTTCGTTTCTCAATTTCGTTCTTCGTTTCTCCGTTTATTTCTTCGTTTCTCCATTTATTTCTCCGATTCTCCGTTTCTTTCTTCGTTTCTCCATTTATTTGTCCGATTCTCCGTTTCTTTCTTCGTATCTCAGTTTATTTCTTCGTTTCTCCATTTATTTCTTAGTTTCTCCATTTATTTCTCCGTTTCTCCGTTTCTTTCTTCGTTTCTCCGTTTCTTTCTTCGTTTCTCCGTTTCTTTCTTCGTTTCTCCGTTTATTTCTTCGTTTCTCCATTTATGTCTCCGATTCTCCGTTTCTTTCTTCGTTTCTCCATTTATTTCTCCGATTCTCCGTTTCTTTCTCCGTTTCTCCGTTTCTTTCTTCGTTTCTCCGTTTCTTCCTTCGTTTCCCCATTTCTTTCTTCGTTTCTCCGTTTATTTCTTAGTTTCTCCGTCTCTTTCTTCGTTTCTCCGTTTCTTTGTTCGTTTCTCCGTTTCTTTGTTCGTTTCTCCGTTTCTTTGTTCGTTTCTCCGTTTCTTTGTTCGTTTCTCCGTTTCTTTCTCGGTTTCTCGGTTTGTTTCTTCGTTTCTCCATTTATTTCTCCGATTCTCGGTTTCTTTCTTCGTTTCTCCATTTATTTCTCCGATTCTCCGTTTCTTTCTTCGTTTCTCCGTTTCATTCTTCGTATCTCCGTTTCTTTGTTCGTTTCTCCGTTTCTTTGTTCGTTTCTCCGTTTCTTTCTGCGTTTCTCGGTTTGATTCTTCGTTTCTCCATTTATTTCTCCGATTCTCGGTTTGTTTCTTCGTTTCTTCGTTTCTTTCTTCGTTACTCCGTTTCTTTCTTCGCTTCTCCGTTTCTTTCTTCGTTTCTCCGTTTCTTTGTTCATTTCTCCGTTTCTTTCTTCGTTTCTCCGTTCCTTTTTTCGTTTCTCCGTCTCTTTCTTCGCTTCTCGGTTTCTTTGTTCGTTTCTCCATTTCATTGTTCGTTTCCCCATTTATTTCTCCGCTTCGCCGTTTCTTTCTTCGTTTCTCCGTTTCTTTGTTCGTTTCTCCGTTTCTTTCTTCGGTTCTCCATTTCTTACTTCGTTTCTCCGTTTATTTCTTCGTTTCTCCATTTATTTCTCCGTTTCTCCGTTTCTTTCTTCGTTTCTCCGTTTCTTTCTTCGTTTCTCCGTTTCTTTGTTCGTTTCTCCGTTTCTTTCTTCGTTTCTCCGTTTCTTTCTTCGTTTCTCCGTTTCTTTCTTCGTTACTCCGCTTCTTTCTTCGTTTCTCCGTTTCTTTCTTCGTTTCTCCGTTTCTTTCTTTGTTTCTCCATTTCTTTCTTCGTTTCTCCGTTTCTTTCTTCGTTTCTCCGTTTATTTCTTCGTTTCTCCATTTATTTCTTCGTTTCTCCGTTTCTTTCTTCGTTTCTCCGTTTCTTTCTTCGTTTCTCCGTTTCTTTCTTCGTTACTCCGCTTCTTTCTTCGTTTCTCCGTTTCTTTCTTCGTTTCTCCGTTTCTTTCTTCGTTTCTCCGTTTCTTTCTTCGTTTCTCCGTTTCATTCTTCGTTTCTTCGTTTCTCCGTTTCATTCTTCGTTTCTTCGTTTCTTTCTTCGTTTCTCCGTTTCTTTGTACGTTTCTCCGTTTCGTTCTTCGTTTCTTCGTTTCTTTCTTCGTTTCTCCGTTCCTTTTTTCGTTTCTCCGTCTCTTTCTTCGCTTCTCGGTTTCTTTGTTCGTTTCTCCATTTCATTGTTCGTTTCCCCATTTATTTCTCCGCTTCGCCGTTTCTTTCTTCGTTTCTCCGTTTCTTTCTTCGTTACTCCGCTTCTTTCTTCGTTTCTCCGTTTCTTTCTTCGTTTCTCCGTTTCTTTCTTCGTTTCTCCGTTTCTTTCTTCGTTTCTCCGTTTCTTTCTTCGTTTCTCCGTTTCTTTCTTCGTTTCTCCGTTTCTTTCTTCGTTTCTCCGTTTCATTCTTCGTTTCTTCGTTTCTCCGTTTCATTCTTCGTTTCTTCGTTTCTTTCTTCGTTTCTCCGTTTCTTTTTTCGTTTCTCCGTTTCTTTCTTCATTTCTCGGTTTCTTTGTTCGTTTCTCCATTTCTTTGTTCGTTTCCCCATTTATTTCTCCGCTTCGCCGTTTCTTTCTTCGTTTCTCCGTTTCTTTCTTCGTTTCTCCGTTTGTTTCTTCGTTTCTCCATTTATTTCTCCGTTTCTCCGTTTCTTTCTTCGTTTCTCCGTTTATTTCTTCGTTTCTCCATTTATTTCTCCGTTTCTCCGTTTCTTTCTTCGTTTCTTCGTTTCTTTCTTCGTTTCTCCGTTTCTTTCTTCGTTTCTTCGTTTCTTTCTTCGTTTCTCCGTTTCTTTCTTCGTTTCTCCGTTTGTTTCTTCGTTTCTACATTTATTTCTCCGTTTCTCCGTTTCTTTCTTCGTTTCTCCGTTTATTTCTTCGTTTCTCCATTTATTTCTCCGTTTCTCCGTTTCTTTCTTCGTTTCTCCGTTTCTTTCATCGTTTCTCCGTTTTTTGTTCGCTTCTCTGTTTTTTGGTCGGTTCTCCGTTTCTTTCTTCGTTTCTCCGTTTCTTACTTCGTTTCTCCGTTTCTGTCTTCGTTTCTCCGTTTATTTCTTCGTTTCTCCATTTATTTCTCCGTTTCTCCGTTTCTTTCTTCGTTTCTCCGTTTCTTTCTTCGTTTCTCCGTTTATTTCTTCGTTTCACCATTTATTTCTTCGTTTCTCCGTTTCTTTCTTCGTTTCTCCGTTTCTTTCTTCGTTTCTCCGTTTTTTCTTCGTTTCTCCATTTATTTATCCGATTCTCCGTTTCTTCTTTTCTTTCTTCGTTACTCCGTTTCTGTCTTCGTTTCTCCGTTTATTTCTTCGTTTCTCCATTTATTTCCCGTTTCTCCGTTTCTTTCTTCGTTTCTCCATTTCTTTCTTCGTTTCTCCGTTTCTTTCTTCGTTTCTCCGTTTCTTTCTTCGTTTCTTCGTTTCTTTCTACGTTTCTTTCTTCGTTTCTCCGTTTCTCCATTTATTTCTCCGATTCTCCGTTTCTTTCTTCGTTTCTTCGTTTCTTTCTTCGTTACTCCGTTTCTTTGTTCGTTTCTCCGTTTCTTTCTTCGTTTCTTCGTTTCTTTCTTCGTTACTGCGTTTCTATCTCCGTTTCTCCGTTTCTTTCTTCGTTTCTTCGTTTCTTTCTTCGTTTCTCCGTTTCTTTCTTCGTTTCTCCGTTTCTTTCTTCGTTTCTCCGTTTCTTCCGTCGTTTCATCGTTTCTCCGTTTCTCCGTTTCTCCGTTTCGTTTAAATGATTATAGTATTTATAACTTCTATTATAAATCATTTGATCTATAGTTAAATTAGACAATAATACTCTAAATACATATTTAATATATTTTTTAATCTCTTTAGCCTCCATAAGAATTTTATTTATACTATTTACTATATATAATAATTTACACAGAATCGGAAATAAGTCTAATTATTTATTTATAATAATTTTTTTTTTTTCACTTATCTTAAAAATTGGGATGTACTCTTTAAATGTTCGATTCATTTCTTTAATTTATTCATTAAATTGAATTAATCTATTCTTTATAATAACTTTAATAAAATTAATCCGTATGATTATTATAGAACTCATATTAAAATTTAATAATGAAATTTATTTTATTTGCATAATTAATGTAATTATTGCCCCTATCATTTGCTTAAACAAAATAATAAATCATAATAATTATAGGATATTCATCTGTTATACAAACATCTATTATAGTTATTTTATTAATAATTAAGAAAAATACATTTTTAACATATTTCATTTTATAATATATTCAATAATTTCTTTAATTTTAATTTTTATATTTAAAATAATAAAGATTAACTCTTCTTCCTTATTTAATATATTAACCTCTAATAAAAGAAAAATTATTTTACACTCAATAATTATTATGTACACAAACTTCCCACCTATAGCACCCTTTCTACTGAAATAAATCGTCCTACAAACATTAATAAATTCGAGAATAAAATTTACCGTGGAAGGTTTAATTTTACATTTATTCGAAAGATGAAACATACAAAAGTTTGTACAAAAGTATTTATTTTTTTGATCGCACGGTAGATAATATCATACAAATGGAAATACTTATCTCTAATGTCGGTAAATTGTACTTGTCGCGCCATCTATTTGTGGAAATTAGAACAATTCCTCGACAAACTTGAGCGTTTCTCCACCAGGTGTTTTCACCCCTTAAGTGTAGTTTACCCCTTTCTCCAATAGATGGCAACCCATGTAATTACCACGTTACAGGGATTTGTAATTGCGGGTTCAGAATATATTTGCATACATACAAACTATAATTCCGATATGTAGAGAAATATTCATTTATTTTATCCCACGGCTTCTTCGATCGTATTTGTCCGATCTAACCAAATATTTCAAGAAATTGATGGCTTTTTATACCGAAACATTGTCAAAAATTGTTTAATCTACGTTCCAACGACGGTTGTTAATAATTATGATAAATAAATGTCAAGATATTGCGATGTCTGCGAAGGCGAACGGTTTCAATGAATGTTTGTTCATTTCAGCGATTGTTATTAACATTTATGCATGTTTCCTATATTGATCGAACAATGTGCATCTTATTTATGTATTGCAATTAATTAAGAAACTTATCGAAATTGATTTTGATAGGGACTACACGTTAAAACGTGTTTCGTAAAGTTTTAAAGCACGGAAAGTAACAATTGTCCATTAGATACATTAATTTAACATTTGTTTAATTCTTACAATTTACACAATACGCGTAGAAGTGGTATTTTTTACACAAAAGTGCCAAAATTCAATTAATCGCTTTTTTAGATAGAAAAATCTCCGCGATAAATATTTGTAAATCGATAATCGATACGTGTAGCCTTGAGATGTCAGTTGCATCTCAAGGAAAAATTCCTTCGCGAACAAGGAGTATTTCAACGAAATGATATTTTAAGCCATTATTTATACTAGGACATTGTTAATAATTGTCTAATGTATGATCCTACGGCGGTTGTTAATAACTATAATAAACAAACATCAAGATATTGCGAAATCTTCGAGGGCGAATGTTTTCGGTGAATGTTTGTTCATTTCAGCGATTGTAATTAACATTTATGCATGTTCCCTATATTGATCGAACAATGTGCATCTTGTTTATGCATTAAAAATGATTGATTCGCCTCTAGCAATTGATTTTGATCGAACTTCAATGTAAAGAGATGTTTGTTAAAGTTTTAAAACATAGAAAGTAATAATTGTCTATGAGATATATCAATCTAACATTTGATTAATACATGAAGAATCGAAATTTTTGGTAAAATAAGTGAATAAAAAATAATTATTATAAATAAATAATTATATTTATTTCCGATTCTGTGTAAATTACTATATAAAGTAAATAGTATAAATAAAATTCTTCTGGAGGCTAAAGAAATTAAAAAATATATTAAATATGTATTTAGAGTATTAGTGTATAATTTAACTATAGCTCAAATGATTTATAATAGAAACTATAACTTTTATAATCATTTAATCGAAACGGAGAAACGGAGAAACGGAGAAACGAAGAAACGAAGCAAGGAACGGAGAAACGAAGAAATAAGCGGAGGAACGAAGAAAGAAACGGAGAAACGAACAAAGGAACGGAGCAAAGGAACAAAGAAACGGAGAAACGAACAAAGAAACGGAGAAAAGAAGAAAGAAACGGAGAAACGAAGAAAGAAACGGAGTAACGAACAAAGAAACAGAGAAACGAACAAAGAAACGGAGAAACGAACAAAGAAACTGAGAAACGAACAAAGAAACTGAGAAACGAACAAAGAAACGGAGAAACGAACAAAGAAACGGAGAAACGGAGAAATAAATGCAGAAACGAAGAAGTAAACGGAGAATCGAAGAGAGAAACGGAGAAACGAACAAAGAAACGGAGAAGCGATGAAAGAAACGGAGAAACGAAGAAAGAAACGAAGAAACGAAGAAAGAAACGGAGAAACGAACAAAGAAACGAAGAAACGGAGAAACGAACAAAGAAACGGAGAAACGAACAAAGAAACGGAGGAACGAAGAAAGAAACGGAGAAACGATGGAAGAAACGGAGAAACAAAGAAAGAAACGAAGAAACAAAGAAAGAAACGGAGAAACGAAGAAAGAAACGGAGAATCGGAGAAATAAATGGAGAAACGAACAAAAAACGGTGAAACGGAGAATCGGAGAAATAAATGGAGAAACAACAAAAAACGGTGAGACGGAGAAACGGAGAAACGGAAAAACCGAGAAACGGAGAAACGGAGAAAACGAGAAACGGAGAAACGGAGAAACGGAGAAACGAAGAAACGGAGAAACGGAGAAACGGTGAAACGGAGAAACCGAGAAACGGAGAAACCGAGAAACGGAGAAACGGAGAAATCGAGTATCGGAGAAACCGAGAAACGGAGAAATCGAGTATCGGAGAAACCGAGAAACGGAGAAACGTTTCTCCGGTTCTTTGTTCGTTTCTCCGTTTCTTTCTTCGTTTCTCCGTTTCTTTCTTCGTTTCTCCGTTTCTTTGTTCGTTTCTCCGTTTATTTCTTCGTTTCTCCATTTATTTCTCCGTTTCTCCGTTTCTTTCTTCTTTTCTCCGTTTCTTTGTTCGTTTCTCCGTTTCTTTGTTCCTTTGCTCCGTTCCTTTGTTCGTTTCTCCGTTTCTTTGTTCGTTTCTCCGTTTCTTTGTTCGTTTCTCCGTTTCTTTCTCCGTTTCTCGGTTTATTTCTTCGTTTCTCCATTTATATCTCCGATTCTCCGTTTCTTTCTTCGTTTCTTCGTTTCTTTCTTCGTTACGCCGTTTCTTTCATCGTTTTTCCGTTTCTTTCTTCGTTTCTTCGATTCTTTCTTCGTTTCTCTGTTTCTTTGTTCGTTTCTCCGTTTCTTTCTTCGTGTCTCTGTTTCTTTCTTCGTTTCTCTGTTTCTTTGTTCGTTTCTCCGTTTCTTTCTTCGTTTCTCCGTTTCTTTCTTCGTTTCTCCGTTTCTTTCTCCGTTTCTCGGTTTATTTCTTCGTTTCTCCATTTATTTCTCCGTTTCTCCGTTTCTTTGTTCGTTTCTCCGTTTCTTTGTTCGTTTCTCCGTTTCTTTGTTCATTTCTCCGTTTCTTTCTTCGTTAATCCGTTTCTTTCTTCGTTTCTCCGTTTCTTTCTTCGTTTCTCCGTTTATTTCTTCGTTTCTCCGTTTCTTTCTTCGTTTCTCCGTTTCTTTCTTCGTTTCTCCGTTTATTTCTTCGTTTCTCCATTTATTTCTCCGTTTCTCCGTTTCTTTGTTCGTTTCTCCGTTTCTTTGTTCGTTTCTCCGTTTCTTTGTTCGTTTCTCCGTTTCTTTCTTCGTTAATCCGTTTCTTTCTTCGTTAATCCGTTTCTTTCTTCGTTTCTCCGTTTCTTTCTTCGTGTCTCTGTTTCTTTCTTCTTTTCTCCGTTTCTTTCTTCGTTTCTCTGTTTCTTTGTTCGTTTCTCCGTTTCTTTCTTCGTGTCTCTGTTTCTTTCTTCATTTCTCTGTTTCTTTGTTCGTTTCTCCGTTTCTTTCTTCGTTTCTCCGTTTCTTTCTCCGTTTCTCGGTTTATTTCTTCGTTTCTCCATTTATTTCTCCGTTTCTCCGTTTCTTTGTTCGTTTCTCCGTTTCTTTGTTGGTTTCTCCGTTTCTTTGTTCGTTTCTCCGTTTCTTTCTTCGTTAATCCGTTTCTTTATTCGTTTCTCCGTTTCTTTCTCCGTTTCTCCGTTTCTCGGTTTCTCCGTTTCTCCGTTTCTCCGTTTCTCGGTTTCTCCGTTTCTCGGTATCTCCGTTTCTCCGTTTCTCGGTTTCTCCGATTCTCGGTTTCTCTGTTTCTCCGTTCCTCGGTTTCTCCGTTTCTCCGTTTCTCGGTTTCTCCGTTTCAACGATTCTCGGTTTCTCCGTTTCTCCGTTTCTCGGTTTCTCCGTTTCACGGTTCCTCTGTTTCTTCGTTTCTCCGTTTCTTTCTTCGTTTCCCCGTTTATTTCTTCGTTTCTCCATTTATTTCATCGTTTCTCCGTTTCTTTCGTCGTTTCTTCGTTTCTTTCTTTATTTCTCCGTTTCTTTCTTCGTTTCTCCGTTTCTTCCTTCGTTTCATCGTTTCTCCGTTTCTCCGTTTCTCCGTTTCGATTAAATGATTATAATATTTATAATTTCTATTATAAATCATTTGATCTATAGTTAAATTAGACACTAATACTCAAAATACATATTTAATATATTTTTTAATCTCTTTAGCCTTCAGAAGAATTTTATTTATACTATTTACTATATATAATAATTTACACAGAATCGGAAATAAATCTAATTATTTATTTATAATAATTTTTTTTTTTTCACTTATCTTAAAAATTGGGATTTACTCTTTAAATGTTCGATTCATTTCTTTAATTTATTCATTAAATTGAATTAATCTATGCTTTATAATAACTTTCATAAAATTAATCCCTATAATTATTATAGAACTCATATTAAAATTTAATAATGAAATTTATTTTATTTGCATAATTAATGTAATTATTGCCCCTATCATTTGCTTAAACAAAAAAATCATTCATAATAATTATAGGATATTCATCTGTTATACAAACATCTATTATAGTTATTTTATTAATAATTAACAAAAATACATTTTTAACATATTTCATTCTATATTCAATAATTTCTTTAATTTTAATTTTTATATTTAAAATAAGAAAGATTAACTGTTCTTCCTTATTTAATATATTAGGGGGACCGGAAAGTAATGTCGTTTCCTTACATTAAATTCAAACACATAAATTTTTAACGCGTTTTTATTTTTAATCAATGATATAATCACCCTCATTACCAACAACCTTTTGCCATCTAGTGTGCAAATTTTCAATGCCGGATCGATAAAAATCAATTGGTTTTTGAGCAAAATATACAGAGATGGCATTTTGAATATCATCCAAATTTGCAAATCTTTTGCCACTTAGAAAGTGTTGAAGCGATCGGAATAAATGGAAATCCGATGGTGCAACATCGGGCGAGTATGGTGGGTGAGGCAGTACCTCCCACCCCAATTCATTAATTTTTGCCAAGGTTCGTCTTGCGCAGTGCGGTCTTGCATTATCGTGTTGCAGAATAACGCCTTTTCTGTTGACAATCGCTGGCCACTTTTCAATTAAAGATTTATTTACACGATCTAATTGTTCACAGTAAAGGTCTGCATTCACAGTCTGTCCAGGTTTCAGCACTTCAAAATGAACAACGCCGCGAATACTCCACCAAACACACAAAAGGGCCTTTTTGGGGTGTAAACCTGGCTTAGCAGTACTTTGTGTGCGATTCATTTGGAGAGAGCCACTGCCTTTTGCGTTTTGGATTATCATAAAGAACCCACTTTTCATCTCCGGTGATCAAGCGATCAAAAAACGCTTCTGTATTGTGCCGTTGAAGCAATAAGTTGCATGTGGTGGATCGGTTAGCCTTGTTCTCTTCGGACAGATTATGCGGGACCCAAACACCTGCTCTGCTTACTTTCCCAATCTGCTGCAAATGTTCTTCGATGGCCGACCAAGGTTGGTTAAGACTGTTTGACAATTCCTCGATTGTCTGACACGGATTTGCTTCCACTTCCGCACTTAACACGTCATTGTCTAACGTTGCTGGTCTTCCTGATCGATACGAGTCGGAAAGATCAAAATTACCGGATTTGAACTTGGAAAACCACCTTTGGCATTTACGAACGTCTAATGCATTTGGATAAACATCGCAAATGTTTTTGGTAGCAACTGTTGCGTTACTACCCTTGCGAAACTCAAAAAGCATGCAATGCCGGATATGTACCTCTTCTGGTATTTGGCTGGCCATTTCACCCAAAATTGTAAAGAAAAATTTTAAATTTAATTATTTACAACTAAACAAGTCACTATAACCTCGGAATGTCTTTGCTACGACTTTAATGTACACAATGAGCTGACAAATGACAATCAAATAGTGACATGCGCAGAAACGACTTTACTTTCCGGTCCAACTAATATTAACCACTTATAAAAGAAAATTTATTTTATACTCAATAATTGTTATGTACACAAATTTCCCACCTATAGCACTCTTTATACTGAAATAAATCATCCTAGAAACATTAATAAATTCTAGAATAAAATTTACCGTGGAAGGTTTAATTTTACATTTATTCGAAAGATGAAACATACAAAAGTTTGTACAAAAGTATTTATTTTTTTGATCGCACGGTAGATAATATCATACAAATGGAAATACTTATCTCTAATGTCGGTAAATTGTACTTGTCGCGCCATCTATTTGTGGAAATTAGAACAATTCCTCGACAAACTTGAGCGTTTCTCCACCAGGTGTTTTCACCCCTTAAGTGTAGTTTAACCCTTTCTCCAATAGATGGCAACCCATGTAATTACCACGTTACAGGGATTTGTAATTGCGGGTTCAGAATATATTTGCATACATACAAACTACAATTCCGATATGTAGAGAAATATTCATTTATTTTATCCCACGGCTTCTTCGATCGTATTTGTTCGATCTAACCAAATATTTCAAGAAATTGATGGCTTTTTATACCGAAACATTGTCAAAAATTGTTTAATCTACGTTCCAACGACGTTTGTTAATAATTATGATAAATAAATGTCAAGATATTGCGAAGTCTGCGAAGGCGAAGGGTTTCAGTGAATGTTTGTTCATTTCAGCGATTGTTATTAACATTTTCGCATGTTCCCTATATTGATCGAACAATGTGGATCTTATTTATGCATTAAAAATGATTGATTCGCCTCTAGCAATTGATTTTGATCGAACTTCAAAGTAAAGAGATGTTGCTTAAAGTTTTAAAACATGGAGAGTTATAATTTTCTATGAGATATATCAATTTAACATTTGATTAATGCATGAAGAATCGAAATTTTTGGAAAATAAGTGAATAAAAAATAATTATTATAAATAAATAATTAGATTTATTTCCGATTCTGTGTAAATTATTATATACAGTAAATAGTATAAATGAAATTCTTCTGGAGGCTAAAGAGATTAAAAAATATATTAAATATGTATTTAGAGTATTAGTGTATAATTTAACTATAGCTCAAATGATTTATAATAGAAATTATAAATATTATAATCATTTAATCGAAACGGAGAAACGGAGAAACGGAGAAACGAAGAAACGAAGGAAGAAACGGAGAAACGAAGAAAGAAACGGAGAAACGAAAAAAGAAACGGAGAAACGGAGAAATAAATGGAGAAACGAAGAAATAAACGGAGAAACGAAGAAAGAAACGGAGAAACGGAGAAATAAATGGACAAACGAAGAAACAAACGGAGAAACGAAGAAAGAAACGGAGAAACGAAGAAAGAAACGAAGAAACGAAGAAAGAAACGGAGAAACGAAGAAAGAAACGGAGAAACGAACAAAGAAACGGAGAAACGAACAAAGAAACGGCGAAGCGGAGAAAGAAACGGCGAAGCGGAGAAATAAATGGGGAAACGAACAAAGAAATGGAGAAACGAACAAAGAATCCGAGAAACGAAGAAAGAAACGGAGAAGCGAAAAAAGAAACGGAGAAACGAAGAAAGAAGCGAAGAAACGAAGAAAGAATCGGAGAAACGATGAAAGAAACGGAGGAACGAAGAAAGAAACGGAGAAACGATGAAAGAAACGGAGAAACGAAGAAAGAAACGGAGAAACGAAGAAATAAATGGAGAAACGAAGAAATAAACGGAGAAACGAAGAAAGAAACGGAGAAACGAAGAAAGAAACGGAGAAACGGAGAAATAAATGGAGAAACGAAGAAATAAACGGAGAAACGAAGAAAGAAACGGAGAAACGGAGAAATAAATGTAGAAACGAAGAAACAAACGGAGAAACGAAGAAAGAAACGGAGAAACGAAGAAAGAAACGAAGAAACGAAGAAAGAAACGGAGACACGAAGAAAGAAACGAAGAAACGAAGAAAGAAACGGAGAAATAAATGGAGAAACGAAGAAATAAACGGAGAAACGAAGAAAGAAACGGGGAAACGGAGAAATAAATGGAGAAACGAAGAAACAAACGGAGAAACGAAGAAAGAAACGGAGAAACGAAGAAAGAAACGGCGAAGCGGAGAAATAAATGGGGAAACGAACAAAGAAATGGAGAAACGAACAAAGAAACCGAGAAACGAAGAAAGAAACGGAGAAACGAAAAAAGAAACGGAGAAACGAAGAAAGAAAGGAAGAAACGAAGAATGAAACGGAGAAACGAAGAAAGAAACGGCGAAGCGGAGAAATAAATGGGGAAACGAACAAAGAAATGGAGAAACGAACAAAGAAACCGAGAAACGAAGAAAGAAACGGAGAAACGAAAAAAGAAACGGAGAAACGAAGAAAGAAACGAAGAAACGAAGAATGAAACGGAGAAACGAAGAAACGAAGAATGAAACGGAGAAACGAAGAAAGAAACGGAGAAACGAAGAAAGAAACGAAGAAACGAAGAATGAAACGGAGAAACGAAGAAAGAAACGGCGAAGCGGAGAAATAAATGGGGAAACGAACAAAGAAATGGAGAAACGAACAAAGAAACCGAGAAACGAAGAAAGAAACGGAGAAACGAAAAAAGAAACGGAGAAATGAAGAAAGAAACGAAGAAACGAAGAATGAAACGGAGAAACGAAGAAAGAAACGGCGAAGCGGAGAAATAAATGGGGAAACGAACAAAGAAATGGAGAAACGAACAAAGAAACCGAGAAACGAAGAAAGAAACGGAGAAACGAAAAAAGAAACGGAGAAACGAAGAAAGAAACGAAGAAACGAAGAATGAAACGGAGAAACGAAGAAACGAAGAATGAAACGGAGAAACGAAGAAAGAAACGGAGAAACGAAGAAAGAAACGGAGAAAGAAGCGGAGAAACGAAGAAAGAAACGGAGAAACGAAGAAAGAAGCGGAGTAACGAAGAAAGAAACGGAGAAACGAAGAAAGAAACGGAGAAACGAAGAAAGAAACGGAGAAACGAAGAAATAAATGGAGAAACGAAGAAATAAACGGAGAAACGAAGAAATAAACGGAGAAACGAAGAAATAAATGGAGAAACAAAGAAAGAAACGGAGAAACGAAGAAAGAAACGGAGAAACGAAGAAAGAAGCGGAGTAACGAAGAAAGAAACGGAGAAACGAAGAAAGAAACGGAGAAACGAAGAAAGAAACGGAGAAACGAACAAAGAAACGGAGAAACGAACAAAGAAACCGAGAAACGAAGAAAGAAACGGAGAAACGAAGAAAGAAACGAAGAAAGAAACGGAGAAACGTACAAAGAAACGGAGAAACGAAGAAAGAAACGGAGAAACGAAGAAAGAAGCGGAGTAACGAAGAAAGAAACGGAGAAACGAAGAAAGAAACGGAGAAACGAAGAAAAAAACGGAGAAACGAAGAAATAAATGGAGAAACGAAGAAAAAAACGGAGAAACGAAGAAAGAAACGAAGAAACGAAGAAAGAAACGGAGAAACGTACAAAGAAACGGAGAAACGAAGAAAGAAACGGAGAAACGAAGAAAGAAGCGGAGTAACGAAGAAAGAAACGGAGAAACGAAGAAAGAAACGGAGAAACGAAGAAAGAAACGGAGAAACGAAGAAATAAATGGAGAAACGAAGAAATAAACGGAGAAACGAAGAAAGAAACGCAGAAAGAAACGGAGAAACGGAGAAACGGAGAAATAAATAGAGAAACGAAGAAATAAACGGAGAAACGAAGAAAGAAACGGAGTAACGGAGAAATAAATGTAGAAACGAAGAAACAAACGGAGAAACGAAGAAAGAAACGGAGAAACGAAGAAAGAAACGGAGAAACGAAGAAATAAATGGAGAAACGAAGAAAGAAACGGAGAAACGAAGAAAGAAACGGAGTAACGAAGAAAGAATCGAAGAAACGAAGAAAGAAACGGAGAATCGGAGAAATAAATGGAGAAACGAAGAAATAAAACGAGAAACAGAGAAAGAAACGGAGAAATGAACAAAGAAACGGAGAAACGAAGAAAGAAACGAAGAAACGAAGAAACAAACCGAGAATCGGAGAAATAAATGGAGAAACGAAGAATCAAACCGAGACACGGAGAAAGAAACGGAGAAACGAACAAAGAAACGGAGAAACGAACAAAGAAACGGAGAAACGAACAAAGAAACGGAGAAACGAACAAAGAAACGGAGAAACGAACAAAGAAACGGAGAAACGAACAAAGAAACGGAGAAACGAAGAAAGAGACGGAGAAACGAAGAAATAAACGGAGAAACGAAGAAAGAAACGGAGAAACGAAAAAAGGAACGGAGAAACCAAGAAAGAAACGGAGCAACGAACAAAGAAACGGAGAGGCGAACAATGAAACGGAGAAACGAAGAAAGAAACGGAGAAACGAAGAAATAAACGGAGAAACGAACAAGAAAACGGAGAAACGAAGAAAGAAACGGAGAAACGGAGAAATAAATGGAGAAACGAAGAAATAAACGGAGAAACGGAGAAATAAATGGAGAAACGAAGAAATAAACGGAGAAACGAAGAAAGAAACGGAGAAACGAAGAAAGAAACGGAGAATCGGAGAAATTAATGGAGAAACGAACAAAAAACGGTGAAACGGAGAAACGGAGAAACGGAAAAACCGAGAAACGGAGAAAAGGAGAAACGGAGAAACCGAGAATCCGAGAAACCGAGAAACGGAGAAACGGAGAAACGGAGAAACCGAGAAACGGAGAAACGGAAAAACCGAGAAACGGAGAAACCGAGAAACGGAGAAACGGGAAACCGAGAAACGGAGAAACGGAGAAACGGAGAAACCGAGAAACGGAGAAACCGAGAAACGAAGAAACGGAGAAACGGAGAAACGTTTCTCCGTTTCCTTGTTCGTTTCTCCGTTCCTTTGTTCGTTTCTACGTTTCTTTCTTTGTTTCTCCGTTTGTTTCTTCGTTTTTCCGTTTATTTCTTCGTTTCTCCATTTATTCCTCCGATTCTCCGTTTCATTCTTCGTTTCCTTCTTCGTTACTCCGTTTCTTACTTCGTTTCTCCGTTTCTTTCTTCGTTGCTCCGTTTCTTTCTTCGTTTCTCCGTTTCTTCCATTGTTTCTCCGTTTCTATCTTCATTTTTCCGTTAATTTCTTCGTTTCTCCGTTTCATTCTTCGTTTCTGCGTTTCTTTGTTCGTTTCTCCGTTTATTTCTTCGTTTCTCCATTTATTTCTCCGTTTCTCCGTTTCTTTCTTCGTTTCTACGTTTCTTTCTTCGTTTCTCGGTTTCTTTCTTCGTTTCTCCGTTTCATTCTTCGTATCTCCGTTTCTTTGTTCGTTTCTCCGTTTCTTTGTTCGTTTCTCCGTTTCTTTGTTCGTTTCTCCGTTTCTTTCTTCGTTTCTTCGTTTCTTTCTTCGTTACTCCATTTCTTTCTTCGTTTCTCCGTTTCTTTCTTCGTTTCTCCGGTTATTTCTTCGTTTCTCCATTTCTTTCTTCGTTTCTCCGTTTATTTCTTCGTTTCTCCATTTATTTCTCCGTTTCTACGTTTCTTTCTTCGTTTCTCCGTCTCTTTGTTCGTTTCCCCGTTTCTTTGTTCGTTTCTCCGTTTCTTTCTTGGTTTCTCCGTTTCTTTGTTCGTTTCTCCGTTTCTTTCTCTGTTTCTCCGTTTCTTCCTTCGTTTCTCCGTTTCTTTCTTCGTTTCTCCGTTTATTTCTTCGTTTCTCCGTCTCTTTCTTCGTTTCTCCGTTTCTATCTTCGTTTCTCCGTTTCTTTGTTCGTTTCTCCGTTTCTTTGTTCGTTTCTCCGTTTCTTTCTCGGTTTCTCGGTTTGTTTCTTCGTTTCTCCATTTATTTCTCCGATTCTCGTTTTTTTTCTTTGTTTCTCCATGTATTTCTCCGATTCTCCGTTTCTTTCTTCGTTTCTCCGTTTCATTCTTCGTATCTCCGTTTCTTTGTTCGTTTCTCCGTTTCTTTGTTCGTTTCTCCGTTTCTTTGTTCGTTTTTCCGTTTCTTTCTTCGTTTCTCCGTTTCTTTCTTCGTTTCTCCGTTTCTTTCTTCGTTTCTTCGTTTCTTTCTTCGTTACTCCATTTCTTTCTTCGTTTCTCCGTTTCTTTCTTCGTTTCTCCGGTTATTTCTTCGTTTCTCCATTTCTTTCTTCGTTTCTCCGTTTATTTCTTCGTTTCTCCATTTATTTCTCCGATTCTCCGTTTCTTTCTTCGTTTCTCCATTTATTTCTCCGATTCTCCGTTTCTTTCTTCGTTTCTCCGTTTCTTTCTTCGTTTCTCCGTTTCTTTCTTCGTTTCTCCGTTTCTTTCTTCGTTTCTCCGTTTATTTCTTCGTTTCTCCATTTATTTCTCCGTTTCTCCGTTTCTTTCTTCGTTCCTCCGTCTCTTTGTTCGTTTCTCCGTTTCTTTGTTCGTTTCTCCGTTTCTTTCTTGGTTTCTCCGTTTCTTTGTTCGTTTCCCCGTTTCTTTCTCTGTTTCTCCGTTTCTTTCTTCGTTTCCCCATTTCTTTCTTCGTTCCTCCGTTTATTTCTTAGTTTCTCCGTCTCTTTCTTCGTTTCTCCGTTTCTTTGTTCGTTTCTCCGTTTCTTTGTTCGTTTCTCCGTTTCTTTGTTCGTTTCTCCGTTCCTTTGTTCGTTTCTCCGTTTCTTTCTTCGTTTCTCCGGTTATTTCTTCGTTTCTCCATTTCTTTCTTCGTTTCTCCGTTTATTTCTTCGTTTCTCCATTTATTTCTCCGTTTCTCCGTTTCTTTCTTCGTTTCTCCGTCTCTTTGTTCGTTTCTCCGTTTCTTTGTTCGTTTCTCCGTTTCTTTCTTGGTTTCTCCGTTTCTTTGTTCGTTTCTCCGTTTCTTTCTCTGTTTCTCCGTTTCTTCCTTCGTTTCTCCGTTTCTTTCTTCGTTTCTCCGTTTATTTCTTCGTTTCTCCGTCTCTTTCTTCGTTTCTCCGTTTCTATCTTCGTTTCTCCGTTTCTTTGTTCGTTTCTCCGTTTCTTTGTTCGTTTCACCGTTTCTTTGTTCGTTTCTCCGTTTCTTTCTCGGTTTCTCGGTTTGTTTCTTCGTTTCTCCACTTATTTCTCCGATTCTCGGTGTCTTTCTTCGTTTCTCCATTTATTTCTCCGATTCTCCGTTTCTTTCTTCGTTTCTCCGTTTCATTCTTCGTATCTCCGTTTCTTTGTTCGTTTCTCCGTTTCTTTGTTCGTTTCTCCGTTTCTTTGTTCGTTTTTCCGTTTCTTTCTTCGTTTCTCCGTTTCTTTGTTCGTTTCTCCGTTTCTTTCTCCGTTTCTCGGTTTATTTCTACGTTTCTCCATTTATTTCTCCGATACTCCGTTTCTTTCTTCGTTTATCCGTTTCTTTCTTCGTTTCTCCGTTTCTATCTTCATTTCTCCATTTATTTCTTCGTTTCTCCATTTATTTCTCCGATTCTCCGTTTCTTTCTTCGTTTCTCCATTTATTTGTCCGATTCTCCGTTTCTTTCTTCGTATCTCAGTTTATTTCTTCGTTTCTCCATTTATTTCTTAGTTTCTCCATTTATTTCTCCGTTTCTCCGTTTCTTTGTTCGTTTCTCCGTTTCTTTCTTGGTTTCTCCGTTTCTTTGTTCGTTTCCTCGTTTCTTTCTCTGTTTCTCCGTTTCTTTCTTCGTTTCCCCATTTCTTTCTTCGTTTCTCCGTTTATTTCTTCGTTTCTCCGTCTCTTTCTTCGTTTCTCCGTTTCTTTCTTCGTTTCTCCATTTATTTCTCCGTTTCTCCGTTTCTTTGTTCGTTTCTCCGTTTCTTTGTTCGTTTCTCCGTTTCTTTCTTCGTTTCTCCGTTTCTCTCTCCGTTCCTTTCTTCGTTTCTCCGTTTATTTCTTCCTCTTTCCATTTATTTCTCCGTTTCTCCGTTTCTTTCTCGGCGTCTCGGTTAATTTCTTCGTTTCTCCATTTATTTCTCCGATTCTCCGTTTCTTTCTTTGTTTCTCCGTTTCTTTCATCGTTTCTTCGCTTCTCCGTTTCTTTCTTCCTTTCTCCGTTTATATCTTCGTTTCTCCATTTATTTCTTCGTTTCATTCTTCGTTTCTCCGTTTCATTCTTCGTTTCTCCGTTTCTTTGTTCGTTTCTCCGTTCCTTTCTTCGTTTCTCCGTTTATTTCTTCGTTTCTCCATTTATTTCTCCGTTTCTAGGTTTCTTTGTTCGTTTCTCCGTTTCTTTGTTCGTTTCTCCGTTTCTTTGTTCGTTTCTACGTTTCTTTGTTCGTTTCTCCGTTTCTTTCTTTGTTTCTCCGTTTCTCCGTTTCTTTGTTCGTTTCTCCGTTTCTTTCTTCGTTTCTCCGTTTCTTTCTTCGTTTCTCCGTTTCTTTCTTCGTTTCTCCGTTTCTTTCTTCGTTTCTCCGATTCTTTCTTCGTTTCTCCGTTTCTTTGTTCGTTTCTCCGTTTCCTTCTTCGTTTCTTCGTTTCTTTCTTCGTTTCTCCCTTTCTTTCTTCGTTTCTCCGTTTATTTCTTCGTTTCTCCATTTATTTCTCCGTTTCTCCGTTTCTTTGTTCGTTTCTCCGTTTCCTTCTTCGTTTCTCCCTTTCTTTCTTCGTTTCTCCGTTTATTTCTTCGTTTCTCCATTTATTTCTCCGTTTCTCCGTTTCTTTCTTCGTTTCTCCGTTTCTTTCTTCGTTTCTCCGTTTCTTTGTTCGTTTCTCCGTTTCTTTCTTCGTTTCTCCGTTTCTTTGTCCGTTTCTCCGTTTCTTGCTTCGTTTCTCCGTTTCTTACATTGTTTCTTCGCTTCTCCGTTTCTTTCTTCCTTTCTCCGTTTATATCTTCGTTTCTCCATTTATTTCTCCGTTTCATTCTTCGCTTCTCCGTTTCATTCTTCGTTTCTCCGTTTCTTTGTTCGTTTCTCCGTTCCTTTCTTCGTTTCTCGGTTTATTTCTTCGTTTCTCCATTTATTTCTCCGATTCTCCGATTCTTTCTTCGTTTCTTTCTTCGTTTCTTTCTTCGTTTCTCCGTTTCTTCGTTTCTTTCTTCGTTTCTCCGTTCCTTTCATCGTTTCTCCGTTTCTTTGTTCGTTTCTCTGTCCCTTTCTTCGTTTCTCCGTTTCTTTCTTCGTTTCTCCGTTTGTTTGTTCGTTTCTCCGTTTCTTTGTTCGTTTCTCCGTTTCTTTCTTCGTTTCGCCGTTTCTTTCTTCCTTTTCTCCGTTTCTTTCATCGTTTCTTCGCTTCTCCGTTTCTTTCTTCCTTTTTCCGTTTATATTTTCGTTTCTCCATTTATTTCTCCGTTTCTTTCTTCGTTTCTCCGTTTCATTCTTCGTTTCTCCGTTTCTTTCTTCGTTTCTCCGTTTCTTTGTTCGTTTCTTCGTTTCTTTCTTCATTTCTCCGTGTCTTTCTTCGTTTCTCCGTTTCTCCGTTTCTCCGTTTCGATTAAATGATTATAATATTTATAATTTCTATTATAAATCATTTGATCTACAGTTAAATTAGACACTAATACTCTAAATACATATTTAATATATTTTTTAATCTCTTTAGCCTCCAGAAGAATTTAATTATACCATGTACTATATATAATAATTTACACAGAATCGGAAATAAATCTAATTATTTATTTATAATAATTATTTTTTTTCACTTATCTTAAAAATTGGGATGTACTCTTTAAATGTTCGATTCATTTCTTTAATTTATTCATTAAATTGAATTAATCTATTCTTTATAATATCTTTAATAAAATTAATCCCTATAATTATTATAGAACTCATATTAAAATTTAATAATGAAATTTATTTTATTTGCCTAATTAATGTAATTATTGCCCCTAGCATTTGCTTAAACAAAAAAATCAAACATAATAATTATAGGATATTCATCGGTTATACAAACATCTATTATAGCTATTTTATTAATAATTAACAAAAATACATTTTTAACATATTTCATTTTATATTCAATAATTTCTTTAATTTTAATTTTTATATTTAAAATAATAAAGATTAACTATTTTTCCTTATTTAATATATTAACCTCTTACAAAAGAAAAACTATTTTATAATCAATAATTATTATGTACACAAATTTCCCACCTATAGCACTTTTTATACTGAACTAAATCGTCCTAGAAACATTAATAAATTCAAGAATAAAATTTACCGTGGAAGGTTTAATTTTGCATTTATTCGAAAGATGAAACATGCAATAGTTTGTACAAAAGTATTTATTTATTTTATCGTACGGTAGGGAATATCATACAAATGGAGATACTTATCTCTAAAGTCGGTAAATTGTACTTGTCACGCCATCTATTTGTGGAAATTCGAACAATTCCTCGACAAACTTGAGCGTTTCTCCGCCAGGTGTTTTCACCCCTTAAGTGTAGTTTAACCCTTTCCCCAATAGATGGCAACCCATGTAATTACCACGTTACAGGGATTTGTAATTGCGGGTTCAGAGTATATTTGCATACATACAAACTACAATTCCGATATGTAGAGAAATATTCATTTACTTTATCCCACGGCTTCTTCGATCGTATTTCTTCGGTCTAACCAAATATTTCAAGAAATTGATGGCTTTTTATACCGAAACATTGTCGAAAATGGTTTATCTACGGTCCAACGACGGTTGTTAATAATTATGATAAATAAATGTCAAGATATTGCGAAGTCTGCGAAGGCGAACGGTTTCAGTGAATGATTGTTCATTTCGGCGTTTGTTATTAACATTTACGCATGTTCCCTATATTGATCGAACAATGTGCATCTTATTTATGCATTAAAAATGATTGATTCGCCTCTAGCAATTGATTTTGATCGAACTTCAAAGTAAAGAGATGTTTCTTAAAGTTTTAAAACATGGAAAGTAATAATTGTCTATGAGATATATCGATTTAACATTTGATTAATACATGAAGAATCGAAATTTTTGGTAAAATAAGTGAGTAAAGAATAATTATTATAAATAAATAATTAGATTTATTTCCGATTCTGTGTAAATTATTATATACAGTAAATAGTATAAATAAAATTCTTCTGGAGGCTAAAGAGATTAAAAAATATATTAAATATGTATTTAGAGTATTAGTGTATAATTTAACTATAGCTCAAATGATTTATAATAGAAATTATAACTATTATAATCATTTAATCGAAACGGAGAAACGGAGAAACGGCGAAACGAAGAAACGAAGGAAGAAACGGAGAAACGAAGAAAGAAACGGAGAAACGAAGAAAGAAACGGAGAAACGAAGAAAGAAACGGAGAAACGAAGAAATAAACGGAGAAACGAAGAAAGAAACGGCGAAACGGGGAAATAAATGGGGAAACGAACAAAGAAATGGAGAAACGAACAAAGAAACGGAGAAACGAAGAAAGAAACGGAGAAACGGAGAAATAAATGGAAAAACGAAGAAATAAACGGAGAAACGAAGAAAGGAGCGAAAAAACGAACAAAGAAACGGAGAAACGAGCAAAGAAACGGAGAAACGGAGAAATAAATGGAGAAACGAAGAAACAAACAAAGAAACGGAGAAACGGAGAAATAAATGCAGAAACGAAGAAATAAACGGAGAATCGAGGAAAGAAACGGAGGAACGAAGAAAGAAACGGAGAAACGATGGAAGAAACGGAGATACAAAGAAAGAAACGAAGAAACGAAGAAAGAAACGGAGAAACGAAGAAAGAAACGGAGAATCGGAGAAATAAATGGAGAAACGAACAAAAAACGGTAAAACGGAGAATCGGAGAAATAAATGGAGAATCGAACAAAAAACGGTGAAACGGAGAAACGGAGAAACGGAAAACCCGAGAAACGGAGAAGCGGAGAAACCGAGACACGGAGAAACCGAGAGACGGAGAAACCGAGAAACGGAGAAACGGAGAAACCGAGAAACGGAGAAACGTTTCTCCGTTTCTTTGTTCGTTTCTCCGTTTCTTTCTTCGTTTCTCCGTTTCTTTGTTCGTTTCCCCGTTTCTTTGTTCGTTTCTCCGTTTCTTTGTTCGTTTCTCCGTTTCTCGGTTTATTTCTTCGTTTCTCCATTTATTTCTCCGATTCTCCATTTCTTTCTTTGATTCTTCGTTTCTTTCTTCGTTACTCCGTTTCTTTCTTCGTTTCTCCGTTTCTTTCTTCGTTTCTCCGTTTCTTTCTTCGTTTCTCCGTTTATTTCTTCGTTTCTCCGTTTATTTCTTCGTTTCTCCATTTATTTCTCCGTTTCCCCGTTTCTTTCTTCGTTTCTCCGTTTGTTTGTTCGTTTCTCCGTTTCTTTGTTCGTTTCTCCGTTTCGATCATCGTTTCTCCGTTTCTTTGTTCGTTTCTCCGTTTCCTTCTTCGTTTCTCCATTTATTTCTCCGTTTCTCCGTTTCTTTCTTCGTTTCTCCGTTTCTTTCTTCGTTTCTCCGTTCCTTTCTTCGTTTCTCCGTTTCTTTCTTCGTTTCTCCGTTCCTTTCTTCGTTTCTCCGTATCTTTCTTCGTTTCTCCGTTTCTTTCTTCGTTTCTCCGTTTCTTTCTTCGTTTCTCCGTTTCCTTCTTCGTTTCTTCGTTTCTTTCTTCGTTACTCCGTTTCTTTCTTCGTTTCTCCCTTTCTTTCTTCGTTTCTCCGTTTATTTCTTCGTTTCTCCATTTATTTCTCCGTTTCTCCGTTTCTTTCTTCGTTTCTCCGTTTCTTTCTTCGTTTCTCCGTTTCGATTAAATGATTATAATATTTATAATTTCTATTATAAATCATTTGATCTACAGTTAAATTAGACACTAATACTCTAAATACATATTTAATATATTTTTTAATCTCTTTAGCCTCCAGAAGAATTTTATTTATACCATTTACTATATGTAATAATTTACACAGAATCGGAAATAAATCTAATTATTTATTTATAATAATTATTGTTTTTCACTTATCTTAAAAATTGGGATGTACTTTTTAAATGTTCGATACATTTCTTTAATTTATTCATTAAATTGAATTAGTCTATTCTTTATAATAGCTTTAATAAAATTAATCCTTATAATTATTATAGAACTGATATTAAATTTTAATAATGAAGTTTATTTTATTTGCCTAATTAATGTAATTATTGCCCCTATCATTTGCTTAAACAAAAAAATCAATCATAATAATTATAGGATATTCATCTGTTATACAAACATCTATTATAGTTATTTTATTAATAATGAACAAAAATACATTTTTAACATATATCATTTTATATTCAATAATTTCTTTTATTTTAATTTTTATATTTAAAATAATAAAGATTAACTCTTCTTCCTTGTTTAATATATTAACCTCTAATAAAAGAAAAATTATTTTGTACTCAATAATTATTATGTACACAAATTTCCCTCCTATAGCACTCTTTATATTGAAATAAATCGTCCTAGAAACATTAATAAATTCAAGAATAAAATTTACCGTGGAAGGTTTAATTTTACATTTATTCGAAAGATGAAACATACAAAAGTTTGTACAAAAGTATTTATTTATTTTATCGCACGGTAGGGAATGTCATACAAATGGAGTTACTTATCTCTAATGTCCGTAAATTGTACTTGCCGCGCCATCTATTTGTGGAAAATAGAACAATTCCTCGACAAACTTGAGCGTTTCTCCGCCAGGTGTTTTCACCCCTTAAGTGTAGTTTAACCCTTTCTCCAATAGATGGCCACCCATGTAATTACCACGTTACAGGGTTTTGTAATTGCGGGTTCAGAATATATTTGCATACATACAAACTATAATTCCGATATGTAGAGAAATATTCATTTATTTTATCGCACGGTTTCTTCGATTGTATTTGTTCGATCTAACCAAATACTTCAAGAAATTGATGGCTTTATAGCCATTATTTATACCGGAACATTGTGAAAAATTGTATAATCTACGGTCCAACGACGGTTGTTAATAATTATGATAAATAAACGTCAAGATATTGCGAAATCTGCGAAGGCGAACGGTTTCGGTGAATGTTTGTTCATTTCCGCCATTGTTACTAACATTACTAACACAATGTGCATCCTATTTATGCATTGAAAATGATTAAGTACCTCATAGAAATTAATTTGGATCGAGATTCAAAGTAAAACGTGTTTCGTAAAGTTTTATAGCAGGGAAAGTAACAAATGTCTATTAAATACAATAATTTAACATTTGCTTAATTCTTATAATTTACACAATACGCGTAGTAGTTGCATTTTTTATTTAAAAGCGCTGAAATTCAATTAATCGCTTTTCTAGATACAACAATCATAGCGATGAACGCTTGTGAATTGATCATCGATACGTGTAGCCTTGAGAATGTCAGTTCGATCTCAACGAAAAATTCCATCGCGAGCAATGAATATTTCGATGAAATGATATTTTAAGCCTTTATTTATACTAGGGCATTGTTAATAATTATTTAAACTATGGTACTACGACAATTGTTACTAATTATGATAAATAAACGTCAAGATATTGCAAAATCTGCGAAGGCGAATAGTTTCGGTGAATGTTTATTCATTTCCGCGAGTTTTACTAACATTCATGCATGTTCCCAATATTAATCGAACAATGTTCATCTTATTGATGCATTACAAATGATTAAGAACTTATAGAAATTAATTTTGATCAAGCTTCGAAGTAAAGAGATGATTCTTAAAGTTTTAAAATAAAAAGTGAAGTAATTTATTACTATAATTTGATTTAAAAAATCAATTCTTTTGTCAGACATCTAATGATTTGATTTAATTAAATATTATATGAGTAGGTTAAAATTTAATTTTGGTTGTTAATTCAATTAATAAAGTTTGAATAATTAGTTCTTTCCACAACAGTTGGCATAAATCTGTGATTAGCTCCGCAGATTTCAGAACATTGTCCGAAAAATACTCCAGGTCGATTAGTACTTAAATTTATTTGGTTAATTCGCCCTGGTACTGAGTCTATTTTTAAGCCTAAAGACGGAACAGTTCAAGAGTGAATTACGTCGTTTGATGTTGTTAATATTGGAATTAGTGTATTAGATGGAATAATTATTCGATTATCTACGTCTAGGAGACGAAAAATGTAAATATTATTTAAATCTTTATCTATATAGGAGTCAAAATTTAAATTATTAAATTCTGGGTATTCATAGGATCAATATCATTGGTGCCCAATTGAATTGATTGTTAAGTATACGGGTATTCATAGTTCATCAATAAAATATAGGGTTTTTAAAGAAGGAAGTGCAATTACTCCTAAAATTATTATTGGGAGTAAAGTTCATACAATTTCAATATGATGATTTTTAAGTAAAAATCGATTGATAAATTTATTAGTAAAAATATCTAATATAATTATTAGAGTTAATGAAGAGATTATAATTATTATAATTATTGTGAAGTTGTGAAAAAGATTTAAATTATCGGCATATGGCGAATTGGGGTCTTGGAAATTAATTATTTTTCAATGGGACATTTTCAATAAAAATATTAAATTTTATAAATGAATCTTAAATTCATGCACTAATCTGCCATATTAAGATTTGTTTTTAATAATTAGAGGAATAGAGAGGAATGAGTGGTCTTTTGGGGAAAAGTTTTGGGGTCATTCTAGTGATGATTGATTAAATTTAAATATAGCTAGACGTTTAGTTATAAATCTCTCCAATATAATAAACAAGAGTAAAATTATTCTTTTGAATGAAATTATTGAGCCAATAGATGATAATAAATTTTCACAGTAGTAGGAATCCGGGTAATCTGAATAACGTCGAGGTATTCCTATCATTCCTAAAAAAGGCTGAAGGAAAAAAGTTATATTTACCCCAATAAATATTATATAAAATTGAGTTTTAAGATAAAATTGATTTAGGGTAAATCCTGTGAATAAAGGGACTCAATGAATTAATGAAGCAATAATAGAAAATACTGCTCCTATTGACAGTACATAGTGGAAATGAGAGACAACATAGTATGTATCATGTAGTATAATATCAATAGATGAGTTTGATAATATAATTCCTGTTAATCCTCCTATTGTAAATAAAAAAATAAAGCCAAATTATCAAATAATAGAAGGATTAATAATAAGTTTTGACCCGTAGTACGTAGCTAGTCATCTAAATACTTTGATTCCTGTGGGAATTGCAATGATTATAGTTGCCGAAGTGAAATAAGCTCGTGTGTCTACATCTAAGCCTACTGTGCATATGTGATGTGCTCACACAATAAATCCTAGAAATCCAATTCCGAGTATTGCATAAACTATCCCTAGGTTCCCAAAAGTTTCCTTTTTCCCTCTTTCATTGAAAATGATATGGGAGATTAATCCAAACCCGGGTAAAATTAAAATATGGACTTCAGGATGCTCAAAAAATCAAAATAAATGTTGAAATAAAATTGGGCCCCCTCCCCCAGTAGGATCAAAGAAGGAAGTATTTAAATTTCGGTCTGTTAATAACATAGTAAAAGCTCCGGCTAATACAGGTAGTGAGAGAAGAAGCAAAATTGTAGTAATTAATACTGACCAAGCAAATAAGGATATTTGATCGAATTTTAAAGCATTATTTTTTATTTTAAGAATTGTAAAAATAAAATTAATAGATCCTATAATTGAAGAGATACCTGCAATATGCAAAGAAAAAATTGTTAAGTCTATAGATGAAGATGGGTGATAAAGATTTGATGACAAAGGAGGGTAGATTGTTCATCCAGTTCCCGAGCCTGGGAATAATAGTGTTGTAAGAATTAAAACTAATAATGAAGGGGGGATTAGTCACAATCTTATATTATTTATTCGGGGAAATGCTGTATCAGTGGATCCAATTATTAAGGGAATTATTCAGTTTCCGAATCCTCCGACTATAAATGGTAAAACTATAAAAAAAATTATTACAAAAGCATGTGATGTTACAATTGAGTTATAAATTTGGTCGTTATTAATTCAAGTTCCTGGCCTATTTAATTCTATTCGAATTAGTATCCTTAAAGAAGAACCAATTATACCAGACCATATAGCTGATATGAAATGTAATATCCCAATATTTTTGTGATTTGTTGAATACATATATTAATTATGTTAAAAATTAATATAACCTGTACATCATAAATATAAATATAAATATTAAAAAAGTTATAAATAGATAATAGTTTAGAAAATTAAGGTTTATTTTGTTATATATTTTTTATTTAATTGAAGGGAAAAAATATAAGAAGGATATATTTAAATAATTTCATGATGTAATTAAACTTATAAAAAGATATACAATTATTAAGTGTATAAATTTTATTCTTGAATTTATTAATGTTTCTAGGACGATTCATTTCAGTATAAAGAGTGCTATAGGTGGGAAATTTGTGTACATAATAATTATTGAGTAAAAAATAATTTTTCTTTTATTAGAGGTTAATATGTTAAATAAGGAAGAAGAGTTAATCTTTATTACTCTAAATATAAAAATTAAAATTAAAGAAATTATTGAATATAAAATGAAATATGTTAAAAATGTATTTTTGTTAATTATTAATAAAATAACTATAATAGATGTTTGTATAACAGATGAATATCCTATAATTATTTTGATTGATTTTTTATTTAAGCAAATGATAGGGGCAATAATTACATTAATTAGGCAAATAAAATAAATTTCATTATTAAATTTTAATATGAGTTCTATAATAATTATAGGGATTAATTTTATTAAAGTTATTATAAAGAATGGATTAATTCAATTTAATGAATAAATTAAAGAAATGAATCGAACATTTAAAGAGTGCATCCCAATTTTTAAAATAAGGGAATAAAAAATAATTATTATAAATAAATAATTAGATTTATTTCCGATTCTGTGTAAATTATTATATACAGTAAATAGTATAAATAAAATTCTTCAGGAGGCTAAAGAGATTAACAAATATATTAAATATGTATTTAGAGTATTAGTGTATAATTTAACTATAGCTCAAATGATTTATAATAGAAATTATAAATATTATAATCATTTAATCGAAACGGAGAAACGGAGAAACGGAGAAACGAAGAAAGAAACGGAGAAATGAAGAAAGAAACGAAGAAACGAAGAAAGAAACGGAGAAACGAAGAAATAATCCGAGAAACGGAGAAAGAAACGGAGAAACGAAGAAAGAAACAGAGAAACGAACAAAGAAACGTAGAAACGAAGAATGAAACGGAGAAACGAAGAAATAAACGGAGAAATGAAGAAAGAAACGGAGAAACAAAGAAAGAACCGGAGAAACGAAGAAAGAAACGGAGAAACGAAGAAAGAAACGGAGTAACGAAGAAAGAAACGAAGAATCAAAGAAAGAAACGGAGAATCGGAGAAATAAATGGAGAAACGAAGAAATAAACCGAGAAACGGAGAAACGAACAAAGAAACGGAGAAACGATGAAAGAAACGGGGAAACGAAGAAAGAAACGAAGAAACGCAGAAAGAAACGGAGAAACGGAGAAACGGAGAAATAAATGGAGGAACGAAGAAATAAACCGAGAAACGGAGAAAGAAACGGAGAAACGAACAAAGAAACGGAGAAACGAAGAAAGAAACGGAGAAACGAACAAAGAAATGGAGAAACGAAGAAAGAAACGGAGAAACGAAGAAAGAATCGGAGAAACAAAGAAAGAAACGGAGAAACGAACAAAGAAACGGAGAAACGAAGAAAGAAACGGAGAAACGAAGAATGAAACGGAGAAACGAAGAAAGAAACGGCGAAATAAATGGAGAAACGAAAATATAAACGGAAAAAGGAAGAAAGAAACGGAGAAGCGAAGAAACGATGAAAGAAACGGAGAAACGAAGAAAGAAACGGCGAAACGAAGAAAGAAACGGAGAAACGAACAAAGAAACGGAGAAACGAACAAAGAAACGGAGAAACGAAGAAGGAAACGGAGAAACGAACAAAGAAACGGAGAAACGAAGAAAGAAACGGAGTAACGAAGAAAGAAACGAAGAAAGAAACGGAGAATCGAAGAAATAAATGGAGAAATGAAGAAATAAACCGAGAAACGGAGAAAGAAACGGAGAAACGAACAAAGAAACGGAGAAACGAAGAAAGAATCGGAGAAACGAACAAAGAAACGGAGAAACGAACAAAGAAACGGAGAAACGAAGAAAGAAACGGAGCAACGAAGAAAGAAACGGAGAAACGAACAAAGAAACGGAGAAACGAAGAAAAAAACGGAGAAACGAACAAAGTAACGGAGAAACGAACAAAGAAACGGAGAAACGGAGAAATAAATGGAGAAACGAAGAAATAAACCGAGAAACGAAGAAAGAAACGGAGAAACGAAGAAAGAAACGGAGAAACGAAGAAAGAATCGGAGAAACGAAGAAAGAAACGGAGAATCGGAGAAATAAATGGAGAATCGGAGAAATAAATGGAGAAACGAAGAAAGAAACGGAGAATCGGAGAAATAAATGGAGAAACGAAGAAATAAACCGAGAAACGAAGAAAGAAACGGAGAAACGAAGAAAGAAACGGAGAAACGAAGAAAGAAACGGAGAAACGGAGAAATAAATGGAGAAACTAAGAAATAAATGGAGAAACGAAGAAAGAAACGGAGAAACGAACAAAGAAACGGAGAAACGAAGAAAAAAACGGAGAAACGAACAAAGTAACGGAGAAACGAACAAAGAAACGGAGAAACGGAGAAATAAATGGAGAAACGAAGAAATATACCGAGAAACGGAGAAAGAAATGGAGAAACGAAGAAATAAACGGAGACACGAAGAAAGAAACGAAGAATCGGAGAAATAAATGGAGAATTGAAGAAATAAACGGAGAAACGAACAAAGAAACGGAGAAACGAAGAAAGAAACGGAGAAACGAAGAAAGAAACGGAGTAAAGAAGAAAGAATCGAAGAAACGAAGAAAGAAACGGAGAATCGGAGAAATAAACGGAGAAACGAAGAAAGAAACGGAGAAACGAAGAAAGAAACGAAGAAACGGAGAAATAAATGGAGAAACGAAGAAACAAACGGGGAAACGAAGAAAGAAACGGAGAAACGAAGAAAGAAACGAAGAAACGAAGAAAGAAACGGAGAAACGAAGAAAGAAACGGAGAAACGAAGAAAGAAACGGAGAAACGAAGAAAGAAACGGAGGAACGATGAAAGAAACGGAGAAACGAACAACGAAACGGAGAATCGGAGAAATAAATGGAGAAACGAAGATATAAACCGAGAAACGGAGAAAGAAACGGAGAAATTGAACAAAGAAACCGAGAAACGAACAAAGAAACGGAGAAACGAACAAAGAAACGGAGAAACGAACAAAGAAACGGAGAAACGAACAAAGAAACGGAGAAACGAACAAAGAAACGGAGAAACGAACAAAGAAACGGAGAAACGAAGAAAGAAACGGAGAAACGGAGAAATAAATGGAGAAACGAAGGAAGAAGCGGAGAAACGAAGAAACAAATGGAGAAACGAAGAAAGAAACGGAGAAACGAAGAAAGAAACGGAGATACGAAGAAAGAAACGGAGAAACGAACAAAGAAACGGAGAAACGAAGAAAGAAACGGCGAAACGGAGAAATAAACGGAGAAACGGAGAAACGGACAAAGAAACGGAGAAACGAACAAAGAAACAGAGAAACGAACAAAGAAACGGCGAAACGAACAAAGAAACGAAGAAACGAACAAAGAAACGGGGAAACGAACAAAGAAATAGAGAAACGAAGAAAGGAACGGAGAGACGAACAAAGAAACGAAGAAACGGAGAGACGAACAAAGAAACGGAGAAACGAACAAAGAAACGTTTCTCCGTTTCTCCGTTTCTGCGTTTCACGGTTTCTCCGTTTCTCGGTTTCTCCGTTTCTCGGTTTCTCCGTTTCTCGGTTTCTCCGTTTCTCCGTTTCTCGGTTTCTCCGTTTCTCCGTTTCTCCGTTTCTCGGTTTCTCCGTTTCTCGGTATCTCCGTTTCTCCGTTTCTCGGTTTCTCCGATTCTCGGTTTCTCCGTTTCTCCGTTCCTCGGTTTCTCCGTTTCTCCGTTTCTCCGTTTCTCGGTTTCTCCGTTTCAACGATTCTCGGTTTCTCCGTTTCTCCGTTTCTCGGTTTCTCCGTTTCAAGGTTCCTCTGTTTCTTCGTTTCTCCATTTATTTCTCCGTTTCTTTCTTCGTTTCTCCGTTTCTTCCTTCGTATCTCCGTTTCCTTCTTCGTTTCTCCATTTATTTCTCCGTTTCTCCGTTTCTTTGTTCGTTTCTCCGTTTCTTTCTTCGTTTCTTCGTTTCTTTCTTCGTTACTCCGTTTCTTTCTTCGTTTCTCCGTTTCTTACTTCGTTTCTCCATTTATTTCTTCGTTTCTCCATTTATTTCTCCGTTTCTCCGTTTCTTTCTTCGTTTCTCCGTTTCTTGGTTCGTTTCTCCGTTTCTTTGTTCGTTTCTCCGTTTCTTTCTTCATCTCTCCGTTTCTTCGTTCGTTTCTCCGTTTCTTTTTTCGTTTCTCCGTTTCTTTGTTTGTTTCTCCGTTTCATTCTTCGTTTCTCCGTTTCTTTGTTCGTTTCTCCGTTTCTTTGTTCGTTTCTCCGTTTCTTTCCCCGTTTCTCGGTTTATTTCTTCGTTTCTCTATTTATTTCCCCGATTCTCGGTTTCTTTCTTCGTTTCTTCGTTTCTTTCTTCGTTACTCCGTTTCTTTCTTCGTTTCTCCGTTTCTTTCTTCATTTCTCCATTTCTTTCTTCGTTTCTCCGTTTCGTTCTTCGTTTCTCCGTTTATTTCTTCGTTTCTCCGTTTCTTTCTTCGTTTCTCCGTTTATTTCCTCGTTTCTACATTTATTTCTCCGTTTCTCCGTTTCCTTCTTCGTTTCGCCGTTTCTTTGTTCGTATCTCCGTTTCTTTGTTCGTTTCTCCGTTTCTTTCTTCGTTTCTCCGTTTCTTTCTTCGTTTCTCCGTTTCTTTCTCCGTTTCTCGGTTTATTTCTTCGTTTCTCCATTTATTTCTCCGATTCTCCGTTTCTTTCTTCGTTTCTTCGTTTCTTTCTTCGTTACTCCGTTTCTTTCTTCGTTTCTCTGTTTCTTTCTTCGTTTCTCCGTTTCTTTCTTCGTTTCTCTGTTTCTTTCTCCGTTTCTCGGTTTATTTCTTCGTTTCTCCATTTATTTCTCCGATACTCCGTTTCTTTCTTCGTTTCTTCGTTTCTTTCTTCGTTACTCAGTTTCTTTCTTCGTTTCTACGTTTCTTTCTTCGTTTCTCCGTTTCTTTCTTCGTTTCCCCGTTTCTTTCTTCGTTTATCCGTTTATTTCTTCGTTTCTCCATTTATTTCTCCGTTTCTCCGTTTCTTTCTTTGTTTCTCCGATTCTTTGTTCGTTTCTCCGTTTCTTTTTTCGTTTCTCCGTTTCTTTGTCCGTTTCTCCGTTTCTTTCTTCGTTACTCCGTTTCTTTCTTCGTTTCTCCGCTTCTTTCTTCGTTTCTCCGTTTATTTCTTCGTTTCTCCGTTTCTTTGTTCGTTTCTCCGTTTCTTTCTTCGTTTCTCCGTTTCTTTGTTCGTTTCTCCGTTTCTTTGTTCGTTTCTCCGTTTCTTTCTTCGTTTCTCCATTTATTTCTCCGATTCTCGGTTTCTTTCTTCGTTTCTTCGTTTCTTTCTTCGTTACTCCGTTTCTTTCTTCGTTTCTCCGTTTCTTTCTTCGTTTCTCCGTTTGTTTCTTCGTTTCTCCGTTGATTTCTTCGTTTCTCCATTTATTTCTCCGTTTCTCCGTTTCTTTCTTCGTTTCTTCGTTTCTTTGTTCGTTTCTCCGTTTCTTTGTACGTTTCTCCGTTTCGTTCTTCGTTTCTCCGTTTCTTTTTCGTTTCTCCGTTTCTCCGTTTCGCCGCTTCTTTCTTCGTTTCTCCGTTTCTTTCTTCGCTCCTCCGTTTCTTTCTTCGTTTCTCCGTTTCTTTCTCCGTTTCTCCGTTTCTTTCTTCGTTTCTCCGCTTCTTTTTTCGTTTCTCCGTTTCTTTCTTCGTTTCTCCGTTTCTTTCTTCGTTTCTCCGTTTCTTTCTTCGTTTCTCCGTTTCTCGGTTTATTTCTTCGTTTCTCCATTTATTTCTCCGATTCTCCGTTTCTTTCTTCGTTTCTTCGTTTCTTTCTTCGTTACTCCGTTTCTTTGTTCGTTTCTCCGATTCTTTTTCGTTTCTCCGTTTCTACGTTTCGCCGCTTCTTTCTTCGTTTCTCCGTTTCTTTCTTCGCTCCTCCGTTTCTTTCTTCGTTTCTCCGTTTCTTTCTCCGTTTCTCCGTTTCTTTCTTCGTTTCTCCGCTTCTATTTTCGTTTCTCCGTTTCTCTCTTCGTTTCTCCGTTTCTTTCATCGTTTCTTCGTTTCTCCGTTTCTTTCTTCATTTCTCCGTTTATTTCTTCGTTTCTCCGTTTCATTCTTCGTTTCTGCGTTTCTTTTTTCGTTTCTCCGTTTCTTTCTTCGTTTCTCCGTTTCTTTCATCGTTTCTCCGTTTCTCGGTTTATTTCTTCGTTTCTCCGTTTCTTTCTTCGTTTCTTCGTTTCTTTCTTCATTTCTCCGTTTCTTTCTTCGTTTCTCCGTTTCTTCCTTCGTTTCATCGTTTCTCCGTTTCTCCGTTTCTCCGTTTCGATTAAATGATTATAATATTTATAATTTCTATTATAAATCATTTGATCTATAGTTAAATTAGACACTAATACTCAAAATACATATTTAATATATTTTTTATTTTCTTTAGCCTTCAGAAGAATTTTATTTATACTATTTACTATATATAATAATTTACACAGAATCGGAAATAAATTTAATTATTTATTTATAATAATTTTTTTTTTTTCACTTATCTTAAAAATTGTGATTTACTCTTTAAATGTTCGATTCATTTCTTTAATTTATTCATAAAATTGAATTAATCTATGCTTTATAATAACTTTAATAAAATTAATCCCTATAATTATTATAGAACTCATATTAAAATTTAATAATGAAATTTATTTTATTTGTATAATTAATGTAATTATTGCCCCTATCATTTGCTTAAACAAAAAAATCAATCATAATAATTATAGGATATTCATCTGTTATACAAACATCTATTATAGTTATTTTATTAATAATTAACAAAAATACATTTTTAACATATTTCATTCTATATTCAATAATTTCTTTAATTTTAATTTTTATATTTAAAATAAGAAAGATTAACTCTTCTTCCTTATTTAATATATTAGGTGGACCGGAAAGTAATGTCGTTTCCTTACATTAAATTCAAACACATAAATTTTTAACGAGTTTTTATTTTTAATCAATGATATAATCACCCTCATTATCAACAACCTTTTGCCATCTAGTGTGCAAATTTTTAATGCCGGATCGATAAAAATCAATTGGTTTTTGAGCAAAATATACAGAGATGGCATTTTGAATATCATCCAAATTTGCAAATCTTTTGCCACTTAGAAAGTGTTGAAGCGATCGGAATAAATGGAAATCCGATGGTGCAACATCGGGCGAGTATGGTGGGTGAGGCAGTACCTCCCACCCCAATTCATTAATTTTTGCCAAGGTTCGTCTTGCGCAGTGCGGTCTTGCATTATCGTGTTGCAGAATAACGCCTTTTCTGTTGACAATCGCTGGCCACTTTTCAATTAAAGATTTATTTACACGATCTAATTGTTCACAGTAAAGGTCTGCATTCACAGTCTGTCCAGGTTTCAGCACTTCAAAATGAACAACGCCGCGAATACTCCACCAAACACACAAAAGGGCCTTTTTGGGGTGTAAACCTGGCTTAGCAGTACTTTGTGGCGATTCATTTGGAGAGAGCCACTGCCTTTTGCGTTTTGGATTATCATAAAGAACCCACTTTTCATCTCCGGTGATCAAGCGATCAAAAAACGCTTCTGTATTGTGCCGTTGAAGCAATAAGTTGCATGTGGTGGATCGGTTAGCCTTGTTCTCTGCGGACAGATTATGCGGGACCCAAACACCTGCTCTGCTTACTTTCCCAATCTGCTGCAAATGTTCTTCGATGGCCGACCAAGGTTGGTTAAGACTGTTTGACAATTCCTCGATTGTCTGACACGGATTTGCTTCCACTTCCGCACTTAACACGTCATTGTCTAACGTTGTTGGTCTTCCTGATCGATACGAGTCGGAAAGATCAAAATTACCGGATTTGAACTTGGAAAACCACCTTTGGCATTTACGAACGTCTAATGCATTTGGATAAACATCGCAAATGTTTTTGGTAGCAACTGTTGCGTTACTACCCTTGCGAAACTCAAAAAGCATGCAATGCCGGATATGTACCTCTTCTGGTATTTGGCTGGCCATTTCACCCAAAATTGTAAAGAAAAATTTTAAATTTAATTATTTACAACTAAACAAGTCACTATAACCTCAGAATGTCTTTGCTACGACTTTAATGTACCCAATGAGCTGACAAATAACAATCAAATAGTGACAAGCGCAGAAACGACATTACTTTCCGGTCCAACTAATATTAACCACTTATAAAAGAAAATTTATTTTATACTCAATAATTGTTATGTACACAAATTTCCCACCTATAGCACTCTTTATACTGAAATAAATCATCCTAGAAACATTAATAAATTCTAGAATAAAATTTACCGTGGAAGGTTTAATTTTACATTTATTGGAAAGATGAAACATACAAAAGTTTGTACAAAAGTATTTATTTATTTTATCGCACGGTAGGGAATATCATACAAATGGAGATACTTATCTCTAATGTCGGTAAATTGTACTTGTCGCGACATCTATTTGTGGAAATTAGAACAATTCCTCGACAAACTTGAGCGTTTCTCCGCCAGGTGTTTTCACCCCTTAAGTGTAGTTTAACCCTTTCTCCAATAGATGGCAACCCATGTAATTACCACGTTACAGGGATTTGTAATTGCGGGTTCAGAATATATTTGCATACATACAAACTACAATTCCGATATGTAGAGAAATATTCATTTATTTTATCCCACGGCTTCTTCGATCGTATTTGTTCGATCTAACCAAATATTTCAAGAAATTGATGGCTTTTTATACCGAAACATTGTCAAAAATTGTTTAATCTACGTTCCAACGACGTTTGTTAATAATTATGATAAATAAATGTTAAGATATTGCGAAGTCTGCGAAGGCGAACGGTTTCAGTGAATGTTTGTTCATTTCAGCGATTGTTATTAACATTTACGCATGTTCCCTATATTGATCGAACAATGTGGATCTTATTTATGTATTGCAATTAATTAAGAAACTTATCGAAATTGATTTTGATCGAGACTCCACGTTAAAACGTGTTTCGTAAAGTTGTAAAGCACGGAAAGTAACAATTGTTCATTAGATGCATTAATTTAACATTTGTTTAATTCTTATAATTTACACAATACGCGTAGAAGTGGTATTTTTTACACAAAGGTGCCAAAATTCAATTAATCGCTTTTTTAGATAGAAAAATCACCGCGATAGATACTTGTGAATCGATAACCGATACCTATAGCCTTGAGAATGTCAGTTGGATCTCAAGGAAAAATTCCTCCGCGAACAAGGAATATTTCAACGAAATGATATTTTAAGACATTATTTATACTAGGACATTGTTAATAATTGTCTAATGTATGATCCTACGACGGTTGTTAATAATTATGATAAACAAACATCAAGATATTGCGAAGTCTGCGAAGGCGAACGGTTTCAGTGAATGATTGTTCATTTCGGCGTTTGTTATTAACATTTACGCATGTTCCCTATATTGATCGAACAATGTGCATCTTATTTATGCATTAAAAATGATTGATTCGCCTCTAGCAATTGATTTTGATCGAACTTCAAAGTAAAGAGATGTTTCTTAAAGTTTTAAAACATGGACAGTAATAATTGTCTATGAGATATATCGATTTAACATTTGATTAATACATGAAGAATCGAAATTTTTGGTACAATAAGTGAGTAAAGAATAATTATTATAAATAAATAATTAGATTTATTTCCGATTCTGTGTAAACTATTATATACAGTAAATAGTATAAACAAAATTCTTCTGGAGGCTAAAGAGATTAAAAAATATATTAAATATGTATTTAGAGTATTAGTGTATAATTTAACTATAGCTCAAATGATTTATAATAGAAATTATAACTATTATAATCATTTAATCGAAACGGAGAAACGGAGAAACGGAGAAACGGAGAAACGAAGAAACGAAGGAAGAAACGGAGAAACGAAGAAAGAAACGGAGAAACGAAGAAACGAAGACAGAAACGGAGAAACGAAGAAAGAGACGGAGAAACGAACAAAGAAACGGAAAAACAAACAAAGAAACGGAGAAACGAACAAAGAAACGGAGAAACGAACAAACAAACGGAGAAACGGAGAAAGAAACGGCGAAACGGGGAAATAAATGGAGAAACGAACAAAGAAATGGAGAAACGAACAAAGAAACGGAGAAACGAAGAAAGAAACGGAGAAACGGAGAAATAAATGGAAAAACGAAGAAATAAACGGAGATACGAAGAAAGAAACGGAGAAACGGAGAAATAAATGGAGAAACGACGAAATAAACGGAGAATCGAAGAAAGAAACGGAGATACAAAGAAAGAAACGGAGAAACGAACAAAGAAACGGAGAAACGAACAAAGAAACGGAGAAACGAACAAAGGAACGGAGAAACGAACAAAGAAACGGAGAAACGAAGAAAGAAATAGATAAACCAACAAACAAACGGAGAATCGAACAAAGAAACGGAGAAGCGAACAAAGAAACGGAGAAACGACCAAAAAACGGAGAAACGAACAAAGAAACGGAGAACCGGAGAAACGGATAAAGAAACGGAGAAACGGAGAAATAAATGGAGAAACGAAGAAATAAACGGAGAATCGAAGAAAGAAACGGAGGAACGAAGAAAGAAACGGAGAAACGATGAAAGAAACGGAGAAACAAAGAAAGAAACGAAGAAAGAAACGGAGAAACGAAGAAAGAAACGGAGAATCGGAGAAATAAATGGAGAAACGAACAAAAAACGGTGAAACGGAGAAACGGAGAAACGGAGAAACGGAAAAACCGAGAAACAGAGAAACGGAGAAACGGAGAAACCGAGAAACGGAGAAACGGAGAAACCGAGAATCGGAGAAACCGAGAAACGGAGAAACGGAGAAACGGAGAAACGGAGAAACGGAGAAACGGAGAAACGGAGAAACGGAGAAACGGAGAAACGGAGAAACGGAGAAACGGAGAAACAGAGAAACCGAGAAACGGAGAAACGGAGAAACCGAGAATCGGAGAAACCGAGAAACGGACAAACGGAGAAACCGAGAAACGGAGAAACGGAGAAATCGAGAATCGGAGAAACGGAGAAACGGAGAAACGGAGAAACGGAGAAACGGAGAAACGGAGAAACGGAGAAACGGAGAAACGGAGAAACGGAGAAACGGAGAAACGGAGAAACGGAGAAACGTAGAAACCGAGAAACAGAGAAACGGAGAAACCGAGAAACGGAGAAACGGAGAAACGGAGAAACAGAGGAACCGAGAAACGGAGAAACGGAGAAACGGAGAAACGGAGAAACGGAGAAACGGAGAAACCGAGAAACGGAGAAACGGAGAAACGGAGAAACGGAGAAACGTTTCTCCGTTTCTTTGTCCGATTCTCCGTTTCTTTCTTCGTTTCTTCGTTTCTTTCATCGTTACGCCGTTTCCTTCTTCGTTTCTCCGTTTCTTTCTCCGTTTCTCCGTTTCTTTCTTCGTTTCTCCGTTTCTTTGTTCGTTTCTCCGTTTCTTTCCCCGTTTCACTGTTTTTTTCTTTGTTTCTCCATTTATTTCTCCGATTCTCCGTTTCTTTCTTCGTTTCTTCGTTTCTTTCTTCGTTACTCCGTTTCCTTCTTCGTTTCTCCGTTTCTTTCTTCGTTTCTCCGTTTCTTTCTTCGTTTCTCCGTTACTTTCTTCGATTCTCCGTTTCTTTCTTCGTTTCTCCGTTTGTTTCTTCGTTTCTCCGTTTCTTTGTTCGTTTCTCCGTTTCTTTGTTCGTTTTTCCGTTTCTTTCTCCGTTTCTCAGTTTCTTTCTTCGTTTGTCCATTTCTTTGTTCGTTTCTCTGTTTGTTTCTTCGTTTCTCCATTTATTTCTCCGTTTCTCCGTTTCTTTGCTCGTTTCTCCGTTTCTTTGTTCGTTTCTTCGCTCCTCTCTTCGTTTCTCCGTTAATTTCTTCGTTTTTCCATTTATTTCTCCGTTTCTCCGTTTCTATGTTCGTTTCTCCGTTTCTTTGTTCGTTTCTCCGTTTCTTTGTTCGTTTCTCCGTTTCTTTGTTCGTTTTTCCGTTTCTTTCTTCGTTTCTCCGTTTCTTTCTTCGTTTCTCCGTTTCTTTGTTCGTTTCTCCGTTTCTTTCTTCGTTTCTTCGTTTCTTTCTTCGTTACTCAGTTTCTTTCTTCGTTTCTCCGTTTCTTTGTTCGTTTCTCCGTTTCTTTGTTCGTTTTTCCGTTTCTTTCTTCGTTTCTCCGTTTCTTTGTTCGTTTCTCCGTTTCTTTGTTCGTTTCTCCGTTTCTTTCTTCGTTTCTTCGTTTCTTTCTTCGTTTCTCCGTTTCTTTCTTCGTTTCTCCGTTTATTTCTCCGATTCTCCGTTTCTTTCTTCGTTTCTTCGTTTCTTTCTTCGTTACTCCGTTTCTTTCTTCGTTTCTCCGTTTCTTTCTTCGTTTCTCCGTTTCTTTCTTCGTTACTCCGTTTCTTTCTTCGCTTCTCCGTTTCTTTCTTCGTTTCTCCGTTTCTTTCTTCGTTTCTCCGTTTATTTCTTCGTTTCTCCATTTATTTCTCCGTTTCTCCGATTCTTTCTTCGGTTCTCCGTTTCTTTGTTCGTTTCTCCGTTTCTTTGTGCGTTTCTCCGTTTCTTTCTTCGTTTCTCCGTTTCTTTCTCCGTTTCTCGGTTTTTATCTTCTTTTCTCCATTTATTTCTCCGATTCTCCGTTTCTCTCTTTGTTTCTCCGTTTCTTTCTTCGTTTCTCCGTTTCTTTCTTCGTTTCTCCGTTTCTTTCTTCGTTTCTCCGTTTCTTTGTTCGTTTCTCCGTTTCTTTGTTCGTTTCTCCGTTTCTTTCTTCGCTTCTCCGTTTGTTTGTTCGTTTCTCCGTTTCTCCGTTTCTTTGTACGTTTCTCCGTTTCTTTCTCCGTTTCTCGGTTTATTTCTTCGTTTCTCCATTTATTTCTCGGATTCTCCGTTTCTTTCTTCGTTTCTTCGTTTCTTTCATCGTTACTCCGTTTCCTTCTCCGTTTCTCCGTTTCTTTCTTCGTTTCTCCGTTTCTTTCTTCGTTTCTCCGTTTCTTTCTTCGTTTCTCCGTTTCTTTCTTCGTTTCTCCGTTTCTTTCTTCGTTTCTCCGTTTCTTTCTTCGTTTCTCCGTTTCTTTCTTCGTTTCTCCGTTTCTTTGTTCGTTTCTCCGTTTCTTTGTTCGTTTCTCCGTTTCTTTCTTCGTTTCTCCGTTTCTTTCTTCGTTTCTCCGTTTCCTTGTTCGTTTCTCCGTTCCTTTCTTCGTTTCTCCGTTTCATTCTTCGTTTCTCCGTTTCTTTCTTCGTTTCTCCGTTTCTTTCTTCGTTTCTCCGTTTCTTTCTTCGTTTCTCCGTTTCTTTGTTCGTTTCTCCGTTTCTTTGTTCGTTTCTCCGTTTCTTTCTTCGTTTCTCCGTTTCTTTCCTCGTTTCTCCGTTTCCTTGTTCGTTTCTCCGTTTCTTTCTTCGTTTCTCCGTTTCATTCTTCGTTTCTCCGTTTCTTTCTTCGTTTCTCGGTTTCTTTCTTCGTTTCTCCGTTTCTTTCTACGTTTCTCCGTTTCCTTGTTCGTTTCTCCGTTTCTTTCTTCGTTTCTTCGTTTCTTTCTTCGTTACTCCGTTTCTTTCTTCGTTTCTCCGTTTCTTTCTTCGTTTCTCCGTTTCTTTCTTCGTTTCTCCGTTTCTTTCTTCGTTACTCCGTTTCTTTCTTCGCTTCTCCGTTTCTTTCTTCGTTTCTCCGTTTCTTTCTTCGTTTCTCCGTTTCTTTGTTCGTTTCTCCATTTATTTCTCCGTTTCTCCGATTCTTTCTTCGTTTCTCCGTTTCTTTGTTCGTTTCTCCGTTTCTTTGTGCGTTTCTCCGTTTCTGTCTTCGTTTCTCCGTTTCTTTGTTCGTTGCTCCGTTTCTTTCTCCGTTTCTCGGTTTTTATCTTCTTTTCTCCATTTATTTCTCCGATTCTCCGTTTCTCTCTTTGTTTCTCCGTTTCTTTCTTCGTTTCTCCGTTTCTTTCTTCGTTTCTCCGTTTCTTTGTTCGTTTCTCCGTTTCTTTGTTCGTTTCTCCGTTTCTTTCTTCGCTTCTCCGTTTCTTTGTTCGTTTCTCCGTTTCTCCGTTTCTTTGTACGTTTCTCCGTTTCTTTCTCCGTTTCTCGGTTTATTTCTTCGTTTTTCCATTTATTTCTCGGATTCTCCGTTTCTTTCTTCGTTTCTTCGTTTCTTTCATCGTTACTCCGTTTCCTTCTCCGTTTCTCCGTTTCTTTCTTCGTTTCTCCGTTTCTTTCTTCGTTTCTCCGTTTCTTTCTTCGTTACTCCGTTTCTTTCTTCGTTTCTCCGTTTCTTTCTTCGTTTCTCCGTTTCTTTCTTCGTTACTCCGTTTCTTTCTTCGCTTCTCCGTTTGTTTCTTCGTTTCTCCGTTTCTTTCTTCGTTTCTCCGTTTATTTCTTCGTTTCTCCATTTATTTCTCCGTTTCTCCGATTCTTTCTTCGTTTCTCCGTTTCTTTGTTCGTTTCTCCGTTTCTTTGTGCGTTTCTCCGTTTCTTTCTTCGTTTCTCCGTTTCTTTGTTCGTTGCTCCGTTTCTTTCTCCGTTTCTCGGTTTTTATCTTCTTTTCTCCATTTATTTCTCCGATTCTCCGTTTCTCTCTTTGTTTCTCCGTTTCTTTCTTCGTTTCTCCGTTTCTTTCTTCGTTTCTCCGTTTCTTTGTTCGTTTCTCCGTTTCTTTGTTCGTTTCTCCGTTTCTTTCTTCGCTTCTCCGTTTCTTTGTTCGTTTCTCCGTTTCTCCGTTTCTTTGTACGTTTCTCCGTTTCTTTCTCCGTTTCTCGGTTTATTTCTTCGTTTCTCCATTTATTTCTCGTTTTCTCCGTTTCTTTCTTCGTTTCTTCGTTTCTTCCATCGTTACTCCGTTTCCTTCTTCGTTTCTCCGGTTCTTTCTTCATTTCACCGTTTCTTTCTTCGTTTCTCCGTTTCTTTCTTCGTTTCTTCGTTTCTTTCTTCGTTACTCCGTTTCTTTCTTCGTTTCTCCGTTTCTTTCTTCGTTTCTCCGTTTCTTTCTTCGTTTCTCCGTTTCTTTCTTCGTTTCTCCGTTTCTTTCTTCGTTTCTCCGTTTCTTTGTTCGTTTCTCCGTTTCTTTGTTCGTTTCTCCGTTTCTTTCTTCGTTTCTCCGTTTCTTTCTTCGTTTCTCCGTTTCCTTGTTCGTTTCTCCGTTTCTTTCTTCGTTTCTCCGTTTCATTCTTCGTTTCTCCGTTTCTTTCTTCGTTTCTCCGTTTCTTTCTTCGTTTCTCCGTTTCTTTCTTCGTTTCTCCGTTTCCTTGTTCGTTTCTCCGTTTCTTTCTTCGTTTCTTCGTTTCTTTCTTCGTTACTCCGTTTCTTTCTTCGTTTCTCCGTTTCTTTCTTCGTTTCTCCGTTTCTTTCTTCGTTTCTCCGTTTCTTTCTTCGTTACTCCGTTTCTTTCTTCGTTACTCCGTTTCTTTCTTCGCTTCTCCGTTTCTTTCTTCGTTTCTCCGTTTCTTTCTTCGTTTCTCCGTTTATTTCTTCGTTTCTCCATTTATTTCTCCGTTTCTCCGTTTCTTTCTTCGTTTCTCCGTTTCTTTCTTCGTTTCTCCGTTTCTTTCTTCGTTTCTCCGTTTCTTTCTTCGTTTCTCCGTTTCTTTGTTCGTTTCTCCGTTTCTTTGTTCGTTTCTCCGTTTCTTTCTTCGTTTCTCCGTTTCTTTCTTCGTTTCTCCGTTTCCTTGTTCGTTTCTCCGTTTCTTTCTTCGTTTCTCCGTTTCATTCTTCGTTTCTCCGTTTCTTTCTTCGTTTCTCCGTTTCTTTCTTCGTTTCTCCGTTTCTTTCTTCGTTTCTCCGTTTCCTTGTTCGTTTCTCCGTTTCTTTCTTCGTTTCTTCGTTTCTTTCTTCGTTACTCCGTTTCTTTCTTCGTTTCTCCGTTTCTTTCTTCGTTTCTCCGTTTCTTTCTTCGTTTCTCCGTTTCTTTCTTCGTTACTCCGTTTCTTTCTTCGCTTCTCCGTTTCTTTCTTCGTTTCTCCGTTTCTTTCTTCGTTTCTCCGTTTATTTCTTCGTTTCTCCATTTATTTCTCCGTTTCTCCGATTCTTTCTTCGTTTCTCCGTTTCTTTGTTCGTTTCTCCGTTTCTTTGTGCGTTTCTCCGTTTCTTTCTTCGTTTCTCCGTTTCTTTGTTCGGTGCTCCGTTTCTTTCTCCGTTTCTCGGTTTTTATCTTCTTTTCTCCATTTATTTCTCCGATTCTCCGTTTCTCTCTTTGTTTCTCCGTTTCTTTCTTCGTTTCTCCGTTTCTTTCTTCGTTTCTCCGTTTCTTTGTTCGTTTCTCCGTTTCTTTGTTCGTTTCTCCGTTTCTTTCTTCGCTTCTCCGTTTCTTTGTTCGTTTCTCCGTTTCTCCGTTTCTTTGTACGTTTCTCCGTTTCTTTCTCCGTTTCTCGGTTTATTTCTTCGTTTTTCCATTTATTTCTCGGATTCTCCGTTTCTTTCTTCGTTTCTTCGTTTCTTTCATCGTTACTCCGTTTCCTTCTCCGTTTCTCCGTTTCTTTCTTCGTTTCTCCGTTTCTTTCTTCGTTTCTCCGTTTCTTTATTCGTTTCTCCGTTTCTATCTTCGTTTCTCCGTTTCCTTGTTCGTTTCTCCGTTTCTTTCTTCGTTTCTCCGTTTCATTCTTCGTTTCTCCGTTTCTTTCTTCGTTTCTCCGTTTCTTTTTTCGTTTCTCCGTTTCTTTGTTCGTTTCTCCGTTTCTTTGTTCGTTTCTCCGTTTCTTTCTTCGTTTCTCCGTTTCTTTCTTCGTTTCTCCGTTTCTTTCTTCGTTTCTCCGTTTCTTTCTTCGTTACTCCGTTTCTTTCTTCGCTTCTCCGTTTCTTTCTTCGTTTCTTCGTTTCTTTCTTCGTTACTCCGTTTCTTTCTTCGTTTCTCTGTTTCTTTCTTCGTTTCTCCGTTTCTTTCTTCGTTTCTCTGTTTCTTTCTCCGTTTCTCGGTTTATTTCTTCGTTTCTCCATTTATTTCTCCGTTTCTCCGTTTCTTTGTTCGTTTCTCCGTTTCTTTCTCCGTTTCTCGGTTTATTTCTTCGTTTCTCCATTTATTTCTCCGATTCTCCGTTTCTTTCTTCGTTTCTTCGTTTCTTTCATCGTTACTCCGTTTCCTTCTCCGTTTCTCCGTTTCTTTCTTCGTTTCTCCGTTTCTTTGTTCGTTTCCCCGTTTCTTTCACCGTTTCTCCGTTTTTTTCTTCGTTTCTCCATTTATTTCTCCGTTTCTCCGTTTCTTTCTTCGTTTCTCCGTTTCTTCGTTTCTTTGTTCGTTTCTCCGTTTCTTTCTTGGTTTCTCCGTTTCTTTGTTCGTTTCTCCGTTTCTTTCTCCGTTTATCCGTTTCTTTCTTCGTTTCTCCGTTTCTTTCTTCGTTTCTCCATTTATTTCTTAGTTTCTCCATTTATTTCTCCGTTTCTCCGTTTCTTTCTTCGTTTCTCCGTTTCTTTCTTCGTTTCTCCGTTTCTTTCTTCGTTTCTCGGTTTATTTCTTCGTTTCTCCATTTATTTCTCCGATTCTCCGTTTATTTCTTCGTGTCGCCATTTATTTCTCCGTTGCTCCGTTTCTTTCTTCGTTTCTCCGTTTCTTTCTTCGTTTCTCCGTTTATTTCTTCGTTTCTCCGTTTCTTTCTTCGATTCTTCGTTTCATTCCTCGTTTCTCCGTTTCTTTGCTCGTTTCCCCGTTTCATTGTTCGTTTCTCCGTTTCTTTCTTCGTTTCTCCGTTTCTTTCTTCGCTTCTCCGTCTCTTTCTTCGCTTCTCCGTTTCTTTCTTCGTTTCTCCGTTTCTTTGTTCGTTTCTCCGTTTCTTTCTTTGTTTCTCCGATTCTTTCTTCGTTACTCCGTTTCTTTCTTCGTTTCTCCGTTTCTTTCTTCGTTTCTCCGTTTCTTTCTTCGTTTCTCCGTTTATTTCTTCGTGTCTCCATTTATTTCTCGGTTGCTCCGTTTCTTTCTTCGTTTCTCCGTTTCTTTGTTCGTTTCTCCGCTTCTTTCTCCGTTTCTCGGTTTATTTCTTCATTTCTCCATTTATTTCTTCGTTTCTCCGTTTCTTTGTTCGTTTCTCCGTTTCTTTCTTCGTTTCTTCGTTTCTTTCTCCGTTTCTCAGTTTCTTTCTTCGTTTCTCCGTTTCTTTCTTCGATTCTTCGTTTCATTCCTCGTTTCTCCGTTTCTTTGCTCGTTTCCCCGTTTCATTGTTCGTTTCTCCCTCTCTTTCTTCGTTTCTCCGTTTATTTCTTCGTTTCTCCATTTATTTCTCCGTTTCTCCGTTTCTTTGTTCGTTTCTCCGTTTCTTTCTTCGTTTCTCCCTTTCTTTCTTCGTTTCTCCGTTTATTTCTTCGTTTCTCCATTTATTTCTCCGTTTCTCCGTTTCTTTCTTCGTTTCTCCGTTTCTTTCTTCGTTTCTCCGTTTCTTTGTTTGTTTCTCCGTTTCTTTCTTCGTTTCGCCGTTTCTTTCTTCGTTTCTCCGTTTCTTTTATCGTTTCTTCGCTTCTCCGTTTCTTTCTTCCTTTTTCCGTTTATATTTTCGTTCCTCCATTTATTTCTCCGTTTCTTTCTTCATTTCTCCGTTTCATTCTTCGTTTCTCCGTTTCCTTCTTCGTTTCTCCGTTTCTTTGTTCGTTTCTTCGTTTCTTTCTTCATTTCTCCGTTTCTTTCTTCGTTTCTCCGTTTCTCCGTTTCTCCGTTTCGATTAAATGATTATAATATTTACAATTTCTATTATAAATCATTTGATCTACAGTTAAATTAAACACTAATACTCTAAATACATATTTAATATATTTTTTAAGCTCTTTAGCCTCCAGAAGAATTTAATTATACCATTTACTATATATAATAATTTACAAAGAATCGGAAATAAATCTTATTATTTATTTATAATAATTATTTTTTTTCACTTATCTTAAAAATTGGGATGTACTCTTTAAATGTTCGATTCATTTCTTTAATTTATTCATTAAATTGAATTAATCTATTCTTTATAATATCTTTAATAAAATTAATCCCTATAATTATTATAGAACTCATATTAAAATTTAATAATGAAATTTATTTTATTTGCCTAATTAATGTAATTATTGCCCCTAGCATTTGCTTAAACAAAGAAATCAATCATAATAATTATAGGATATTCATCTGTTATACAAACATCTATTATAGTTATTTTATTAATAATTAACAAAAATACATTTTTAACATATTTCATTTTATATTCAATAATTTCTTTAATTTTAAATTATATATTTAAAATAATAAAGATTAACTCTTCTTCCTTATTTAATATATTAACCTCTAATAAAAGAAAAATTATTTTATACTCAATAATTATTATGTACACAAATTTCCCACCTATAGCACTCTTTATACTGAAATAAATCGTCCTAGAAACATTAATAAATTCAAGAATAAAATTTATCGTGGAAAGTTTAATTTTACATTTATTCGAAAGATGAAACATACAAAAGTTTGTACAAAAGTATTTATTTATTTTATCGCACGGTAGGGAACATCATACAAATGGAAATACTTATCTCTAATGTCGGTAAATTGTACTTGTCGCGCCATCTATTTGTGGAAATTAGAACAATACCTCGACAAACTTGAGCGTTTCTCCGCCAGGTGATTTCACCCTTTAAGTGTAGCTTAACCCTTTCTCCAATAGATGGCAACCCATGTAATTACCACGTTACAGGGATTTGTAATTGCGGGTTCAGAATATATTTGCATGCATACAAACTACAGCTCCGATATCTAGAGAAATATTCATTTATTTTATCCCACGGCTTCTTCGTTCGTATTTGTTCGATCTAACCAAATATTTCACGAAATTGATGGCTTTTTATACCGAAACATTGTCAAAAATTGTTTAATCTTCTGTCCAACGACGGTTGTTAATAATTATGATAAATAAATGTCAAGATATTGCGAAGTCTGCGAAGGCGAACGGTTTCAGTGAATGATTGTTCATTTCGGCGATTGTTATTAACATTTACGCATGTTCCCTATATTGATCGAACAATGTACTTCTTATTTATGCATTAAAAATGATTGATTCGCCTCTAGCAATTGATTTTGATCGAACTTCAAAGTAAAGAGATGTTTCTTAAAGTTTTAAAACATGGAAAGTAATAATTGTCTATGAGATATATCAATTTAACATTTGATTAATACATGAGGAATGGAAATTTTTGGTAAAATAAGTGAATAAAAAATAATTATTATAAATAAATAATTAGATTTATTTCCGATTCCGTGTAAATTATTATATACAGTAAATAGTATAAATAAAATTCTTCTGGAGGCTAAAGAGATTAAAAAATATATTAAATATGTATTTAGAGTATTAGTGTATAATTTAACTATAGATCAAATGATTTATAATAGAAATTATAAATATTATAATTATTTAATCGAAACGGAGAAACGGAGAAACGGAGAAACGATGAAACGAAGGAAGAAACGGAGAAACGAAGAAATAAACCGAGAAACGGAGAAAGAAACGGAGAAACGAACAAAGAAACGGAGAAGCGAACAAAGAAACGGGGAAACGAACAAAGAAATAGAGAAACGAACAAAGAAACGGAGAATCGAACAAAGAAACGGAGAAACGAACAAAGAAACGGAGAAACGATCAAAAAACGGAGAAACGAAGAAAGAAACGGAGAAACGAACAAAGAAACGGAGAAACGAACAAAGAAACGGAGAAACGAACAAAGAAACGGAGAAACGAACAAAGAAACGGAGAAACGAAGAAAGAAACGGAGAAACGGAGAAATAAATGGAGAAACGAAGGAAGAAACGGAGAAACGAAGAAAGAAATGGAGAAACGAAGAAAGAAACGGAGAAACGAAGAAAGAAACGGAGATACGAAGAAAGAAACGGAGAAACGAAGAAAGAAACGAAGAAACGAAGAAAGAAACGGAGAAACGGAGAAACGAAGAAAGAAACGGAGAAACGAAGAAAGAAACGGAGGAACGATGAAAGAAACGGAGAAACGAACAACGAAACGGAGAATCGGAGAAATAAATGGAGAAACGAAGATATAAACCGAGAAACGGAGAAAGAAACGGAGAAACGAACAAAGAAACGGAGAAACGGAGAAATAAATGGAGAAACGAAGGAAGAAACGGAGAAACGAAGAAAGAAATGGAGAAACGAAGAAAGAAACGGAGAAACGAAGAAAGAAACGGAGATACGAAGAAAGAAACGGAGAAACGAACAAAGAAACGGAGAAACGAAGAAAGAAACGGCGAAACGGAGAAATAAACGGAGAAACGGAGAAACGGACAAAGAAACGGAGAAACGAACAAATAAACGGAGAAACGAAGAAAGAAACGGAGAATCGGAGAAATAAATGGAGAAATGAAAAAATAAACGGAGAAACGAAGAAAGAAACGGAGAAACAAAGAAAGAAACGGAGAAACGAAGAAAGAAACGGAGAAACGAAGAAAGAAACGAAGAAACGAAGAAAGAAACGGAGAAACGAAGAAAGAAACGGAGAAACGAAGAAAGAAACGGAGAAACGACCAAAAAACGGAGAAACGAACAAAGAAACGGAGAAACGAAGAAAGAAACGGAGAAACGGAGAAGTAAATGGAGAAACGAAGAAATAAACGAAGAAACGAACAAAGGAACGCAGAAACGAACTAAGAAACGGAGAAACGGAGAAACGGACAAAGAAACGGCGAAACGGAGAAATAAATGGAGAAACGAACAAATAAACGGAGAAACGAAGAAAGAAACGGAGAATCGGAGAAATAAATGGAGAAATGAAAAAATAAACGGAGAAACGAAGAAAGCAACGGAGGAACGAAGCAAGAAACGAAGAAATGGAGAAACGAACAAAGAAACGGAGAAACGAAGAAAGAAACGGAGAAACGAAGAAAGGACCGGAGAAACGAACAAAGAAACGGAGAAACGATGAAAGAAACGGCGAAACGGAGAAATAAACGGAGAAACGGAGAAACGGACAAAGAAACGGAGAAACGAACAAATAAACGGAGAAACGAAGAAAGAAACGGAGAATCGGAGAAATAAATGGAGAAATGAAAAAATAAACGGAGAAACGAAGAAAGAAACGGAGAAACAAAGAAAGAAACGGAGAAACGAAGAAAGAAACGGAGAAACGAAGAAAGAAACGAAGAAACGAAGAAAGAAACGGAGAAACGAAGAAAGAAACGGAGAAACGAAGAAAGAAACGGAGAAACGACCAAAAAACGGAGAAACGAACAAAGAAACGGAGAAACGAAGAAAGAAACGGAGATTCGGAGAAATAAATGGAGAAACGAAGAAATAAACCGAGAAACGGAGAAAGAAACGGAGAAACGAAAAAAGAAACGGAGAAACGAATAAAGAAACGGAGAAACGAACAAAGAAACAGAGAAACGAACAAAGAAACGGCGAAACGAACAAAGAAACGAAGAAACGAACAAAGAAACGGAGAAACGAACAAAGAAACGGAGAAACAAAGAAAGAAACGGAGAAACCGAGAAACGGACAAAGAAACGGAGAAACGGAGAAATAAATGGAGAAACCAACAAATAAACGGAGAATCGAAGAAAGAAACGGAGAATCGGAGAAATAAATGGAGAAATGAAAAAATAAACGGAGAAACGAAGAAAGAAACGGAGAAACAAAGAAAGAAACGGAGAAACGAAGAAAGAAATGGAGAAACGAAGAAAGAAACGAAGAAACGAAGAAAGAAACGGAGAAACGAAGAAAGAAACGGAGAAACGAAGAAAGAAACGGAGAAACGACCAAAAAACGGAGAAACGAACAAAGAAACGGAGAAACGAAGAAAGAAACGGAGAAACGGAGAAGTAAATGGAGAAACGAAGAAATAAACGAAGAAACGAACAAAGGAACGCAGAAACGAACTAAGAAACGGAGAAACGGAGAAACGGACAAAGAAACGGAGAAACGGAGAAATAAATGGAGAAACGAACAAATAAACGGAGAAACGAAGAAAGAAACGGAGAATCGGAGAAATAAATGGAGAAATGAAAAAATAAACGGAGAAACGAAGAAAGCAACGGAGGAACGAAGCAAGAAACGAAGAAATGGAGAAACGAACAAAGAAACGGAGAAACGAAGAAAGAAACGGAGAATCGGAGAAATAAATGGAGAAATGAAAAAATAAACGGAGAAACGAAGAAAGAAACGGAGAAACAAAGAAAGAAACGGAGAAACGAAGAAAGAAACGGAGAAACGAAGAAAGAAACGAAGAAACGAAGAAAGAAACGGAGAAACGAAGAAAGAAACGGAGAAACGAAGAAAGAAACGGAGAAACGACCAAAAAACGGAGAAACGAACAAAGAAACGGAGAAACGAAGAAAGAAACGGAGATTCGGAGAAATAAATGGAGAAACGAAGAAATAAACCGGGAAACGGAGAAAGAAACGGAGAAACGAAAAAAGAAACGGAGAAACGAATAAAGAAACGGAGAAACGAACAAAGAAACAGAGAAACGAACAAAGAAACGGCGAAACGAACAAAGAAACGAAGAAACGAACAAAGAAATGGGGAAACGAACAAAGAAATAGAGAAACGAACAAAGAAACGGAGAAGCGAACAAAGAAACTAAGAAACGAACAACGAAACGGAGAATCGATCAAAAAACGGAGAAACGAAGAAAGAAACGGAGAAACGAAGAAAGAAACGGAGAAACGGAGAAGAAAATGGAGAAACGAAGAAATAAACGGAGAAACGAAGAAAGGAACGGAGAAACGAACAAACGGACAAAGAAACGAAGAAAGAAACGGAGAAACGAACAAAGAAACGGAGAAACAAAGAAAGAAACGGAGAAACCGAGAAACGGACAAAGAAACGGAGAAACGGAGAAATAAATGGAGAAACCAACAAATAAACGGAGAATCGAAGAAAGAAACGGAGAATCGGAGAAATAAATGGAGAAATGAAAAATTAAACGGAGAAACGAAGAAAGAAACGGAGAAACGAAGAAAGAAACGGAGAAACGAAGAAAGAAACGGAGAAACGACCAAAAAACGGAGAAACGAACAAAGAAACGGAGAAACGAAGAAAGAAACGGAGAAACGGAGAAGTAAATGGAGAAACGAAGAAATAAACGAAGAAACGAACAAAGGAACGCAGAAACGAACTAAGAAACGGAGAAACGGAGAAACGGACAAAGAAACGGAGAAACGGAGAAATAAATGGAGAAACGAACAAATAAACGGAGAAACGAAGAAAGAAACGGAGAATCGGAGAAATAAATGGAGAAATGAAAAAATAAACGGAGAAACGAAGAAAGCAACGGAGGAACGAAGCAAGAAACGAAGAAATGGAGAAACGAACAAAGAAACGGAGAAACGATCAAAAAACGGAGAAACGAAGAAAGAAACGGAGAAACGAAGAAAGGACCGGAGAAACGAACAAAGAAACGGAGAAACGATGAAAGAAACGGCGAAACGGAGAAACGGAGAAACGGACAAAGAAACGGAGAAACGAACAAATAAACGGAGGAACGAAGAAAGAAACGGAGAATCGGAGAAATAAATGGAGAAATGAAAAAATAAACGGAGAAACGAAGAAAGAAACGGAGAAACAAAGAAAGAAACGGAGAAACGAAGAAAGAAACGGAGAAACGAAGAAAGAAACGAAGAAACGAAGAAAGAAACGGAGAAACGAAGAAAGAAACGGAGAAACGACCAAAAAACGGAGAAACGAACAAAGAAACGGAGAAACGAAGAAAGAAACGGAGATTCGGAGAAATAAATGGAGAAACGAAGAAATAAACCGAGAAACGGAGAAAGAAACGGAGAAACGAAAAAAGAAACGGAGAAACGAATAAAGAAACGGAGAAACGAACAAAGAAACAGAGAAACGAACAAAGAAACGGCGAAACGAACAAAGAAACGAAGAAACGAACAAAGAAATGGGGAAACGAACAAAGAAATAGAGAAACGAACAAAGAAACGGAGAAGCGAACAAAGAAACTAAGAAACGAACAACGAAACGGAGAATCGATCAAAAAACGGAGAAACGAAGAAAGAAACGGAGAAACGAAGAAAGAAACGGAGAAACGGAGAAGAAAATGGAGAAACGAAGAAATAAACGGAGAAACGAAGAAAGGAACGGAGAAACGAACAAAGAAACGGAGAAACGGAGAAACGGACAAAGAAACGAAGAAAGAAACGGAGAAACGAACAAAGAAACGGAGAAACGGAGAAACGGGCAAAGAAACGAAGAAAGAAACGGAGAAACGAACAAAGAAACGGAGAAACAAAGAAAGAAACGGAGAAACCGAGAAACGGACAAAGAAACGGAGAAACGGAGAAATAAATGGAGAAACCAACAAATAAACGGAGAATCGAAGAAAGAAACGGAGAATCGGAGAAATAAATGGAGAAATGAAGAAATAAACGGAGAAACGAACAAAGAAACGGAGAAACAAAGAAAGAAACGGAGAAACGAACAAAGAAACGGAGAAACGAAGAAAGATACGGGAAACGAAGAAAGAAACGGAGAAACGAAGAAAGGAACGGAGAAACGAACAAAGAAACGGAGAAACGAACAAAGAAACGGAGAAACGAACAAAGAAACGAAGAAACGGAGAGACGAACAAAGAAACGGAGAAACGAACAAAGAAACGGAGAAACGAACAAAGAAACGTTTCTCCGTTTCTCCGCTTCTCCGTTTCTTTGTTCGTTTCTCCGTTCCTTTCTTCGTTTCTCCGTTTCTTTCTTCGTTTCTCCATTTTCTTCTCCGTTTCTCCGTTTCTTTCTTCGTTTCTCCGTTTCTTTCTTCGTTTCTCCGTTTTTTGATCGATTCTCCGTTTCTTTGTTCGTTTCTTAGTTTCTTTGTTCGCTTCTCCGTTTCTTTGTTCGTTTCTCTATTTCTTTGTTCGTTTCCCCATTTCTTTGTTCGTTTCTTCGTTTCTTTGTTCGTTTCCCGTTTCTTTGTTCGTTTCTCTGTTTCTTTGTTCGTTTCTCCGTTTCTTTATTCGTTTCTCCGTTTCTTTTTTCGTTTCTCCGTTTCTTTCTCCGTTTCTCGGTTTATTTCTTCGTTTCTCCATTTATTTCTCCGAATCCCCGTTTCTTTCTTCGTTTCTCCGTTTCTTTCATCGTTTCTCCGTTTCTTTGTTCGTTTCTCCGTTCCTTCTTCGTTTCTCCGTTTCTTTCTTCGTTTCTCCGTTTTTTGATCGTTTCTCCGTTTCTTTGTTCGTTTCTCCATTTCTTCGTTTCTTGCTTCGTTCCTCCGTTGCTTTCTTCGTCTCTCCGTTTATTTTTTCATTTCTCCATTTATTTCTCCGATTCTCCGTTTCTTTCTTCGTTTCTCCGTTTATTTGTTCGTTTCTCCATTTATTCCTCCGTTTCTCCGTTTCTTTGTCCGTTTCTCCGTTTCTCCGTTTCTTAGTTCGTTTCTGCGTTCCTTTGTTCGTTTCTTCGTTTATTTCTTAGTTTCTCCATTTACTTCTCCGTTTCTCCGTTTCTTTCTTCGTTTCTCCGTTTCTTTGTTCGTTTCTCCGTTTTTTGGTCGTTTCTCCGTTTCTTTCTCCGTTTCTCCGTTTCTTTCTTCGTTTCTCCGTTTCTTTCTTCGTTTCTTCGTTTCTTTCTTCGTTTCTCCGTTTCTTTCTTCGTTTCTCCGTTTCTTTCTTTGTTTCTCCGTTTCTTTCTTCGTTTCTCCGTTTATTTTTTCATTTCTCCATTTATTTCTCCGATTCTCCGTTTCTTTCTTCGTTTCTCCGTTTATTTGTTCGTTTCTCCGTTTCTTTGTCCGTTTCTCCGTTTCTCCGTTTATTTCTCCGTTTCTCCGTTTCCTTCTTCGTTTCTCCGTTTCTTTGTTCGTATCTCCGTTTCTTTGTTCGTTTCTGCGTTCCTTTGTTCGTTTCTTCGTTTATTTCTTCGTTTCTCCATTTACTTCTCCGTTTCTCCGTTTCTTTCTTCGTTTCTCCGTTTCTTTGTTTGTTTCTCCGTTTTTTGGTCGTTTCTCCGTTTCTTTCTTCGTTTCTCCGTTTCTTTCTTCGTTTCTCCGTTTCTTTCTTCGTTTCTTCGTTTCTTTCTTCGTTTCTCCGTTTCTTTCTTCGTTTCTCCGTTTATTTCTCCGTTTCTCCGTTTCCTTCTTCGTTTCTCCGTTTCTTTGTTCGTATCTCCGTTTCTTTGTCCGTTTCTCCGTTTCTTTCTTCGTTTCTCCGTTTCTTTCTTCGTTTCTCCGTTTCTTTCTCCGTTTCTCGGTTTATTTCTTCGTTTCTCCATTTATTTCTCCGATTCTCCGTTTCTTTCTTCGTTTCTTCGTTTCTTTCTTCGTTACTCCGTTTCTTTCTTCGTTTCTCTGTTTCTTTCTTCGTTTCTCCGTTTCTTTCTTCGTTTCTCTGTTTCTTTCTCCGTTTCTCGGTTTATTTCTTCGTTTCTCCATTTATTTCTCCGATTCTCGGTTTCTTTCTTCGTTTCTTCGTTTCTTTCTTCGTTACTCCGTTTCTTTCTTCGTTTCTCCGTTTCTTTCTTCGTTTCTCCGTTTGTTTCTTCGTTTCTCCGTTGATTTCTTCGTTTCTCCATTTATTTTTCCGTTTCTCCGTTTCTTTCTTCGTTTCTTCGTTTCTTTGTTCGTTTCTCCGTTTCTTTGTACGTTTCTCCGTTTCCTTCTTCGTTTCTCCGTTTCTTTCTTCGTTTCTCCGTTTCTTTCTTCGTTTCTCCGTTTCTTTCGTCGTTTATCCGTTTCTTTGTTCGTTTCTCCGTTTCTTTCTTCGTTTCTTCGTTTCTTTCTTCGTTACTCCGTTTCTTTCTTCGTTTCTCCGTTTCTTTCTTCGTTTGTCCCTTTATTTCTTCGTTTCTCCATTCATTTCTCCGTTTCTCCGTTTCTTTCTTCGTTTCTCCGTTTCTTTGTTCGTTTCTCCGTTTCTTTTTCGTTTCTCCGTTTCTCCGTTTCGCCGCTTCTTTCTTCGTTTCTCCGTTTCTTTCTTCGCTCCTCCGTTTCTTTCTTCGTTTCTCCGTTTCTTTCTCCGTTTCTCCGTTTCTTTCTTCGTTTCTCCGATTCTTTTTTCGTTTCTCCGTTTCTCTCTTCGTTTCTCCGTTTCTTTCATCGTTTCTTCGTTTCTCCGTTTCTTTCTTCATTTCTCCGTTTATTTCTTCGTTTCTCCGTTTCATTCTTCGTTTCTGCGTTTCTTTGTTCGTTTCTCTGTTTCTTTCTTCGTTACTCCGTTTCTTTCTTCGTTTCTCCGTTTCTTTCTTCGTTTCTCCGTTTGTTTCTTCGTTTCTCCGTTGATTTCTTCGTTTCTCCATTTATTTTTCCGTTTCTCCGTTTCTTTCTTCGTTTCTTCGTTTCTTTGTTCGTTTCTCCGTTTCTTTCTTTGTTTCTCCGATTCTTTGTTCGTTTCTCCGTTTCTTTTTTCGTTTCACCGTTTCTTTGTCCGTTACTCCGTTTCTTTCTTCGTTACTCCGTTTCTTTCTTCGTTTCTCCGCTTCTTTCTTCGTTTCTCCGTTTATTTCTTCGTTTCTCCGTTTCTTTGTTCGTTTCTCCGTTTCTCTCTTCGTTTGTCCGTTTCTTTGTTCGTTTCTCCGTTTCTTTGTTCGTTTCTCCGTTTCTTTGTACGTTTCTCCGTTTCCTTCTTCGTTTCTCCGTTTCTTTCTTCGTTTCTCCGTTTCTTTCTTCGTTTCTCCGTTTCTTTCGTCGTTTATCCGTTTCTTTGTTCGTTTCTCCATTTCTTTCTTCGTTTCTTCGTTTCTTTCTTCGTTACTCCGTTTCTTTCTTCGTTTCTCCGTTTCTTTCTTCGTTTGTCCGTTTATTTCTTCGTTTCTCCATTCATTTCTCCGATTCTCCGTTTCTTTCTTCGTTTCTCCGTTTCTTTGTTCGTTTCTCCGTTTCTTTTTCGTTTCTCCGTTTCTCCGTTTCGCCGCTTCTTTCTTCGTTTCTCCGTTTCTTTCTTCGCTCCTCCGTTTCTTTCTTCGTTTCTCCGTTTCTTTCTCCGTTTTTCCGTTTCTTTCTTCGTTTCTCCGCTTCTTCTTTCGTTTCTCCGTTTCTCTCTTCGTTTCTCCGTTTCTTTCATCGTTTCTTCGTTTCTCCGTTTCTTTCTTCATTTCTCCGTTTATTTCTTCGTTTCTCCGTTTCATTCTTCGTTTCTGCGTTTCTTTGTTCGTTTCCCTGTTTCTTTCTTCGTTTCTCCGTTTCTTTCTCCGTTTCTCGGTTTATTTCTTCGTTTCTCCGTTTCTCCGTTTATTTCCTCGTTTCTACATTTATTTCTCCGTTTCTCCGTTTCCTTCTTCGTTTCTCCGTTTCTCCGTTTCGCCGCTTCTTTCTTCGTTTCTCCGTTTCTTTCTTCGCTCCTCCGTTTCTTTCTTCGTTTCTCCGTTTCTTTCTCCGTTTTTCCGTTTCTTTCTTCGTTTCTCCGCTTCTTTTTTCGTTTCTCCGTTTCTCTCTTCGTTTCTCCGTTTCTTTCATCGTTTCTTCGTTTCTCCGTTTCTTTCTTCATTTCTCCGTTTATTTCTTCGTTTCTCCGTTTCATTCTTCGTTTCTGCGTTTCTTTGTTCGTTTCTCTGTTTCTTTCTTCGTTTCTCCGTTTCTTTCTCCGTTTCTCGGTTTATTTCTTCGTTTCTCCGTTTCTCCGTTCATTTCCTCGTTTCTACATTTATTTCTCCGTTTCTCCGTTTCCTTCTTCGTTTCTCCGTTTCTTTGTTCGTTTCTCCGTTTCTTTCTTCGTTTCTCCGTTTCTTTCTTCGTTTCTCCGTTTCTTTCTCCGTTTCTCGGTTTATTTCTTCGTTTCTCCATTTATTTCTCCGATTCTCCGTTTCTTTCTTCGTTTCTCCGTTTCTTTCGTCGTTTATCCGTTTCTTTGTTCGTTTCTCCGTTTCTTTCTTGGTTTCTTCGTTTCTTTCTTCGTTACTCCGTTTCTTTCTTCGTTTCTCCGTTTCTTTCTTCGTTTGTCCGTTTATTTCTTCGTTTCTCCATTCATTTCTCCGTTTCTCCGTTTCTTTCTTCGTTTCTCCGTTTCTTTGTTCGTTTCTCCGTTTCTTTTTCGTTTCTCCGTTTCTACGTTTCGCCGCTTCTTTCTTCGTTTCTCCGTTTCTTTCTTCGCTCCTCCGTTTCTTTCTTCGTTTCTCCGTTTCTTTCTCCATTTCTCCGTTTCTTTCTTCGTTTCTCCGCTTCTTTTTTCGTTTCTCCATTTCTCTCTTCGTTTCTCCGTTTCTTTCATCGTTTCTTCGTTTCTCCGTTTCTTTCTTCATTTCTCCGTTTATTTCTTCGTTTCTCCGTTTCATTCTTCGTTTCTGCGTTTCTTTGTTCGTTTCTCTGTTTCTTTCTTCGTTTCTCCGTTTCTCGGTTTATTTCTTCGTTTCTCCGTTTCTTTCTTCGTTTCTTCGTTTCTTTCTTCATTTCTCCGTTTCTTTCTTCGTTTCTCCGTTTCTTCCTTCGTTTCATCGTTTCTCCGTTTCTCCGTTTCTCCGTTTCGATTAAATGATTATAATATTTATAATTTCTATTATAAATCATTTGATCTATAGTTAAATTAGACACTAATACTCAAAATACATATTTAATATATTTTTTAATCTCTTTAGCCTTCAGAAGAATTTTATTTATACTATTTACTATATATAATAATTTACACAGAATCGGAAATAAATCTAATTATTTATTTATAATAATTTTTTTTTTTCACTTATCTTAAAAATTGGGATTTACTCTTTAAATGTTCGATTCATTTCTTTAATTTATTCATTAAATTGAATTAATCTATGCTTTATAATAACTTTAATAAAATTAATCCCTATAATTATTATAGAACTCATATTAAAATTTAATAATGAAATTTATTTTATTTGCATAATTAATGTAATTATTGCCCCTATCATTTGCTTAAACAAAAAAATCAATCATAATAATTATAGGATATTCATCTGTTATACAAACATCTATTATAGTTATTTTATTAATAATTAACAAAAATACATTTTTAACATATTTCATTCTATATTCAATAATTTCTTTAATTTTAATTTTTATATTTAAAATAAGAAAGATTAACTCTTCTTCCTTATTTAATATAAATATTAACCACTTATAAAAGAAAATTTATTTTATACTCAATAATTGTTATGTACACAAATTTCCCGCCTATAGCACTCTTTATACTGAAATAAATCATCCTAGAAACATTAATAAATTCTAGAATAAAATTTACCGTGGAAGGTTTAATTTTACATTTATTGGAAAGATGAAACATACAAAAGTTTGTACAAAAGTATTTATTTATTTTATCGCACGGTAGGGAATATCATACAAATGGAGATACTTATCTCTAATGTCGGTAAATTGTACTTGTCGCGACATCTATTTGTGGAAATTAGAACAATTCCTCGACAAACTTGAGCGTTTCTCCGCCAGGTGTTTTCACCCCTTAAGTGTAGTTTAACCCTTTCTCCAATAGATGGCAACCCATGTAATTACCACGTTACAGGGATTTGTAATTGCGGGTTCAGAATATATTTGCATACATACAAACTACAATTCCGATATGTAGAGAAATATTCATTTATTTTATCCCACGGCTTCTTCGTTCGTATTTGTTCGATCTAACCAAATATTTCAAGAAATTGATGGCTTTTTATACCGAAACATTGTCAAAAATTGTTTAATCTACGTTCCAACGACGTTTGTTAATAATTATGATAAATAAATGTCAAGATATTGCGAAGTCTGCGAAGGCGAACGGTTTCAGTGAATGTTTGTTCATTTCAGCGATTGTTATTAACATTTACGCATGTTCCCTATATTGATCGAACAATGTGGATCTTATTTATGTATTGCAATTAATTAAGAAACTTATCGAAATTGATTTTGATCGAGACTCCACGTTAAAACGTGTTTCGTAAAGTTGTAAAGCACGGAAAGTAACAATTGTTCATTAGATACATTAATTTAACATTTGCTTAATTCTTATAATTTACACAATACGCGTAGAAGTGGTATTTTTTACAACAAAAGTGCCAAAATTCAATTAATCGCTTTTTTAGATAGAAAAATCACAGCGATAAATACTTGTGAATGGATAATCGATACGTGTAGCCTTGAGAATGTCAGTTGGATCTCAAGTAAAAATTCCTTCGCGAACAAGGAATATTTCAACGAAATGATATTTTAAGCCATTATTTATACCAGGACATTGTTAATAATTGTCTAATGTATGATCCTACGACGGTTGTTAATAATTATGATAAACAAACATCAAGATATTGCGAAATCTTCGAGGGCGAATGGTTTCGGTGAATGTTTGTTCATTTCTGCGATTGCTATTAACATTTACGCATGTTCCCTATATTGATCGAACAATGTGCATCTTATTTATGCATTAAAAATGATTGATTCGCCTCTAGCAATTGATTTTGATCGAACTTCAAAGTAAAGAGATGATTCTTAAAGTTTTAAAACATGGAAAGTAATAATTGTCTATGAGATATATCAATTTAACATTTGAATAATACATGAAGAATCGAAATTTTTGGTACAAGAAGTGAATAAAAAATAATTATTATAAATAAATAATTAGATTTATTTCCGATTCTGTGTAAATTATTATATACAGTAAATAGTATAAATAAAATTCTTCTGGAGGCTAAAGAGATTAAAAAATATATTAAATATGTATTTAGAGTATTAGTGTATAATTTAACTATAGCTCAAATGATTTATAATAGAAATTATAACTATTATAATCATTTAATCGAAACGGAGAAACGGAGAAACGGAGAAACGGAGAAACGAAGAAACGAAGGAAGAAACGGAGAAACGAAGAAAGAAACGGAGAAACGAAAAAAGAAACGGAGAAACGAAGAAAGAAACGAAGAAACGAAGAATGAAACGGAGAAACGAAGAAAGAAACGGAGAAACGAAGAAAGAAACGGAGAAACGAAGAAAGAAACGGCGAAGCGGAGAAATAAATGGGGAAACGAACAAAGAAATGGAGAAACGAACAAAGAAACCGAGAAACGAAGAAAGAAACGGAGAAACGAAAAAAGAAACGGAGAAACGAAGAAAGAAACGAAGAAACGAAGAAAGAAACGGAGAAACGAACAAAGAAACGGAGAAACGAAGAAAGAAACGGAGAAACGAAGAAAGGAGCGGAGAAACGAAAAAAGAAACGGAGAAACGAAGAAAGAAGCGGAGTAACGAAGAAAGAAACGGAGAAACGAAGAAATAAATGGAGAAACGAAGAAATAAACGGAGAAACGAAGAAAGAAACGGAGAAACGGAGAAATAAATGGAGAAACGATGAAACAAACAGAGAAACGAACAAAGAAACGGAGCAACGAAGGAAGAAACGGGGAAACGAAGAAAGAAACGGAGAAACGAACAAAGAAACGGAGAAACGAAGAAAGAAACGGAGAAACGAAGAAAGGAGCGGAGAAACGAAAAAAGAAACGGAGAAACGAAGAAAGAAGCGGAGTAACGAAGAAAGAAACGGAGAAACGAAGAAAGAAACGGAGAAACGAAGAAAGAAACGAAGAAACGAAGAAATAAATGGAGAAACGAAGAAATAAACGGAGAAACGAAGAAAGAAACGGAGAAACGGAGAAATAAATGGAGAAACGATGAAACAAACAGAGAAACGAACAAAGAAACGGAGCAACGAAGGAAGAAACGGGGAAACGAAGAAAGAAACGGAGAAACGAACAAAGAAACGGAGAAACGAAGAAAGAAACGGAGAAACGAAGAAAGAAACGGGGAAACGAAGAAAGAAGCGAAGGAGCGAAGAAAGAAACGGAGAATCTGAGAAAGAAATGGAGAAACGAAGAAAGAAACGGAGAAACGAAGAAAGAAACGGGGTAACGAAGAAAGAAACGAAGAAACGAAGAAAGAAACGGAGAATCGGAGAAATAAATGGAGAAACGAAGAAATAAACCAAAAAACGGGGAAAGAAACGGAGAAACGAAGAAAGAAACGGAGAAACGAACACAGAAACGGAGAAACGAACAAAGAAACGGAGAAACGAACAAAGAAACGGAGAAATAAATGGAGAAACGAACAAAGAAACGGAGAAACGAAGAAAGAAACGGAGAAACGAAGAAAGAAACGGAGATACGAAGAAAGAAACAGAGAAACGAACAAAGAAACGGAGAAACGAAGAAAGAAACGGAGAAACGGAGAAATAAATGGAGAAACGAAGAAATAAACGGAGAAACGAAGAAAGAAACGGAGAAACGAAGAAAGAAACGGAGAAACGAAGAAAGAAACGGAGAATCGGAGAAATTAATGGAGAAACGAACAAAAAACGGTGAAACGGAGAAACGGAGAAACGGAAAAACCGAGAAACGGAGAAACGGAGAAACCGAGAAGCGGAGAAACCGAGAGACGGAGAAACGGAGAAACGGAGAAACGGAGAAACGGAGAAACGGAGAAACGGAGAAACGGAGAAACGGAGAAACGGAGAAACGGAGAAACGGAGAAACGAAGAAAGAAACGGAGAAACGAAGAAAGAAACGGAGAGACGAAGAAAGAAACGAAGGAACGAAGAAAGAAACGGAGAATCGGAGAAAGAAATGGAGAAACGAAGAAACAAACGGAGAAACGAAGAAAGAAACGGAGAAACGAAGAAAGAAACGGAGAAACGAAGAAAGAAACGGAGAAGCGAACAAGGAAACGGAGAAACGAAGAAAGAAACGGAGAAACGGAGAAATAAATGGAGAAACGAAGAAGTAAACGGAGAAACGAACAAAGAAACGGAGAAACAAATGGAGAAACGAAGATCGAGATGGAGAAACGAACAAAGAAACGGAGAAACGAACAAAGAAACGGAGAAACGAACAAAAAAACGGAGAAACGGAGAAATAAATGGAGAAACGAAGAAACAAACAGAGACACGAACAAAGAAACGGAGAAACGAAGGAAGAAACGGAGAAACGAAGAAAGAAACGGAGAAACGAAGAAAGAAACGGAGAAGCGAACAAGGAAACGGAGAAACGAACAAAGAAACGGAGAAACGAACAAAAAAACGGAGAAACGGAGAAATAAATGGAGAAACGAAGAAACAAACAGAGAAACGAACAAAGAAACGGAGAAACGAAGGAAGAAACGGAGAAACGAAGAAAGAAACGGAGAAACGAACAAAGAAACGGAGAAACGAAGAAAGAAACGGAGAAACGAAGAAAGAAACGGAGAAACGAAGAAAGAAACGAAGGAACGAAGAAAGAAACGGAGAATCGGAGAAAGAAATGGAGAAACGAAGAAAGAAACGGAGAAACGAAGAAAGAAACGGGGTAACGAAGAAAGAAACGAAGAAACGAAGAAAGAAACGGAGAATCGGAGACATAAATGGAGAAACGAAGAAATAAACCAAAAAACGGAGAAAGAAACGGAGAAACGAAGAAAGAAACGGGGAAACGAACACAGAAACGGAGAAACGAACAAAGAAACGGAGAAACGAACAAAGAAACGGAGAAATAAATGGAGAAACGAACAAAGAAACGGAGAAACGAAGAAATAAACGGAGAAACGATGGAAGAAACGGAGAAACGAAGAAAGAAACGGAGAAACGAAGAAAGAAACGGAGAAACGGAGAAATAAATGGAGAAACGAAGAAATAAACGGAGAAACGAAGAAAGAAACGGAGAAACGAAGAAAGAAACGGAGAAACGGAGAAATAAATGGAGAAACGAAGAAATAAACGGAGAAACGAACAAAGAAACGGAGAAACGAAGAAAGAAACGGAGAAACGAACAAAGAAACGAAGAAACGAGGAAAGAAACGGAGAATCGGTGAAATAAATGGAGAAACGAAGCAATAAACCGAGAAACGGAGAAAGAAACGGAGAAACGAACAAAGAAACGGAGAAACGAACAAAAAAACGGAGAAACGGAGAAATAAATGGAGAAACGAAGAAACAAACAGAGACACGAACAAAGAAACGGAGAAACGAAGGAAGAAACGGAGAAACGAAGAAATAAACGGAGAAACGAAGAAAGAAACGGAGAAACGAAGAAAGAAACGGAGAATCGGAGAAATTAATGGAGAAACGAACAAAAAACGGTGAAACGGAGAAACGGAGAAACGGAAAAACCGAGAAACGGAGAAACGGAGAAACCGAGAAGCGGAGAAACCGAGAGACGGAGAAACCGAGAAACGGAGAAACGGAGAAACGGAGAAACGGAGAAACGGAGAAACGGAGAAACGGAGAAACGGAGAAACGGAGAAACGGAGAAACGGAGAAACGGAGAAACGGAGAAACGGAGAAACGGAGAAACGGAGAAACGGAGAAACGGAGAAACGAAGAAAGAAACGGAGAAACGAAGAAAGAAACGGAGGAACGAAGAAAGAAACGGAGAATCGGAGAAAGAAATGGAGAAACGAAGAAAGAAACGGAGAAGCGAACAAGGAAACGGAGAAACGAAGAAAGAAACGGAGAAACGGAGAAATAAATGGAGAAACAAAGAAATAAACGGAGAAACGAACAAAGAAACGGAGAAACAAATGGAGAAACGAAGATCGAGACGGAGAAACGAACAAAGAAACGGAGAAACGAACAAAGAAACGGAGAAACGAACAAAAAAACGGAGAAACGGAGAAATAAATGGAGAAACGAAGGAACAAACAGAGAAACGAACAAAGAAACGGAGAAACGAAGGAAGAAACGTAGAAACGAAGAAAGAAACGGAGAAACGAAGAAAGAAACGGAGAAACGAAGAAAGAAACGGAGAAACGAAGAAAGAAACGAAGGAACGAAGAAAGAAACGGAGAATCGGAGAAAGAAATGGAGAAACGAAGAAAGAAACGGAGAAACGAAGAAAGAAACGGGGTAACGAAGAAAGAAACGAAGAAACGAAGAAAGAAACGGAGAATCGGAGAAATAAATGGGGAAACGAAGAAATAAACCAAAAAACGGAGAAAGAATCGGAGAAACGAAGAAAGAAACGGAGAAACGAACACAGAAACGGAGAAACGAACAAAGAAACGGAGAAACGAACAAAGAAACGGAGAAATAAATGGAGAAACGAACAAAGAAACGGAGAAACGAAGAAAGAAACGGAGAATCGGTGAAATAAATGGAGAAACGAAGCAATAAACCGAGAAACGGAGAAAGAAACGGAGAAACGAACAAAGAAACGGAGAAACGAACAATGAAACGGAGAAACGAAGAAAGAAACGGAGAAACGAAGAAATAAACGGGGAAACGAACAAAAAAACGGAGAAACGAAGAAAGAAACGGAGAAACGGAGAAATAAATGGAGAAACGAAGAAATAAACGGAGAAACGAAGAAAGAAACGGAGAAACGAAGAAAGAAACGGAGAATCGGAGAAATTAATGGAGAAACGAACAAAAAACGGTGAAACGGAGAAACGGAGAAACGGAGAAACGGAGAAACGGAGAAACGGAGAAACGGAGAAACGGAGAAACGGAGAAACGGAGAAACGGAGAAACGGAGAAACGGAGAAACGGAGAAACGGAGAAACGGAGAAACGGAGAAACGGAGAAACGGAGAAACGGAGAAACGGAGAAACGGAGAAACGGAGAAACGGAGAAACGGAGAAACGGAGAATCGGAGAAACGGAGAAACGGAGAAACGGAGAAACGGAGAAACGGAGAAACGGAGAAACGGAGAAACGGAGAAACGGAGAAACGGAGAAACGGAGAAACGGAGAAACGGAGAAACGGAGAAACGGAGAAACGGAGAAACGGAGAAACGGAGAAACGGAGAAACGGAGAAACGGAGAAACGGAGAAACGGAGAAACGGAGAAACGGAGAAACGGAGAAACGGAGAAACGGAGAAACGGAGAAACGGAGAAACGGAGAAACGGAGAAACGGAGAAACGGAGAAACGGAGAAACGGAGAAACGGAGAAACGGAGAAACGGAGAAACGGAGAAACGGAGAAACGGAGAAACGGAGAAACGGAGAAACGGAGAAACGGAGAAACGGAGAAACGGAGAAACGGAGAAACGGAGAAACGGAGAAACGGAGAAACGGAGAAACGGAGAAACGGAGAAACGGAGAAACGGAGAAACGGAGAAACGGAGAAACGGAGAAACGGAGAAACGGAGAAACGGAGAAACGGAGAAACGGAGAAACGGAGAAACGGAGAAACGGAGAAACGGAGAAACGGAGAAACGGAGAAATCGAGAAACGGAGAAACGGAGAAACGGGGAAACCGAGAAACGGAGAAACGGAGAAACGGAGAAACGGGGAAACCGATAAACGGAGAAACGGAGAAACGGAGAAACGGAGAAACGAAGAAACGTTTCTCCGTTTCTTTGTTGCTTTCTCCGTTTCTTTCTTTGTTTCTCCGTTTCTCCGTTTATTTCTTCGTTTCTCCATTTATTTCTCCGTTTCTCCGTTTCTTTTTTCGTTTCTCCGTTTATTTCTTCGTTTCTCGATTTATTTCTCCGTTTCTCCGTTTCTTTCTTCGTTTCTCCGTTTCTTTTTTCGTTTCTCCGTTTCTTTGTTCGTTTCTCCGTTTATTTCTTCGTTTCTCGATTTATTTCTTCGTTTCTCCGTTTCTTTTTTCGTTTCTCCGTTTCTTTGTTCGTTTCTCCGTTTATTTCTTCGTTTCTCCATTTATTTCTCCGTTTCTTTCTTCGTTTCTCCGTTTCTTTCTTCGTTTCTCCGTTTCTTTCTCCGTTTCTCGGTTTATTTCTTCGTTTCTCCATTTATTTCTCCGGTTCTCCGTTTCTTTCTTCGTTTCTCCGTTTCTTTCTTCGTTTCTTCGTATCTTCGTTTCTTTCTTCGTTTCTCCGTTTCTTTCATCGTTTCTCCGTTTCTTTGTTCGCTTCTCCGTTCCTTTCTTCGTTTCTCGGTTTATTTCTTCGGTTCCCCATTTATTTCCCCGTTTCTTCGTTTCTCCGTTTCTTTGTTCGTTTCTCCGTTTCTTTCATCGTTTCTTCGCTTCTCCGTTTCTTTCTTCCTTTCTCCGTTTATATCTTCGTTTCTCCATTTATTTCTCCGTTTCTTTCTTCGTTTCTCCGTTTCATTCTTCGTTTCTGCGTTTCTTTGTTCGTTTCTCTGTTTCTTTCTTCGTTTCTCCGTTTCTTTCTCCGTTTCTCGGTTTATTTCTTCGTTTCTCCGTTTCTTTCTTCGCTTCTTCGTTTCTTTCTTCATTTCTCCGTTTCTTTCTTCGTTTCTCCGTTTCTCCGTTTCTCCGTTTCGATTAAATGATTATAATATTTATAATTTCTATTATAAATCATTTGAGCTATAGTTAAATTATACACTAATACTCTAAATACATATTTAATATATTTGTTAATCTCTTTAGCCTCCAGAAGAATTTTTTTTATACTATTTACAGTATATAATAATTTACACAGAATCGGAAATATATCTAATTATTTATTTATAATAATTATTTTTTATTCACTTATTTTAAAAATTGGGATGTACTCTTTAAATGTTCGATTCATTTCTTTAATTTATTCATTCAATTGAATTAATCTATTCTTTATAAAAACTTTAATAAAATTAATCCCTATAATTATTATAGAACTCATATTAAAATTTAATAATGAAATTTATTTTATTTGCCTAATTAATGTAATTATTGCCCCTATCATTTGCTAAAACAAAAAAATCAATCATAATAATTATAGGATATTCATCGGTTATACAAACATCTATTATAGTTATTTTATTAATAATTAACAAAAATACATTTTTAACATATTTCATTTTATATTCAATAATTTCTTTAATTTTAATTTTTATATTTAAAATAATAAAGGTTAACTATTTTTCCTTATTTAATATATTAACCTCTTATAAAAGAAAAACTATTTTATAATCAATAATTATTATGTACACAAATTTCCCACCTATAGCACTTTTTATACTGAACTAAATCGTTCTAGAAACATTAATAAATTCAAGAATAAAATTTACCGTGGAAGGTTTAATTTTGCATTTATTCGAAAGATGAAACATGCAATAGTTTGTACAAAAGTATTTATTTATTTTATCGCACGGTAGGGAATATAATACAAATGGAGATACTTATCTGTAATGTCGGTAAATTGTACTTGTCACGCCATCTATTTGTTGAAATTCGAACAATTCCTCGACAAACTTGAGCGTTTCTCCGCCAGGTGTTTTCACCCCTTAAGTGTAGTTTAACCCTTTCCCCAATAGATGGCAACCCATGTAATTACCACGTTACAGGGATTTGTAATTGCGGGTTCAGAGTATATTTGCATAAATACAAACTACAATTCCGATATGTAGAGAAATATTCATTTACTTTATCCCACGGCTTCATCGATCGTATTTCTTCGGTCTAACCAAATATTTCAAGAAATTGATGGCTTTTTATACCGAAACATTGTCAAAAATGGTTTGATCTACGGTCCAACGACGGTTGTTAATAATTATGATAAATAAATGTCAAGATATTGCGAAGTCTGCGAAGGCGAACGGTTTCAGTGAATGATTGTTCATTTCGGCGTTTGTTATTAACATTTACGCATGTTCCCTATATTGATCGAACAATGTGCATCTTATTTATGCATTAAAAATGATTGATTCGCCTCTAGCAATTGATTTTGATCGAACTTCAAAGTAAAGAGATGTTTCTTAAAGTTTTAAAACATGGAAAGTAATAATTGTCTATGAGATATATCGATTTAACATTTGATTAATACATGAAGAATCTAAATTTTTGGTAAAATAAGTGAGTAAAGAATAATTATTATAAATAAATAATTAGATTTATTTCCGATTCTGTGTAAATTATTATATACAGTAAATAGTATAAATAAAATTCTTCTGGAGGCTAAAGGGATTAAAAAATATATTAAATATGTATTTAGAGTATTAGTGTATAATTTAACTATAGCTCAAATGATTTATAATAGAAATTATAACTATTATAATCATTTAATCGAAACGGAGAAACGGAGAAACGGAGAAACGGAGAAACGAAGAAACGAAGGAAGAAACGGAGAAACGAAGAAAGAAACGGAGAAACGAAGAAAGAAACGGAGAAACGAAGAAAGAAACGGAGAAACGAAGAAAGAAACGGAGAAACGGAGAAATAAATGGAGAAACGAAGAAATAAACGGAGAAACGAAGAAAGAAACGGAGAAACGGAGAAATAAAGGAAGAAACGAAGAGACAAACGGAGAAACGAAGAAAGAAACGGAGAAACGAAGACAGAAACGAAGAAACGAAGAAAGAAACGGAGAAACGAAGAAAGAAACGAAGAAACGAAGAAAGAAACGGAGAAACGGAGAAATAAATGGAGAAACGAAGAAATAAACGGAGAAACGAAGAAAGAAACGGAGAAACGGAGAAATAAATGGAGAAACGAAGAAACAAACGGAGAAACGAAGAAAGAAACGGAGAAACGAAGAAAGAAACGGCGAAGCGGAGAAATAAATGGGGAAACGAACAAAGAAATGGAGAAACGAACAAAGAAACCGAGAAACGAAGAAAGAAACGGAGAAACGAAAAAAGAAACGGAGAAACGAAGAAAGAAACGAAGAAACGAAGAATGAAACGGAGAAACGAAGAAAGAAACGGAGAAACGGAGAAATAAATGGAGAAACGAAGAAACAAACGGAGAAACGAAGAAAGAAACGGAGAAACGAAGAAAGAAACGGCGATGCGGAGAAATAAATGGGGAAACGAACAAAGAAATGGAGAAACGAACAAAGAAACCGAGAAACGAAGAAAGAAACGGAGAAACGAAAAAAGAAACGGAGAAACGAAGAAAGAAACGAAGAAACGAAGAATGAAACGGAGAAACGAAGAAAGAAACGGAGAAACGAAGAAAGAAACGGAGAAACGGAGAAATAAAGGAAGAAACGAAGAGACAAACGGAGAAACGAAGGAAGAAACGGAGAAACGAAGACAGAAACGAAGAAACGAAGAAAGAAACGGAGAAACGAAGAAAGAAACGAAGAAACGAAGAAAGAAACGGAGAAACGGAGAAATAAATGGAGAAACGAAGAAATAAACGGAGAAACGAAGAAAGAAACGGAGAAACGGAGAAATAAATGGAGAAACGAAGAAACAAACGGAGAAACGAAGAAAGAAACGGAGAAACGAAGAAAGAAACGGCGAAGCGGAGAAATAAATGGGGAAACGAACAAAGAAATGGAGAAACGAACAAAGAAACCGAGAAACGAAGAAAGAAACGGAGAAACGAAAAAAGAAACGGAGAAACGAAGAAAGAAACGAAGAAACGAAGAATGAAACGGAGAAACGAAGAAAGAAACGGAGAAACGAAGAAAGAAACGGAGAAACGGAGAAATAAATGGAGAAACGAAGAAAGAAACGGAGAAACGAAGAAAGAAACGGAGAAACGAAGAAAGAAGCGGAGTAACGAAGAAAGAAACGGAGAAACGAAGAAAGAAGCGGAGTAACGAAGAAAGAAACTGAGAAACGGAGAAAGAAACGGAAAAACGAACAAAGAAACGGAGAAACGAAGAAAGAAACGGAGAAACGAAGAAAGAAATAGAGAAACGAACAAAGAAACGGAGAATCGAACAAAGAAACGGAGAAACGAACAAAGAAACGGAGAAACGACCAAAAGACGGAGAAACGAACAAAGAAACGGAGAATCGGAGAAATAAATGGAGAAATGGAGAAATAATCGGAGAAACTAACAAAGAAACGGAGAAACAAAGAAAGAAACGGAGAAACGAACAAAGAAACGGAGAATCGAAGAAAGAACCGGGAAACGATCAAAGAAACGGAGAAACGAACAAAGAAACGGAGAAACGAAGAAAGAAACGGAGAAACGAAGAAGGAAACGGAGTAACGACGAAAGAAACGAAGAAACGAAGAAATAAACCGAGAAACGGAGAAAGAAACGGAGAAACGAAGAAATTAACGGAGAAACGAAGAAAGAAACGGAGAAACGAAGAAAGAAACGGAGAAACGAAGAAAGAAACGGAGTAACGAAGAAAGAAACGAAGAAACGAAGAAAGAAACGGAGAAACGAACAAAGAAACGGAGAAACGAACAAAGAAACGGAGAAAGGAAGAAAGAAACGGCGAAACGAACAAAGAAGCGGAGAAACGATGAAAGAAACGGAGAAACGAACAAAGAAACGAAGAAACGAACAAAGAAACGGAGAAACGAACAAAGAAAAGGAGAAACGAACAAGGAAACGGAGAAACGAAGAAAGAAACGGCGAAACCGAGAAATAAATGGGGAAACGAACAAAGCAATGGAGAAACGAACAAAGAAACGGAGAAACGAAGAAAGAAACGGAGAAACGGAGAAATAAATGGAAAAACGAAGAAATAAACGGAGAAACGAAGAAAGGAACGGGGAAACGAACAAAGAAACGGAGAAACGAGCAAAGAAACGGAGAAACGGAGAAATAAATGGAGAAACGAAGAAACAAACAGAGAAACGAACAAAGAAACGGACAAACGAAGAAAGAAACGGAGAAACGGAGAAAGAAACGGAAAAACGAACAAAGAAACGGAGAAACGAACAAAGAAACGGAGAAACGAACAAAGAAACGGAGAAACGAAGAAAGAAACGGAGAAACGGAGAAATAAATGGAAAAACGAAGAAATTAACGGAGAAACGAAGAGAGGAGCGAAGAAACGAACAAAGAAACGGAGAAACGAGCAAAGAAACGGAGAAACGGAGAAATAAATGGAGAAACGACGAAACAAACAGAGAAACGAACAAAGAAATGGACAAACGGAGAAAGAAACTGAGAAACGGAGAAAGAAACGGAAAAACGAACAAAGAAACGGAGAAACGAAGATAGAAACGGAGAAACGAACAAAGAAATAGAGAAACGAACAAAGAAACGGAGAATCGAACAAAGAAATGGAGAAACGAACAAAGAAACGGAGAAACGACCAAAAAACGGAGAAACGAACAAAGAAACGGAGAATCGGAGAAATAAATGGAGAAATGGAGAAATAATCGGAGAAACTAACAAAGAAACGGAGTAACGAAGAAAGAAACGAAGAAACGAAGAAAGAAACGGAGAAACGAACAAAGAAACGGAGAAACGAACAAAGAAACGGAGAAACGAAGAAATTAACGGAGAAACGAAGAAAGAAACGGAGAAACGAAGAAAGAAACGGAGAAACGAAGAAAGAAACGGAGTAACGAAGAAAGAAACGAAGAAACGAACAAAGAAACGGAGAAACGAACAAAGAAACGGAGAAACGAACAAAGAAACGGAGAAACGAAGAAAGAAACGGCGAAACGGAGAAATAAATGGGGAAACGAACAAAGAAATGGAGAAACGAATAAAGAAACGGAGAAACGAAGAAAGAAACGGAGAATCGGAGAAATAAATGGAAAAACGAAGAAATAAACGGGGAAACGAAGAAAGGAGCGGGGAAACGAACAAAGAAACGGAGAAACGAGCAAAGAAACGAAGAAACGGAGAAATAAATGGAGAAACGAAGAAACAAACAGAGAAACGAACAAAGAAACGGACAAACGAAGAAAGAAACGGAGAAACGGAGAAAGAAACGGAAAAACGAACAAAGAAACGGAGAAACGAACAAAGAAACGGAGAAACGAACAAAGAAACGGAGAAACGAAGAAAGAAACGGAGAAACGAACAAAGAAACGGAGAAACGAACAAAGAAACGGAGAAACGAAGAAAGAAACGGAGAAACGAACAAAGAAATAGAGAAACGAACAAAGATACGGAGAAACGAACAAACAATCGGAGAAACGAACAAAGAAACGGAGAAACGAACAAAGAAACTGAGAAACGAACAAAGAAACGGAGAAACGAACAAAGAAATAGAGAAACGAACAAAGAAACGGAGAAACGAAGAAACAAACACAGAAACGAACAAAGAAATGGACAAACGAAGAAAGAAACGGAGAAAGAAACGGAAAAACGAAGAAAGAAACGGAGAAACGAAGAAAGAAACGGAGAAACGAACAAAGAAATAGAGAAACGAACAAAGAAACGGAGAATCGAACAAAGAAACGGAGAAACGAATAAAGAAACGGAGAAACGACCAAAAATCGGAGAAACGAACAAAGAAACGGAGAATCGGAGAAATAAATGGAGAAATGGAGAAATAATCGGAGAAACTAACAAAGAAACGGAGAAACAAAGAAAGAAACGGAGAAACGAACAAAGAAACGGAGAATCGAAGAAAGAAACGGAGTAACGAACAAAGAAACGGAGAAACGAACAAAGAAACGGAGAAACGAACAAAGAAACGGAGAAACGAACAAAGAAACGGAGAAACGAAGAAAGAAACGGAGAAACGAACAAAGAAATAGAGAAACGAACAAAGATACGGAGAAACGAACAAACAATCGGAGAAACGAACAAAGAAACGGAGAAACGAACAAAGAAACTGAGAAACGAACAAAGAAACGGAGAAACGAACAAAGAAACGGAGAAACGAAGAAAGAAACGGCGAAACGAACAAAGAAGCGGAGAAACGATAAAAGAAACGGAGAAACGAACAAAGAAACGAAGAAACGAACAAAGAAACGGAGAAACGAACAAAGAAACGGAGAAACGAACAAAGAAACGGAGAAACGAAGAAAGAAACGGCGAAACGGAGAAATAAATGGGGAAACGAACAAAGAAATGGAGAAACGAAGAAAGAAACGGAGAAACGAAGAAAGAAACGGAGAAACGGAAAAATAAATGGAAAAACGAAGAAATTAACGGAGAAACGAAGAGAGGAGCGAAGAAACGAACAAAGAAACGGAGAAACGAGCAAAGAAACGGAGAAACGGAGAAATAAATGGAGAAACGGAGAAAGAAACTGAGAAACGGAGAAAGAAACGGAAAAACGAACAAAGAAATGGAGAAACGAACAAAGAAACGGAGAAACGACCAAAAAACGGAGAAACGAACAAAGAAACGGAGAATCGGAGAAATAAATGGAGAAATGGAGAAATAATCGGAGAAACTAACAAAGAAACGGAGAAACAAAGAAAGAAACGGAGAAACGAACAAAGAAACGGAGAATCGAAGAAAGAAACGGGAAACGATCAAAGAAACGGAGAAACGAACAAAGAAACGGAGAAACGAAGAAAGAAACGGAGAAACGAAGAAGGAAACGGAGTAACGACGAAAGAAACGAAGAAACGAAGAAATAAACCGAGAAACGGAGAAAGAAATGGAGAAACGAAGAAATTAACGGAGAAACGAAGAAAGAAACGGAGAAACGAAGAAAGAAACGGAGAAACGAAGAAAGAAACGGAGAAACGAACAAAGAAACGGAGAAACGAGCAAAGAAACGGAGAAACGAGCAAAGAAACGGAGAAACGAAGAAACAAACACAGAAACGAACAAAGAAATGGACAAACGAAGAAAGAAACGGAGAAAGAAACGGAAAAACGAAGAAAGAAACGGAGAAACGAAGAAAGAAACGGAGAAACGAACAAAGAAATAGAGAAACGAACAAAGAAACGGAGAATCGAACAAAGAAACGGAGAAACGAATAAAGAAACGGAGAAACGACCAAAAATCGGAGAAACGAACAAAGAAACGGAGAATCGGAGAAATAAATGGAGAAATGGAGAAATAATCGGAGAAACTAACAAAGAAACGGAGAAACAAAGAAAGAAACGGAGAAACGAACAAAGAAACGGAGAATCGAAGAAAGAAACGGAGTAACGAACAAAGAAACGGAGAAACGAACAAAGAAACGGAGAAACGAACAAAGAAACGGAGAAACGAACAAAGAAACGGAGAAACGAAGAAAGAAACGGAGAAACGAACAAAGAAATAGAGAAACGAACAAAGATACGGAGAAACGAACAAACAATCGGAGAAACGAACAAAGAAACGGAGAAACGAACAAAGAAACTGAGAAACGAACAAAGAAACGGAGAAACGAACAAAGAAACGGAGAAACGAAGAAAGAAACGGCGAAACGAACAAAGAAGCGGAGAAACGATAAAAGAAACGGAGAAACGAACAAAGAAACGAAGAAACGAACAAAGAAACGGAGAAACGAACAAAGAAACGGAGAAACGAACAAAGAAACGGAGAAACGAAGAAAGAAACGGCGAAACGGAGAAATAAATGGGGAAACGAACAAAGAAATGGAGAAACGAACAAAGAAACGGAGAAACGAAGAAAGAAACGGAGAAACGGAAAAATAAATGGAAAAACGAAGAAATTAACGGAGAAACGAAGAGAGGAGCGAAGAAACGAACAAAGAAACGGAGAAACGAGCAAAGAAACGGAGAAACGGAGAAATAAATGGAGAAACGACGAAACAAACAGAGAAACGAACAAAGAAATGGACAAACGGAGAAAGAAACTGAGAAACGGAGAAAGAAACGGAAAAACGAACAAAGAAATGGAGAAACGAACAAAGAAACGGAGAAACGACCAAAAAACGGAGAAACGAACAAAGAAACGGAGAATCGGAGAAATAAATGGAGAAATGGAGAAATAATCGGAGAAACTAACAAAGAAACGGAGAAACAAAGAAAGAAACGGAGAAACGAACAAAGAAACGGAGAATCGAAGAAAGAAACGGGAAACGATCAAAGAAACGGAGAAACGAACAAAGAAACGGAGAAACGAAGAAAGAAACGGAGAAACGAAGAAGGAAACGGAGTAACGACGAAAGAAACGAAGAAACGAAGAAATAAACCGAGAAACGGAGAAAGAAATGGAGAAACGAAGAAATTAACGGAGAAACGAAGAAAGAAACGGAGAAACGAAGAAAGAAACGGAGAAACGAAGAAAGAAACGGAGTAACGAAGAAAGAAACGAAGAAACGAAGAAAGAAACGGAGAAACGAACAAAGAAACGGAGAAACGAACAAAGAAACGGAGAAACGACGAAAGAAACGGAGAAACGGAGAAATAAATGGAGAAACGAAGAAATAAACGGAGAAACGAAGAAAGAAACGGAGAAACGAAGAAAGAAACGGAGAAACGAAGAAAGAAACGGAGTAACGAAGAAAGAAACGTAGAAACGAAGAAAGAAACGGAGAAACGAACAACGAAACGAAGACACGGAGAAATAAATGAAGAAACGAACAAAGAAACGGAGAAACGAACAAAGAAATGAAGACACGGTGAAATAAATGGAGAAACGAACAAAGAAACGGAGAAACGGAGAAATAAATGGAGAAACGAAGAAATAAATGGGGAAACGAAGAAATAAACGGAGGAAAGAAGAAAGAAACGGAGAAACGAAGAAAGAATCGGAGAATCGGAGAAATAAATGGAGAAACGGACAAAATACGGTGAAACGGAGAAACGGAGAAACGGAAAAACCGAGAAACGGAGAAACGGAGAAACCGAGAAACGGAGAAACGGAGAAACGGAGAAACGAAGAAACGGAGAAACGGAGAAACGGAGAAACCGAGAAACGGAGAAACGTTTCCCCGGGTCTTTGTTCGTTTCTCTGTTTCTTTGTTCGTTTCTCCGTTTCTTTCTTCGTTTCTCCGTTTCTTTCTTCGTTTCTCCGTTTCTTTGTTCGTTTCTCCGTTTATTTCTTCGTTTCTCCATTTATTTCTCCGTTTCTCCGTTTCTTTCTTCTTTTCTCCGTTTCTTTGTTCGTTTCTCCGTTTCTTTGTTCGTTTCTCCGTTCCTTTGTTCGTTTCTCCGTTTCTTTCTTCGTTTCTCCGTTTATTTCTTCGTTTCTCCATTTATTTCTCCGTTTCTCCTTTTCTTTCTTCGTTAATCCGTTTCTTTCTTCGTTTCTCCGTTTCTTTCTTCGTTTCTCCGTTTATTTCTTCGTTTCTCCATTTATTTCTCCGTTTCTCCGTTTCTTTCTTCGTTTCTCCGTTTCTTTGTTCGTTTCTCCGTTTCTTTCTTCGTTAATCCGTTTCTTTCTTCGTTTCTCCGTTTCTTTCTCCGTTTCTTCGTTTCTTTCTTCGTTACTCCGTTTCTTTCATCGTTTTTCCGTTTCTTTCTTCGTTTCTCCGTTTCTTTCTTCGTTTCTCCGTTTATTTCTTCGTTTCTCCATTTATTTCTCCGTTTCTCCGTTTCTTTCTTCGTTTCTCTGTTTCTTTGTTCGTTTCTCCGTTTCTTTCTTCGTGTCTCTGTTTCTTTCTTCGTTTCTCTGTTTCTTTGTTCGTTTCTCCGTTTCTTTCTTCGTTTCTCCGTTTCTTTCTTCGTTTCTCCGTTTCTTTCTCCGTTTCTCGGTTTATTTCTTCGTTTCTTCGTTTCTTTCGTCGTTACTCCGTTTCCTTCTTCGTTTCTCCGTTTCTTTCTTCGTTTCTCCGTTTCTTTGTTCGTTTCTCCGTTTCTTTGATCGTTTCCCGGTTCTTTCTTCGATTCTCCGTTTCTTTGTTCGTTTCTCCGTTTCTTTCTTTGTTTCTTCGTTTCTTTCTTCATTTCTCCGTTTCTTTCTTTGTTTCTCGGTTTCTTCCTTCGTTTCATCGTTTCTCCGTTTCTCCGTTTCTCCGTTTCTCCGTATCTCCGTTTCGATTAAATGATTATAATATTTATAATGTCTATTATAAATCACTTGATCTATAGTTAAATTAGACACTAATACTCTAAATACGTATTTAATATATTTTTTAATCTCTTTAGCCTCCAGAAGAATTTTATTTATACTATTTACTATATATAATAATTTACACAGAATCGGAAAGAAATCTAGTTATTTATTTATAGTAATTATTTTTTTTTCACTTATCTTAAAAATTGGGATGTACTCTTTAAATGTTCGTTTCATTTGTTTAATTTATTCATTAAATTGAATTAATCTATTCTTTATAATAACTTTAATAAAATTAATCCCTATGATTATTATAGAACTCATATTAAAATATAGTAATGAAATTTATTTTATTTGCCTAATTAATGTAATTATTGCCCCTATCATTTGCTTAAACAAAAAAATCAATCATAATAATTATAGGATATTCATCTGTTATACAAACATCTATTATAGTTATTTTATTAATAATTAACAAAAATACATTTTTAACATATTTCATTTTATATTCAATAATTTCTTTAATTTTAATTTTTATATTTAAAATAATAAAGATTAACTCTTCTTCCTTATTTAATATATTAACCTCTAATAAAAGAAAAATTATTTTATACTCAATAATTATTATGTACACAAATTTCCCACCTATAGCACTCCTTATACTGATATAAATCGTCCTAGAAACATTAATAAATTCAAGAATAAAATTTACCGTGGAAGGTTTAATTTTACATTTATTCGAAAGATGAAACATACAAAAGTTTGTATAAAAGTATTTATTTATTTTATCGCACGGTAGGGAATATCATACCAATGGAAATACTTATCTCTAATGTCGGTAAATTGTACTTATCGCGCCATCTATTTGTGGAAATTAGGACAATTCCTCGACAAACTTGAGCGTTTCTCCGCCAGGTGATTTCACCCCTTAAGTGTAGCTTAACCCTTTCTCCAATAGATGGCAACCCATGTAATTACCACGTTACAGGGATTTGTAATTGCGGGTTCAGAATATATTTGCATACATACAAACTATAATTCCGATATGTAGAGAAATATTCATTTATTTTATCCCACGGCTTCTTCGATCGTATTTGTTCGATCTAACCAAATATTTCAAGAAATTGATGGCTTTTTATACCGAAACATTGTCAAAAATTGTTTAATCTACGTTCCAACGACGGTTGTTAATAATTATGATAAATAAATGTCAAGATATTGCGATGTCTGCGAAGGCGAACGGTTTCACTGAATGTTTGTTCATTTCAGCGATTGTTATTAACATTTATGCATGTTTCCTATATTGATCGAACAATGTGCATCTTATTTATGTATTGCAATTAATTAAGAAACTTATTGAAATTGATTTTGATAGGGACTACACGTTAAAACGTGTTTCGTAAAGTTTTAAAGCACGGCAAGTAACAATTGTCCATTAGATACATTAATTTAACATTTGTTTAATTCTTATAATTTACCCAATACGCGTAGAAGTGGTATTTTTTACACAAAAGTGCCAAAATTCAATTAATCGCTTTTTTAGATAAAAAAAATCACCGCGATAAATATTTGTAAATCGATAATCGATACGTGTAGCCTTGAGATGTCAGTTGCATCTCAAGGAAAAATTCCTTCGCGAACAAGGAGTATTTCAACGAAATGATATTTTAAGCCATTATTTATACTAGGACATTGTTAATAATTGTCTAATGTATGATCCTACGGCGGTTGTTAATAACTATAATAAACAAACATCAAGATATTGCGAAATCTTCGAGGGCGAACGTTTTCGGTGAATGTTTGTTCATTTCAGCGATTGTAATTAACATTTATGCATGTTCCCTATATTGATCGAACAATGTGCATCTTGTTTATGCATTAAAAATGATTGATTCGCCTCTAGCAATTGATTTTGATCGAACTTCAATGTAAAGAGATGTTTGTTAAAGTTTTAAAACATAGAAAGTAATAATTGTCTATGAGATATATCAATCTAACATTTGATTAATACATGAAGAATCGAAATTTTTGGTAAAATAAGTGAATAAAAAATAATTATTATAAATAAATAATTAGATTTATTTCCGATTCTGTGAAAATTACTATATAAAGTAAATAGTATAAATAAAATTCTTCTGGAGGCTAAAGGAATTAAAAAATATATTAAATATGTATTTAGAGTATTAGTGTATAATTTAACTATAGCTCAAATGATTTATAATAGAAACTATAACTTTTATAATCATTTAATCGAAACGGAGAAACGGAGAAACGAAGCAAGGAACGGAGAAACGAAGAAATAAGCGGAGAAACGAAGAAAGAAATGGAGAAACGAACAAAGGAACGAAGCAAAGGAACAAAGAAACGGAGAAACGAACAAAGAAACGGAGTAACGAACAAAGAAACAGAGAAACGAACAAAGAAACGGAGAAACGAACAAAGAAACGGAGAAACGGAGAAATAAATGCAGAAACGAAGAAGTAAACGGAGAATCGAAGAAAGAAACGGAGAAACGAACAAAGAAACGGAGAAGCGATGAAAGAAACGGAGAAACGAAGAAAGAAACGAAGAAACGAAGAAAGAAACGGAGAAACGAACAAAGAAACGAAGAAACGGAGAAACGAACAAAGAAACGGAGAAACGAGCAAAGAAACGGAGAAACGGAGAAATAAATGCAGAAACGAAGAAATAAACGGAGAATCGAAGAAAGAAACGGAGGAACGAAGAAAGAAACGGAGAAACGATGGAAGAAACGGAGAAACAAAGAAAGAAACGAAGAAACAAAGAAAGAAACGGAGAAACGAAGAAAGAAACGGAGAAACAAAGAAAGAAACGAAGAAACAAAGAAAGAAACGGAGAAACGAAGAAAGAAACGGAGAATCGGAGAAATAAATGGAGAAACGAACAAAAAACGGTGAGACGGAGAAACGGAGAAACGGAAAAACCGAGAAACGGAGAAACGGAGAAAACGAGAAACGGAGAAACGGAGAAACGGAGAAACGAAGAAACGGAGAAACGGAGAAACGGTGAAACGGAGAAACCGAGAAACGGAGAAACGGAGAAATCGAGTATCGGAGAAACCGAGAAACGGAGAAACGTTTCTCCGGTTCTTTGTTCGTTTCTCCGTTTCTTTCTTCGTTTCTCCGTTTCTTTCTTCGTTTCTCCGTTTCTTTGTTCGTTTCTCCGTTTATTTCTTCGTTTCTCCATTTATTTCTCCGTTTCTCCGTTTCTTTCTTCTTTTCTCCGTTTCTTTGTTCGTTTCTCCGTTTCTTTGTTCCTTTGCTCCGTTCCTTTGTTCGTTTCTCCGTTTCTTTGTTCGTTTCTCCGTTTCTTTGTTCGTTTCTCCGTTTCTTTCTCCGTTTCTCGGTTTATTTCTTCGTTTCTCCATTTATATCTCCGATTCTCCGTTTCTTTCTTCGTTTCTTCGTTTCTTTCTTCGTTACGCCGTTTCTTTCATCGTTTTTCCGTTTCTTTCTTCGTTTCTTCGTTTCTTTCTTCGTTTCTCTGTTTCTTTGTTCGTTTCTCCGTTTCTTTCTTCGTGTCTCTGTTTCTTTCTTCGTTTCTCTGTTTCTTTGTTCGTTTCTCCGTTTCTTTCTTCGTTTCTCCGTTTCTTTCTCCGTTTCTCGGTTTATTTCTTCGTTTCTCCACTTATTTCTCCGTTTCTCCGTTTCTTTGTTCGTTTCTCCGTTTCTTTGTTCGTTTCTCCGTTTCTTTGTTCGTTTCTCCGTTTCTTTCTTCGTTAATCCGTTTCTTTCTTCGTTTCTCCGTTTCTTTCTTCGTTTCTCCGTTTATTTCTTCGTTTCTCCGTTTCTTTCTTCGTTTCTCCGTTTCTTTCTTCGTTTCTCCGTTTATTTCTTCGTTTCTCCATTTATTTCTCCGTTTCTCCGTTTCTTTGTTCGTTTCTCCGTTTCTTTGTTCGTTTCTCCGTTTCTTTGTTCGTTTCTCCGTTTCTTCGTTCGTTTCTCCGTTTCTTTCTCCGTTTCTCGGTTTATTTCTTCGTTTCTCCATTTATTTCTCCGATTCTCCGTTTCTATCTTCGTTTCTCCGTTTCTTTCTTCTTTTCTCCGTTTCTTTGTTCGTTTCTCCGTTTCTTTGTTCCTTTGCTCCGTTCCTTTGTTCGTTTCTCCGTTTCTTTGTTCGTTTCTCCGTTTCTTTGTTCGTTTCTCCGTTTCTTTCTCCGTTTCTCCGTTTATTTCTTCGTTTCTCCGTTTCTTTCTTCGTTTCTCCGTTTCTTTCTTCGTTTCTCCGTTTATTTCTTCGTTTCTCCATTTATTTCTCCGTTTCTCCGTTTCTTTGTTCGTTTCTCCGTTTCTTTGTTCGTTTCTCCGTTTCTTTGTTCGTTTCTCCGTTTCTTCGTTCGTTTCTCCGTTTCTTTCTCCGTTTCTCGGTTTATTTCTTCGTTTCTCCATTTATATCTCCGATTCTCCGTTTCTTTCTTCGTTTCTTCGTTTCTTTCTTCGTTACGCCGTTTCTTTCATCGTTTTTCCGTTTCTTTCTTCGTTTCTTCGTTTCTTTCTTCGTTTCTCTGTTTCTTTGTTCGTTTCTCCGTTTCTTTCTTCGTGTCTCTGTTTCTTTTTTCGTTTCTCTGTTTCTTTGTTCGTTTCTCCGTTTCTTTCTTCGCTTCTCCGTTTCTTTCTCCGTTTCTCGGTTTATTTCTTCGTTTCTCCATTTATTTCTCCGTTTCTCCGTTTCTTTGTTCGTTTCTCCGTTTCTTTGTTCGTTTCTCCGTTTCTTTGTTCGTTTCTCCGTTTCTTTCTTCGTTAATCCGTTTCTTTCTTCGTTTCTCCGTTTCTTTCTTCGTTTCTCCGTTTATTTCTTCGTTTCTCCGTTTCTTTCTTCGTTTCTCCGTTTCTTTCTTCGTTTCTCCGTTTATTTCTTCGTTTCTCCATTTATTTCTCCGTTTCTCCGTTTCTTTGTTCGTTTCTCCGTTTCTTTGTTCGTTTCTCCGTTTCTTTGTTCGTTTCTCCGTTTCTTCGTTCGTTTCTCCGTTTCTTTCTCCGTTTCTCGGTTTATTTCTTCGTTTCTCCATTTATTTCTCCGATTCTCCGTTTCTATCTTCGTTTCTTCGTTTCTTTCTTCGTTACTCCGTTTCTTTCTTCGTTTCTCCGTTACTTTCTTCGTTTCTCCGTTTCTTTCTCGTTTTCCCGTTTATTTCTTCGTTTCTCCATTTATTTCTCCGATTCTCCGTTTCTTTCTTCGTTTCTCAGTTTCTTTCTTCGTTTCTCCGTTTCTTTCTTTGTTTCTCCGTTTCTTTCTTCATTTCTCCGTTTATTTCTTCGTTTCTCCGTTTAATTCTTCGTTTCTGCGTTTCTTTGTTCGTTTCTCTGTTTCTTTCTTCGTTTCTCCGTTTCTTTCTCCGTTTCTCGGTTTATTTCTTCGTTTCTCCGTTTCTTTCTTCATTTCTTCGTTTCTTTCTTCATTTCTCCGTTTCTTTCTTCGTTTCTCCGTTTCTTTCTTCGTTTCATCGTTTCTCCGTTTCTCCGTTTCTCCGTTTCGATTATATGATTATAATATTTATAATTTCTATTATAAATCATTTGATCTATAGTTAAATTAGACACTAATACTCTAAATACATATTTAATATATCTTTTAATCTCTTTAGCCTCCAGAAGAATTTAATTTATACTATCTACTATATATAATAATTTACACAGAATCGGAAATAAATCTAATTATTTATTTATAATTGTAGTATCGGATTTTCGGCGTCCGCTTAGGCCTGCTTCGATCGTAGGCCTAAACAAGATAACGTGCGCGGTTGGACTCGAGTTGAAGTAAACATTTAGCGCCGATCGGCTCGCTAGCTTTCCTGGAAGGCACGAGTATACTTTACAAAGGGTCTTGTGCGACGTCCGAGCGTGAGAATGCATGGGGATGAAAGGAAATACATGTGGTTCGGAGAAAGTGAGGAGTGTTTAGAAAAGACGGGTGATTGAGATGGCCGAGCGTGGCCGAATGTCTGAAGTGAGAGAGACTGAGGATTGGAATGAAAGACAATGAATGGGAATGACTATATAGAGCGCGAGAAGAACGTAGGAACAGAGTATGACAAAGTATGACGACGAGAGTATGTCCGAAGGGTGTGTCGCGGACGGTATGACTAAAAAGACGATAAGACGAGACAACTAAAAGACGTATCCAGCGAAACTAACCACTGACACCACATCTAACACTACCATCATTGAAATATATAATATTATTAAATATACTTTAATATACCACATCAGAGCAATAGTTATTTGGGGGCTCGTACGGGGATAAATCATTCAAAAGGATCTCTCCTCCAGAGATCCAAGTGATAGAAGGAGAGAACGAAACAATATAATAATTATTTTTTTTTCACTTATCTTAAAAATTGGGATGTACTCTTTAAATGTTCGATTCATTTCTTAAATTTATTCATTAAATTGAATTAATCTATTCTTTATAATAACTTTAATAAAATTAATCCCTATAATTATTATAGAACTCATATTAAAATATAGTAATGAAATTTATTTTATTTGCCTAATTAATGTAATTATTGCCCCTATCATTTGCTTAAACAAAAAAATCAATCATAATAATTATAGGATATTCATCTGTTATACAAACATCTATTATAGTTATTTTATTAATAATTAACAAAAATACATTTTTAACATATTTCATTTTATATTCAATAATTTCTTTAATTTTAATTTTTATATTTAAAATAATAAAGATTAACTCTTCTTCCTTGTTTAATATATTAACCTCTAATAAAAGAAAAATTATTTTATACTCAATAATTATTATGTACACAAATTTCCCTCCTATAGCACTCTTTATATTGAAATAAATCGTCCTAGAAACATTAATAAATTCAAGAATAAAATTTACCGTGGAAGGTTTAATTTTACATTTATTCGAAAGATGAAACATACAAAAGTTTGTACAAAAGTATTTATTTATTTTATCGCACGGTAGGGAATATCATACAAATGGAAATACTTATCTCTAATGTCGGTAAATTGTACTTGTCGCGCCATCTATTTGTGGAAATTAGAACAATACCTCGACAAACTTGAGCGTTTCTCCACCAGGTGTTTTCACCCCTTAAGTGTTGTTTAACCCTTTCTCCAATAGATGGCAACCCATGTAATTACCACGTTACAGGGATTTGTAATTGCGGGTTCAGAATATATTTGCATACATACAAACTATCGAATTCCGGTATGTAGAGAAATATTCATTTATTTTATCCCACGGCTTCTTCGATCGTATTTGTTCGATCTAACCAAATATTTCAAGAAATTGATGGCTTTTTATACCGAAACATTGTCAAAAATTGTTTAATCTACGGTCCAACGACGGTTGTTAATAATAATGTAAACATACATCAAGATATTGCGAAATCTGCGAAGGCGTATTGCTATAGCGAATGTTTATGTCTCTAGGCGATTGTTATAAACATTTTTGCAAATTCCCAACTTTTATATGATAAAATGGAAATTAAATTTTATCGGAAAATTTAACTAATAGTTTGGTATACATATATTTCTTGATTTTTTATGAAAATTAATATTTGTAAACTAATTAATGGTTTGCACTGTAAAAGTTGGGATTATTAATTTTACAAAATGCATTCTCTTTTGCATTGTAAATAAATAATTTCCTTATGAAGATAAATATTGGTTGCAAATCGAGAAATATATGAATACAAATATCTTACTTTCATTTCCGATCGCAATTAATTTCTGAAAACTAACTAATGATTTATGATGCCTAAGTAGGATGCACATTATTCGATCAATATTGGGAACATGCATAAATGTTAGTAACAATCGCGGAAATGGACAAATATTCACCGAAACCGTTCGCCTTCCCAGATATCGCAATATCTCGGGGTTTGTTTGTCATAATTATTAACAACCGTCGTAGGACCATACTTTAGACAATTATTAACAATGTCCTAGTATAAATCATGGCTTAAAATATCATTTCGTTGAAATATTCTTTTTTCGCGATGGAATAGTTGTTATTGAGATCGAACCGACATTGTCAAGGCTGGAAATGTTTATCTCTTCACAAACGTCCATCACGATGATTTTTCTATCTAGAAAAGCTATTAATTGAATTTCGACGCTTTTACTTAAAGAATACAGCTTCCACGCGTATTCCGAAAATTATAAGAACGAAACAAATGTTAAATTAATGTATCTAATAAACAATTGCCACTTCCCATGCTTTGAAACATTAAGAAACACGTTTATACCTCGAATCTCGGTCAAAATTAATTGCTGTAGGCGAACCAATCATATTTAATGCATAAATAAGATGCATATTGTAAGATAAATGTTCGGAACATGTACAAATGTTAGTAACAATCGCAGAAATGAACAAACATTCTCCGAAACCGTTCGTCTTCGCAGATTTTGCAAAATCTCGATGTTTATTTATCATATTTATTAACAAGCGTCGTAGAACCATACTTTAGACAATTATTAACAATGTCCTAGTATAAATAATGCCTTAAAATATCATTTCGTTGAAATATTCTGTGTTCGCGGAGGAATTTTTCGCTGAGATCCAACTGATATTCTCAAGGCTACACGTATCGATTATCGATTCACAAGTATTCATCGCGGTGATTTTTCTATCCAGAACAGCGATTAATTAAATTTTGGCACTTTTATGTAAAAAATACCACTTCTACGCGTATTGTGTTAATTATAAGAATTAAACAAATGTTAAATTAATGTATCTAATAAACAATTGTCACTTTCCATGCTTTGAAACATTAAGAAACACGATTTAACATCGAGCCTCGATCAAAATCAATTTCTATAAGTTTCTTAATTAATTGCAATACATAAATAAGATGCACATTGTTCGATCAATATAGGGAACATGCGTAAATGTTAATAACAATCGCTGGAATGAACAAACATTCACTGAAACCGTTCGCCTTCGCAGACTTCGCAATATCTTGACATTTATTTATCATAATTATTAACAAACGTCGTTGGAACGTAGATTAAACAATTTTTGACAATGTTTCGGTATAAAAAGCCATCAATTTCTTGAAATATTTGGTTAGATCGAACAAATACGATCGAAGAAGCCGTGGGATAAAATAAATGGATATTTCTCTACATATCGGAATTGTAGTTTGTATGTATGCAAATATATTCTGAACCCGCAATTACAAATCCCTGTAACGTGGTAATTACATGGGTTGCCATCTATTGGAGAAAGGGTTAAACTACACTTAAGGGGTGAAAACACCTGGCGGAGAAACGCTCAAGTTTGTCGAGGAATTGTTCTGACTTTCATCAATAGATGGCTCCACAAGCATTATCTACCGACATTACAGATGAGTATCCCCTTTCGAAGGCCATTGCCTAAAGTGCGATAAAATAAATGAATATTTCTCTACATATCGAAATTATTGTTTGTATGGATGCAAATATATTCTAAACGCGCAATTCCAAACATTTGTAGCGTGGTAATTATATGGGTTGTTCTCTATTGGAGAACAGGTTCGTTAATTTTCGCGATTTCTGTTAACATTTATGCATGTTCTCAATATTAATCGAACAATGTGTATCTTATTTATGCATTACAAATAATTATACTTATAGAAAATGATTTTGATCGAGATTCAATGTAAGAACTTGTTTAGTAAAGTTTAAAAGCATGAAAAGTAATAATTGTGCATTAGTCCAATAATTTAACATTTATTTAATTTTCATACTTTACACAGTACGCGTAGAAGTTATATTTTATTCTCAAAAGTGCTGAAATTCGATTAATCGCTTTTCTATATAGAAAAATCGTCGTGATAAACACTTGTGAGTTGATAATCGATAGGTGAAGCCTTGATTTCGAGGTATTAAAGATTTTTAAATGTATAAAGGAAGGCTAGAATATACCGTGGAAGGTTTAATTTTACATTTATTCGAAAGATGAAACATACAAAAGTTTGTACAAAAGTATTTATTTATTTTATCGCACGGTAGGGAATATCATACAAATGGAAATACTTATCTCTAATGTCGGTAAATTGTACTTGTCGCGCCATCTATTTGTGGAAATTAGAACAGTTCCTCGACAAACTTGAGCGTTTCTCCGCCAGGTGTTTTCACCCCTTAAGTGTAGTTTAACCCTTTCTCCAATAGATGGCCACCCATGTAATTACCACGTTACAGGGTTTTGTAATTGCGGGTTCAGAATATATTTGCATACATACAAACTATAATTCCGATATGTAGAGAAATATTCATTTATTTTATCGCACGGTTTCTTCGATTGTATTTGTTCGATCTAACCAAATACTTCAAGAAATTGATGGCTTTATAGCCATTATTTATACCGGAACATTGTGAAAAATTGTATAATCTACGGTCCAACGACGGTTGTTAATAATTATGATAAATAAACGTCAAGATATTGCGAAATCTGCGAAGGCGAACGGTTTCGGTGAATGTTTGTTCATTTCCGCCATTGTTACTAACATTACTAACACAATGTGCATCCTATTTATGCATTGAAAATGATTAAGTACCTCATAGAAATTAATTTGGATCGAGATTCAAAGTAAAACGTGTTTCGTAAAGTTTTATAGCAGGGAAAGTAACAATTGTCTATTAAATACAATAATTTAACATTTGCTTAATTCTTATAATTTACACAATACGCGTAGTAGTTGCATTTTTTATTTAAAAGCGCTGAAATTCAATTAATCGCTTTTCTAGATACAACAATCATAGCGATGAACGCTTGTGAATTGATCATCGATACGTGTAGCCTTGAGAATGTCAGTTCGATCTCAACGAAAAATTCCATCGCGAGCAATGAATATTTCGATGAAATGATATTTTAAGCCTTTATTTATACTAGGGCATTGTTAATAATTATTTAAACTATGGTACTACGACAATTGTTACTAATTATGATAAATAAACGTCAAGATATTGCAAAATCTGCGAAGGCGAATAGTTTCGGTGAATGTTTATTCATTTCCGCGAGTTTTACTAACATTCATGCATGTTCCCAATATTAATCGAACAATGTTCATCTTATTGATGCATTACAAATGATTAAGAACTTATAGAAATTAATTTTGATCAAGCTTCGAAGTAAAGAGATGATTCTTAAAGTTTTAAAATAAAAAGTGAAGTAATTTATTACTATAATTTGATTTAAAAAATCAATTCTTTTGTCAGACATCTAATGATTTGATTTAATTAAATATTATATGAGTAGGTTAAAATTTAATTTTGGTTGTTAATTCAATTAATAAAGTTTGAATAATTAGTTCTTTCCACAACAGTTGGCATAAATCTGTGATTAGCTCCGCAGATTTCAGAACATTGTCCGAAAAATACTCCAGGTCGATTAGTACTTAAATTTATTTGGTTAATTCGCCCTGGTACTGAGTCTATTTTTAAGCCTAAAGACGGAACAGTTCAAGAGTGAATTACGTCGTTTGATGTTGTTAATATTGGAATTAGTGTATTAGATGGAATAATTATTCGATTATCTACGTCTAGGAGACGAAAAATGTAAATATTATTTAAATCTTTATCTATATAGGAGTCAAAATTTAAATTATTAAATTCTGGGTATTCATAGGATCAATATCATTGGTGCCCAATTGAATTGATTGTTAAGTATACGGGTATTCATAGTTCATCAATAAAATATAGGGTTTTTAAAGAAGGAAGTGCAATTACTCCTAAAATTATTATTGGGAGTAAAGTTCATACAATTTCAATATGATGATTTTTAAGTAAAAATCGATTGATAAATTTATTAGTAAAAATATCTAATATAATTATTAGAGTTAATGAAGAGATTATAATTATTATAATTATTGTGAAGTTGTGAAAAAGATTTAAATTATCGGCATATGGCGAATTGGGGTCTTGGAAATTAATTATTTTTCAATGGGACATTTTCAATAAAAATATTAAATTTTATAAATGAATCTTAAGTTCATGCACTAATCTGCCATATTAAGATTTGTTTTTAATAATTAGAGGAATAGAGAGGAATGAGTGGTCTTTTGGGGAAAAGTTTTGGGGTCATTCTAGTGATGATTGATTAAATTTAAATATAGCTAGACGTTTAGTTATAAATCTCTCCAATATAATAAACAAGAGTAAAATTATTCTTTTGAATGAAATTATTGAGCCAATAGATGATAATAAATTTTCACAGTAGTAGGAATCCGGGTAATCTGAATAACGTCGAGGTATTCCTATCATTCCTAAAAAAGGCTGAAGGAAAAAAGTTATATTTACCCCAATAAATATTATATAAAATTGAGTTTTAAGATAAAATTGATTTAGGGTAAATCCTGTGAATAAAGGGACTCAATGAATTAATGAAGCAATAATAGAAAATACTGCTCCTATTGACAGTACATAGTGGAAATGAGAGACAACATAGTATGTATCATGTAGTATAATATCAATAGATGAGTTTGATAATATAATTCCTGTTAATCCTCCTATTGTAAATAAAAAAATAAAGCCAAATTATCAAATAATAGAAGGATTAATAATAAGTTTTGACCCGTAGTACGTAGCTAGTCATCTAAATACTTTGATTCCTGTGGGAATTGCAATGATTATAGTTGCCGAAGTGAAATAAGCTCGTGTGTCTACATCTAAGCCTACTGTGCATATGTGATGTGCTCACACAATAAATCCTAGAAATCCAATTCCGAGTATTGCATAAACTATCCCTAGGTTCCCAAAAGTTTCCTTTTTCCCTCTTTCATTGAAAATGATATGGGAGATTAATCCAAACCCGGGTAAAATTAAAATATGGACTTCAGGATGCTCAAAAAATCAAAATAAATGTTGAAATAAAATTGGGCCCCCTCCCCCAGTAGGATCAAAGAAGGAAGTATTTAAATTTCGGTCTGTTAATAACATGGTAAAAGCTCCGGCTAATACAGGTAGTGAGAGAAGAAGCAAAATTGTAGTAATTAATACTGACCAAGCAAATAAGGATATTTGATCGAATTTTAAAGCATTATTTTTTATTTTAAGAATTGTAAAAATAAAATTAATAGATCCTATAATTGAAGAGATACCTGCAATATGCAAAGAAAAAATTGTTAAGTCTATAGATGAAGATGGGTGATAAAGATTTGATGACAAAGGAGGGTAGATTGTTCATCCAGTTCCCGAGCCTGGGAATAATAGTGTTGTAAGAGTTAAAACTAATAATGAAGGGGGGATTAGTCACAATCTTATATTATTTATTCGGGGAAATGCTGTATCAGTGGATCCAATTATTAAGGGAATTATTCAGTTTCCGAATCCTCCGACTATAAATGGTAAAACTATAAAAAAAATTATTACAAAAGCATGTGATGTTACAATTGAGTTATAAATTTGGTCGTTATTAATTCAAGTTCCTGGCCTATTTAATTCTATTCGAATTAGTATCCTTAAAGGAGAACCAATTATACCAGACCATATAGCTGATATGAAATGTAATATCCCAATATTTTTGTGATTTGTTGAATACATATATTAATTATGTTAAAAATTAATATAACCTGTACATCATAAATATAAATATAAATATTAAAAATGTTATAAATAGATAATAGTTTAGAAAATTAAGGTTAATTTTGTTATATATTTTTTATTTAATTGAAGGGAAAAAATATAAGAAGGATATATTTAAATAATTTCATGATGTAATTAAACTTATAAAAAGATATACAATTATTAAGTGTATAAATTTTATTCTTGAATTTATTAATGTTTCCAGGACGATTCATTTCAGTATAAAGAGTGCTATAGGTGGGAAATTTGTGTGCATAATAATTATTGAGTATAAAATAATTTTTCTTTTATTAGAGGTTAATATGTTAAATAAGGAAGAAGAATTAATCTTTATTATTTTAAATATGAAAATTAAAAGTTAAGAAATTATTGAATATAAAATGAAATATGTTAAAAATGTATTTTTGTTAATTATTAATAAAATAACTATAATAGATGTTTGTATAACAGATGAATATCCTATAATTATTTTGATTGATTTTTTATTTAAGCAAATGATAGGGGCAATAATTACATTAATTAGGCAAATAAAATAAATTTCATTATTAAATTTTAATATGAGTTCTATAATAATTATAGGGATTAATTTTATTAAAGTTATTATAAAGAATGGATTAATTCAATTTAATGAATAAATTAAAGAAATGAATCGAACATTTAAAGAGTGCATCCCAATTTTTAAAATAAGGGAATAAAAAATAATTATTATAAATAAATAATTAGATTTATTTCCGATTCTGTGTAAATTATTATATACAGTAAATAGTATAAATAAAATTCTTCTGGAGGCTAAAGAGATTAACAAATATATTAAATATGTATTTAGAGTATTAGTGTATAATTTAACTATAGCTCAAATGATTTATAATAGAAATTATAAATATTATAATCATTTAATCGAAACGGAGAAACGGAGAAACGGAGAAACGAAGAAAGAAACGGAGAAATGAAGAAAGAAACGAAGAAACGAAGAAAGAAACGGAGAAACGAAGAAATAATCCGAGAAACGGAGAAAGAAACGGAGAAACGAAGAAAGAAACAGAGAAACGAACAAAGAAACGTAGAAACGAAGAATGAAACGGAGAAACGAAGAAATAAACGGAGAAGTGAAGAAAGAAACGGAGAAACAAAGAAAGAACCGGAGAAACGAAGAAAGAAACGGAGAAACGAAGAAAGAAACGGAGTAACGAAGAAAGAAACGAAGAATCAAAGAAAGAAACGGAGAATCGGAGAAATAAATGGAGAAACGAAGAAATAAACCGAGAAACGGAGAAACGAACAAAGAAACGGAGAAACGATGAAAGAAACAGGGAAACGAAGAAAGAAACGAAGAAACGCAGAAAGAAACGGAGAAACGGAGAAACGGAGAAACGGAGAAATAAATGGAGGAACGAAGAAATAAACCGAGAAACGGAGAAAGAAACGGAGAAACGAACAAAGAAACGGAGAAACGAAGAAAGAAACGGAGAAACGAACAAAGAAATGGAGAAACGAAGAAAGAAACGGAGAAACGAAGAAAGAATCGGAGAAACAAAGAAAGAAACGGAGAAACGAACAAAGAAACGGAGAAACGAAGAAAGAAACGGAGAAACGAAGAATGAAACGGAGAAACGAAGAAAGAAACGGAGAAATAAATGGAGAAACGAAAATATAAACGGAAAAAGGAAGAAAGAAACGGAGAAGCGAAGAAACGATGAAAGAAACGGAGAAACGAAGAAAGAAACGGCGAAACGAAGAAAGAAACGGAGAAACGAACAAAGAAACGGAGAAACGAACAAACAAACGGAGAAACGAAGAAAGAAACGGAGAAACGGAGAAATAAATGGAGAAACGAAGAAATAAACGGAGAAACGAAGAAAGAGACAGAGAAACGAACAAAGAAACGGAGATACGATGAAAGAAACGGAGAAACGGAGAAAGAAACGAAGAAACGGAGAAACGAAGAAAGAAACGAAGAAAGAAACGAAGAAAGAAACGGAGAATCGGAGAAATAAATGGAGAAACGAAGAAATAAACCGAGAAACGGAGCAAGAAACGGAGAAACGAACAAAGAAACGGAGAAACGAAGAAGGAAACGGAGAAACGAACAAAGAAACGGAGAAACGAAGAAAGAAACGGAGTAACGAAGAAAGAAACGAAGAAAGAAACGGAGAATCGAAGAAATAAATGGAGAAATGAAGAAATAAACCGAGAAACGGAGAAAGAAACGGAGAAACGAACAAAGAAACGGAGAAACGAAGAAAGAATCGGAGAAACGAACAAAGAAACGGAGAAACGAACAAAGAAACGGAGAAACGAAGAAAGAAACGGAGCAACGGAGAAATAAATGGAGACACGAAGAAAGAAACGGAGAAACGGAGAAATAAATGGAGAAACTAAGAAATAAATGGAGAAACGAACAAAGTAACGGAGAAACGAAGAAAGAAACGGAGAAACGAAGAAAGAAACGGAGAAACGAAGAAAGAAACGGAGTAAAGAAGAAAGAATCGAATAAACGAAGAAAGAAACGGAGAATCGGAGAAATAAATGGAGAAACGAAGAAATAAACGGAGAAACGAAGAAAGGACCGGAGAAACGAACAAAGAAACGGAGAAACGATGAAAGAAACGGAGAAACGAAGAAAGAAACGGAGATTCGGAGAAATAAATGGAGAAACGAACAAAGAAACGGAGAAACGATCAAAAAACGGAGAAACGAAGAAAGAAACGGAGAAACGAACAAAGAAACGGAGAAACGAAGAAAGAAACGGAGAAACGGAGAAGAAAATGGAGAAACGAAGAAATAAACGGAGAAACGAACAAAGGAACGGAGAATCGGAGAAATAAATGGAGAAATGAAGAAATAAACGGGGAAACGAAGAAAGAAACGGAGAAACAAAGAAAGAAACGGAGAAACATACAAAGAAACGGAGAAACGAAGAAAGAAACGGAGAAACGAAGAAAGAAATAGAGAAACGAACAAAGAAGCGGAGAAGCGAACAAAGAAACTAAGAAACGAACAAAGAAACGGAGAATCGATCAAAAAACGGAGAAACGAAGAAAGAAACGGAGAAACGAAGAAAGAAACGGAGAAACGAAGAAAGAAACGGAGAAACGAAGAAAGAAACGGAGAAACGGAGAAGAAAATGGTGAAACGAAGAAATAAACGGAGAAACGAAGAAAGGAACGGAGAAACGAACAAAGAAACGGAGAAACGGACAAAGAAACGAAGAAAGAAACGGAGAAACGAACAAAGAAACGGAGAAACAAAGAAAGAAACGGAGAAACCGAGAAACGGACAAAGAAACGGAGAAACGGAGAAATAAATGCAGAAACCAACAAATAAACGGAGAATCGAAGAAAGAAACGGAGAATCGGAGAAATAAATGGAGAAATGAAGAAATAAACGGAGAAACGAACAAAGAAACGGAGAAACAAAGAAAGAAACGGAGAAACGAACAAAGAAACGGAGAAACGAAGAAAGAAACGGGAAACGAAGAAAGAAACGGAGAAACGAAGAAAGGAACGGAGAAACGAACAAAGAAACGGAGAAACGAACAAAGAAACGGAGAAACGAACAAAGAAACGGAGAAACGAACAAAGAAACGTTTCTCCGTTTCTCCGTTTCTCCGTTTCTCGGTTTCTCCGTTTCTCGGTTTCTCCGTTTCTCCGTTTCTCCGTTTCTCGGTGTCTCCGTTTCTCCGTTTCTCGGTTTCTCCGTTTCTCCGTTTCTCCGTTTCTCGGTTTCTCCGTTTCTCGGTATCTCCGTTTCTCCGTTTCTCGGTTTCTCCGATTCTCGGTTTCTCCGTTTCTCCGTTCCTCGGTTTCTCCGTTTCTCCGTTTCACGGTTTCTCCGTTTCAACGATTCTCGGTTTCTCCGTTTCTCCGTTTCTCGGTTTCTCCGTTTCACGGTTCCTCTGTTTCTTCGTTTCTCCGTTTCTTTCTTCGTTTCCCCGTTTATTTCTTCGTTTCTCCATTTATTTCATCGTTTCCTCGTTTCTTTCTTCGTTACTCCGTTTCTTTCTTCGTTTCTCCGTTTCTTTCTTCGTTTCTACGTTTCTTTCTTCGTTTCTCCGTTTCTTTCTTCGTTTCCCCGTTTCTTTCTTCGTTTATCCGTTTGTTTCTTCGTTTCTCCATTTATTTCTCCGTTTCTCCGTTTCTTTCTTTGTTTCTCCGATTCTTTGTTCGTTTCTCCGTTTCTTTTTTCGTTTCTCCGTTTCTTTGTCCGTTTCTCCGTTTCTTTCTTCGTTACTCCGTTTCTTTCTTCGTTTCACCGCTTCTTTCTTCGTTTCTCCGTTTATTTCTTCGTTTCTCCGTTTCTTTGTTCGTTTCTCCGTTTCTATCTTCGTTTCTCCGTTTCTTTGTTCGTTTCTCCGTTTCTTTGTTCGTTTCTCCGTTTCTTTCTTCGTTTCTCCATTTATTTCTCCGATTCTCGGTTTCTTTCTTCGTTTCTTCGTTTCTTTCTTCGTTACTCCGTTTCTTTCTTCGTTTCTCCGTTTCTTTCTTCGTTTCTCCGTTTGTTTCTTCGTTTCTCCGTTGATTTCTTCGTTTCTCCATTTATTTCTCCGTTTCTCCGTTTCTTTCTTCGTTTCTTCGTTTCTTTGTTCGTTTCTCCGTTTCTTTGTACGTTTCTCCGTTTCCTTCTTCGTTTCTCCGTTTCTTTCTTCGTTTCTCCGTTTCTTTCTTCGTTTCTCCGTTTCTTTCGTCGTTTATCCGTTTCTTTGTTCGTTTCTCCGTTTCTTTCTTCGTTTCTTCGTTTCTTTCTTCGTTACTCCGTTTCTTTCTTCGTTTCTCCGTTTCTTTCTTCGTTTGTCCGTTTATTTCTTCGTTTCTCCATTCATTTCTCCGTTTCTCCGTTTCTTTCTTCGTTTCTCCGTTTCTTTGTTCGTTTCTCCGTTTCTTTTTCGTTTCTCCGTTTCTCCGTTTCGCCGCTTCTTTCTTCGTTTCTCCGTTTCTTTCTTCGCTCCTCCGTTTCTTTCTTCGTTTCTCCGTTTCTTTCTCCGTTTCTCCGTTTCTTTCTTCGTTTCTCCGCTTCTTTTTTCGTTTCTCCGTTTCTCTCTTCGTTTCTCCGTTTCTTTCATCGATTCTTCGTTTCTCCGTTTCTTTCTTCATTTCTCCGTTTCCTTCTTCGTTTCTTCGTTTCTTTCTTCGTTACTCCGTTTCTTTCTTCGTTTCTCCGTTTCTTTCTTCGTTTGTCCGTTTATTTCTTCGTTTCTCCATTCATTTCTCCGTTTCTCCGTTTCTTTCTTCGTTTCTCCGTTTCTTTCTCCGTTTCTCCGTTTCTTTCTTCGTTTCTCCGCTTCTTTTTTCGTTTCTCCGTTTCTCTCTTCGTTTCTCCGTTTCTTTCATCGTTTCTTCGTTTCTCCGTTTCTTTCTTCATTTCTCCGTTTATTTCTTCGATTCTCCGTTTCATTCTTCGTTTCTGCGTTTCTTTTTTCGTTTCTCCGTTTCTTTCTTCGTTTCTCCGTTTCTTTCATCGTTTCTTCGTTTCTCCGTTTCTTTCTTCATTTCTCCGTTTATTTCTTCGTTTCTCCGTTTCATTCTTCGTTTCTGCGTTTCTTTGTTCGTTTCTCTGTTTCTTTCTTCGTTTCTCCGTTTCTCGGTTTATTTCTTCGTTTCTCCGTTTCTTTCTTCGTTTCTTCGTTTCATTCTTCATTTCTCCGTTTCTTTCTTCGTTTCTCCGTTTCTTCCTTCGTTTCATCGTTTCTCCGTTTCTCCGTTTCTCCGTTTCGATTAAATGATTATAATATTTATAATTTCTATTATAAATCATTTGATCTATAGTTAAATTAGACACTAATACTCAAAATACATATTTAATATATTTTTTATTTTCTTTAGCCTTCAGAAGAATTTTATTTATACTATTTACTATATATAATAATTTACACAGAATCGGAAATAAATCTAATTATTTATTTATAATAATTTTTTTTTTTCACTTATCTTAAAAATTGTGATTTACTCTTTAAATGTTCGATTCATTTCTTTAATTTATTCATTAAATTGAATTAATCTATGCTTTATAATAACTTTAATAAAATTAATCCCTATAATTATTATAGAACTCATATTAAAATTTAATAATGAAATTTATTTTATTTGCATAATTAATGTAATTATTGCCCCTATCATTTGCTTAAACAAAAAAATCAATCATAATAATTATAGGATATTCATCTGTTATACAAACATCTATTATAGTTATTTTATTAATAATTAACAAAAATACATTTTTAACATATTTCATTCTATATTCAATAATTTCTTTAATTTTAATTTTTATATTTAATATAAGAAAGATTAACTCTTCTTCCTTATTTAATATATTAGAAATAAATCATCCTAGAAACATTAATAAATTCTAGAATAAAATTTACCGTGCAAGGTTTAATTTTACATTTATTGGAAAGATGAAACATACAAAAGTTTGTACAAAAGTATTTATTTATTTTATCGCACGGTAGGGAATATCATACAAATGGAGATACTTATCTCTAATGTCGGTAAATTGTACTTGTCGCGACATCTATTTGTGGAAATTAGAACAATTCCTCGACAAACTTGAGCGTTTCTCCGCCAGGTGTTTTCACCCCTTAAGTGTAGTTTAACCCTTTCTCCAATAGATGGCAACCCATGTAATTACCACGTTACAGGGATTTGTAATTGCGGGTTCAGAATATATTTGCATACATACAAACTACAATTCCGATATGTAGAGAAATATTCATTTATTTTATCCCACGGCTTCTTCGATCGTATTTGTTCGATCTAACCAAATATTTCAAGAAATTGATGGCTTTTTATACCGAAACATTGTCAAAAATTGTTTAATCTACGTTCCAACGACGTTTGTTAATAATTATGATAAATAAATGTCAAGATATTGCGAAGTCTGCGAAGGCGAACGGTTTCAGTGAATGTTTGTTCATTCCAGCGATTGTTATTAACATTTACGCATGTTCCCTATATTGATCGAACAATGTGGATCTTATTTATGTATTGCAATTAATTAAGAAACTTATCGAAATTGATTTTGATCGAGACTCCACGTTAAAACGTGTTTCGTAAAGTTGTAAAGCACGGAAAGTAACAATTGTTCATTAGATGCATTAATTTAACATTTGTTTAATTCTTATAATTTACACAATACGCGTAGAAGTGGTATTTTTTACACAAAGGTGCCAAAATTCAATTAATCGCTTTTTTAGATAGAAAAATCACCGCGATAGATACTTGTGAATCGATAATCGATACCTGTAGCCTTGAGAATGTCAGTTGGATCTCAAGGAAAAATTCCTTCGCGAACAAGGAATATTTCAACGAAATGATATTTTAAGACATTATTTATACTAAGACATTGTTAATAATTGTCTAATGTATGATCCTACGACGGTTGTTAATAATTATGATAAACAAACATCAAGATATTGCGAAATATTCGAGGGCGAATGGTTTCGGTGAATGTTTGTTCATTTCAGCGATTGTTATTAACATTTACGCATGTTCCCTATATTGATCGAACAATGTGCATCTTATTTATGCATTAAAAATGATTGATTCGCCTGTAGCAATTGATTTTGATCGAACTTCAAAGTAAAGAGATGTTTCTTAAAGTTTTAAAACACGGAAAGTAATAATTGTCTATGAAATATATCAATTTAACATTTGATTAATACATGAAGAATCGAAATTTTTGGTAAAATAAGTAAATAAAAAATAATTATTATAAATAAATAATTAGATTTATTTCCGATTGTGTGTAAATTATTATATACAGTAAATAGTATAAATACAATTCTTCTGGAGGCTAAAGAGATTAAAAAATATATTAAGTATGTATTTAGAGTATTAGTGTATAATTGAACTATAGCTCAAATGATTTAAAATAGAAATTATAACTATTATAATCATTTAATCGAAACGGAGAAACGGAGAAACGGAGAAACGAAGAAAGAAACGGAGAAACGAACAAAGAAACGGAGAAACGAACAAAAAAACGGAGAAACGGAGAAATAAATGGAGAAACGATGAAACAAACAGAGAAACGAACAAAGAAACGGAGCAACGAAGGAAGAAACGGAGAAACGAAGAAAGAAACGGAGAAACGAACAAAGAAACGGAGAAACGAAGAAAGAAATGGAGAAACGAAGAAAGAAACGGAGAAACGAAGAAAGAAGCGAAGGAGCGAAGAAAGAAACGGAGAATCGGAGAAAGAAATGGAGAAACGAAGAAATAAACCAAAAAACGGGGAAAGAAACGGAGAAACGAAGAAAGAAACGGAGAAACGAACACAGAAACGGAGAAACGAACAAAGAAACGGAGAAACGAACAAAGAAACGGAGAAATAAATGGAGAAACGAACAAAGAAACGGAGAAACGAAGAAAGAAACGGAGAAACGAAGAAAGAAACGGAGATACGAAGAAAGAAACAGAGAAACGAACAAAGAAACGGAGAAACGAAGAAAGAAACGGAGAAACGGAGAAATAAATGGAGAAACGAAGAAATAAACGGAGAAACGAAGAAAGAAACGGAGAAACGAAGAAAGAAACGGAGAAACGGAGAAATAAATGGAGAAACGAAGAAATAAACGGAGAAACGAACAAAGAAACGGAGAAACGAAGAAAGAAACGGAGAAACGAACAAAGAAACGAAGAAACGAAGAAAGAAACGGAGAATCGGTGAAATAAATGGAGAAACGAAGAAATAAACGGAGAAACGAACAAAGAAACGGAGAAACGAACAAAGAAACGGAGAAACGAACAATGAAACGGAGAAACGAAGAAAGAAACGGAGAAACGAAGAAATAAACGGGGAAACGAACAAAAAAACGGAGAAACGGAGAAATAAATGGAGAAACGATGAAACAAACAGAGAAACGAACAAAGAAACGGAGCAACGAAGGAAGAAACGGAGAAACGAAGAAAGAAACGGAGAAACGAACAAAGAAACGGAGAAACGAAGAAAGAAACGGAGAAACGAAGAAAGAAACGGAGAAACGAAGAAAGAAGCGAAGGAGCGAAGAAAGAAACGGAGAATCGGAGAAAGAAATGGAGAAACGAAGAAATAAACCAAAAAACGGGGAAAGAAACGGAGAGACGAAGAAAGAAACGGAGAAACGAACACAGAAACGGAGAAACGAACAAAGAAACGGAGAAACGAAGAAATAAACGGAGAAACGAAGAAAGAAACGGAGAAACGAAGAAAGAAACGGAGAAACGGAGAAATAAATGGAGAAACGAAGAAATAAACGGAGAAACGAACAAAGAAACGGAGAAACGAAGAAAGAAACGGAGAAACGAACAAAGAAACGAAGAAACGAAGAAAGAAACGGAGAATCGGTGAAATAAATGGAGAAACGAAGAAATAAACGGAGAAACGAACAAAGAAACGGAGAAACGAACAAAGAAACGGAGAAACGAACAATGAAACGGAGAAACGAAGAAAGAAACGGAGAAACGAACACAGAAACGGAGAAACGAACAAAGAAACGGAGAAACGAACAAAGAAACGGAGAAATAAATGGAGAAACGAACAAAGAAACGGAGAAACGAAGAAAGAAACGGAGAAACGAAGAAAGAAACGGAGATACGAAGAAAGAAACAGAGAAACGAACAAAGAAACGGAGAAACGAAGAAAGAAACGGAGAAGCGGAGAAATAAATGGAGAAACGAAGAAATAAACGGAGAAACGAAGAAAGAAACGGAGAAACGAAGAAAGAAACGGAGAAACGGAGAAATAAATGGAGAAACGAAGAAATAAACGGAGAAACGAACAAAGAAACGGAGAAACGAAGAAAGAAACGGAGAAACGAACAAAGAAACGAAGAAACGAAGAAAGAAACGGAGAATCGGTGAAATAAATGGAGAAACGAAGAAATAAACGCAGAAACGAACAAAGAAACGGAGAAACGAACAAAGAAACGGAGAAACGAACAATGAAACGGAGAAACGAAGAAAGAAACGGAGAAACGAAGAAATAAACGGGGAAACGAACAAAAAAACGGAGAAACGGAGAAATAAATGGAGAAACGATGAAACAAACAGAGAAACGAACAAAGAAACGGAGCAACGAAGGAAGAAACGGAGAAACGAAGAAAGAAACGGAGAAACGAACAAAGAAACGGAGAAACGAAGAAAGAAACGGAGAAACGAAGAAAGAAACGGAGAAACGAAGAAAGAAGCGAAGGAGCGAAGAAAGAAACGGAGAATCGGAGAAAGAAATGGAGAAACGAAGAAATAAACCAAAAAACGGGGAAAGAAACGGAGAGACGAAGAAAGAAACGGAGAAACGAACACAGAAACGGAGAAACGAACAAAGAAACGGAGAAACGAAGAAATAAACGGAGAAACGAAGAAAGAAACGGAGAAACGAAGAAAGAAACGGAGAAACGGAGAAATAAATGGAGAAACGAAGAAATAAACGGAGAAACGAACAAAGAAACGGAGAAACGAAGAAAGAAACGGAGAAACGAACAAAGAAACGAAGAAACGAAGAAAGAAACGGAGAATCGGTGAAATAAATGGAGAAACGAAGAAATAAACGGAGAAACGAACAAAGAAACGGAGAAACGAACAAAGAAACGGAGAAACGAACAATGAAACGGAGAAACGAAGAAAGAAACGGAGAAACGAAGAAATAAACGGGGAAACGAACAAAAAAACGGAGAAACGAAGAAAGAAACGGAGAAACGGAGAAATAAATGGAGAAACGAAGAAATAAACGGAGAAACGAAGAAAGAAACGGAGAAACGAAGAAAGAAACGGAGAATCGGAGAAATTAATGGAGAAACGAACAAAAAACGGTGAAACGGAGAAACGGAGAAACGGAAAAACCGAGAAACGGAGAAACGGAGAAACCGAGAAGCGGAGAAACCGAGAGACGGAGAAACGGAGAAACGGAGAAACGGAGAAACGGAGAAACGGAGAAACGGAGAAACGGAGAAACGGAGAAATGGAGAAACGGAGAAACGGAGAAACGGAGAAACGGAGAAACGGAGAAACGGAGAAACGGAGAAACGGAGAAACGGAGAAACGGAGAAACGGAGAAACGGAGAAACGGAGAAACGGAGAAACGGAGAAAGAAACTGAGAAACGAAGAAAGAAACGGAGAAGCGAACAAGGAAACGGAGAAACGAAGAAAGAAACGGAGAAACGGAGAAATAAATGGAGAAACAAAGAAATAAACGGAGAAACGAACAAAGAAACGGAGAAACAAATGGAGAAACGAAGATCGAGACGGAGAAACGAACAAAGAAACGCAGAAACGAACAAAGAAACGGAGAAACGAACAAAAAAACGGAGAAACGGAGAAATAAATGGAGAAACGAAGAAACAAACAGAGAAACGAACAAAGAAACGGAGAAACGAAGGAAGAAACGGAGAAACCGAGAAACGGAGAAACGGAGAAACGGAGAAACGGAGAAACGGAGAAACGGAGAAACGGAGAAACGGAGAAACGGAGAAACGGAGAAACGAAGAAAGAAACGGAGAAACGAAGAAAGAAACGGAGAAACGAAGAAAGAAACGAAGGAACGAAGAAAGAAACGGAGAATCGGAGAAAGAAATGGAGAAACGAAGAAACAAACGGAGAAACGAAGAAAGAAACGGAGAAACGAAGAAAGAAACGGAGAAACGAAGAAAGAAACGGAGAAGCGAACAAGGAAACGGAGAAACGAAGAAAGAAACGGAGAAACGGAGAAATAAATGGAGAAACGAAGAAATAAACGGAGAAACGAACAAAGAAACGGAGAAACAAATGGAGAAACGAAGATCGAGATGGAGAAACGAACAAAGAAACGGAGAAACGAACAAAGAAACGGAGAAACGAACAAAAAAACGGAGAAACGGAGAAATAAATGGAGAAACGAAGAAACAAACAGAGAAACGAACAAAGAAACGGAGAAACGAAGGAAGAAACGGAGAAACGAAGAAAGAAACGGAGAAACGAAGAAAGAAACGGAGAAGCGAACAAGGAAACGGAGAAACGAAGAAGGAAACGGAGAAACGGAGAAATAAATGGAGAAACGAAGAAATAAACGGAGAAACGAACAAAGAAACGGAGAAACAAATGGAGAAACGAAGATCGAGATGGAGAAACGAACAAAGAAACGGAGAAACGAACAAAGAAACGGAGAAACGAACAAAAAAACGGAGAAACGGAGAAATAAATGGAGAAACGAAGAAACAAACAGAGAAACGAACAAAGAAACGGAGAAACGAAGGAAGAAACGGAGAAACGAAGAAAGAAACGGAGAAACGAACAAAGAAACGGAGAAACGAAGAAAGAAACGGAGAAACGAAGAAAGAATCGGAGAAACGAAGAAAGAAACGAAGGAACGAAGAAAGAAACGGAGAATCGGAGAAAGAAATGGAGAAACGAAGAAAGAAACGGAGAAACGAAGAAAGAAACGGGGTAACGAAGAAAGAAACGAAGAAACGAAGAAAGAAACGGTGAATCGGAGAAATAAATGGAGAAACGAAGAAATAAGCCAAAAAACGGAGAAAGAAACGGAGAAACGAAGAAAGAAACGGAGAAACGAACACAGAAACGGAGAAACGAACAAAGAAACGGAGAAACGAACAAAGAAACGGAGAAATAAATGGAGAAACGAACAAAGAAACGGAGAAACGAAGAAATAAACGGAGAAACGATGAAAGAAACGGAGAAACGAAGAAAGAAACGGAGAAACGAAGAAAGAAACGGAGAAACGGAGAAATAAATGGAGAAACGAAGAAATAAACGGAGAAACGAAGAAAGAAACGGAGAAACGAAGAAAGAAACGGAGAATCGGTGAAATAAATGGAGAAACGAAGAAATAAACGGAGAAACGAACAAAGAAACGGAGAAACGAACAAAGAAACGGAGAAACGAACAATGAAACGGAGAAACGAAGAAAGAAACGGAGAAACGAAGAAATAAACGGGGAAACGAACAAAAAAACGGAGAAACGGAGAAATAAATGGAGAAACGATGAAACAAACAGAGAAACGAACAAAGAAACGGAGCAACGAAGGAAGAAACGGAGAAACGAAGAAAGAAACGGAGAAACGAACAAAGAAACGGAGAAACGAAGAAAGAAACGGAGAAACGAAGAAAGAAACGGAGAAACGAAGAAAGAAGCGAAGGAGCGAAGAAAGAAACGGAGAATCGGAGAAAGAAATGGAGAAACGAAGAAATAAACCAAAAAACGGGGAAAGAAACGGAGAGACGAAGAAAGAAACGGAGAAACGAACACAGAAACGGAGAAACGAACAAAGAAACGGAGAAACGAAGAAATAAACGGAGAAACGAAGAAAGAAACGGAGAAACGAAGAAAGAAACGGAGAAACGGAGAAATAAATGGAGAAACGAAGAAATAAACGGAGAAACGAACAAAGAAACGGAGAAACGAAGAAAGAAACGGAGAAACGAACAAAGAAACGAAGAAACGAAGAAAGAAACGGAGAATCGGTGAAATAAATGGAGAAACGAAGAAATAAACGGAGAAACGAACAAAGAAACGGAGAAACGAACAAAGAAACGGAGAAACGAACAATGAAACGGAGAAACGAAGAAAGAAACGGAGAAACGAAGAAATAAACGGGGAAACGAACAAAAAAACGGAGAAACGAAGAAAGAAACGGAGAAACGGAGAAATAAATGGAGAAACGAAGAAATAAACGGAGAAACGAAGAAAGAAACGGAGAAACGAAGAAAGAAACGGAGAATCGGAGAAATTAATGGAGAATCGAACAAAAAACGGTGAAACGGAGAAACGGAGAAACGGAAAAACCGAGAAACGGAGAAACGGAGAAACCGAGAAGCGGAGAAACCGAGAGACGGAGAAACGGAGAAACGGAGAAACGGAGAAACGGAGAAACGGAGAAACGGAGAAACGGAGAAACGGAGAAATGGAGAAACGGAGAAACGGAGAAACGGAGAAACGGAGAAACGGAGAAACGGAGAAACGGAGAAACGGAGAAACGGAGAAACGGAGAAACGGAGAAACGGAGAAACGGAGAAACGGAGAAACGGAGAAAGAAACTGAGAAACGAAGAAAGAAACGGAGAAGCGAACAAGGAAACGGAGAAACGAAGAAAGAAACGGAGAAACGGAGAAATAAATGGAGAAACAAAGGAATAAACGGAGAAACGAACAAAGAAACGGAGAAACAAATGGAGAAACGAAGATCGAGACGGAGAAACGAACAAAGAAACGCAGAAACGAACAAAGAAACGGAGAAACGAACAAAAAAACGGAGAAACGGAGAAATAAATGGAGAAACGAAGAAACAAACAGAGAAACGAACAAAGAAACGGAGAAACGAAGGAAGAAACGGAGAAACCGAGAAACGGAGAAACGGAGAAACGGAGAAACGGAGAAACGGAGAAACGGAGAAACGGAGAAACGGAGAAACGGAGAAACGGAGAAACGGAGAAACGAAGAAAGAAACGGAGAAACGAAGAAAGAAACGGAGAAACGAAGAAAGAAACGAAGGAACGAAGAAAGAAACGGAGAATCGGAGAAAGAAATGGAGAAACGAAGAAATAAACGGAGAAACGAACAAAGAAACGGAGAAACAAATGGAGAAACGAAGATCGAGATGGAGAAACGAACAAAGAAACGGAGAAACGAACAAAGAAACGGAGAAACGAACAAAAAAACGGAGAAACGGAGAAATAAATGGAGAAACGAAGAAACAAACAGAGAAACGAACAAAGAAACGGAGAAACGAAGGAAGAAACGGAGAAACGAAGAAAGAAACGGAGAAACGAACAAAGAAACGGAGAAACGAAGAAAGAAACGGAGAAACGAAGAAAGAAACGGAGAAACGAAGAAAGAAACGAAGGAACGAAGAAAGAAACGGAGAATCGGAGAAAGAAATGGAGAAACGAAGAAAGAAACGGAGAAACGAAGAAAGAAACGGGGTAACGAAGAAAGAAACGAAGAAACGAAGAAAGAAACGGAGAATCGGAGAAATAAATGGAGAAACGAAGAAATAAGCCAAAAAACGGAGAAAGAAACGGAGAAACGAAGAAAGAAACGGAGAAACGAACACAGAAACGGAGAAACGAACAAAGAAACGGAGAAACGAACAAAGAAACGGAGAAATAAATGGAGAAACGAACAAAGAAACGGAGAAACGAAGAAATAAACGGAGAAACGATGAAAGAAACGGAGAAACGAAGAAAGAAACGGAGAAACGAAGAAAGAAACGGAGAAACGGAGAAATAAATGGAGAAACGAAGAAATAAACGGAGAAACGAAGAAAGAAACGGAGAAACGAAGAAATAAACGGGGAAACGAACAAAAAAACGGAGAAACGAAGAAAGAAACGGAGAAACGGAGAAATAAATGGAGAAACGAAGAAATAAACGGAGAAACGAAGAAAGAAACGTAGAAACGAAGAAAGAAACGGAGAATCGGAGAAATTAATGGAGAAACGAACAAAAAACGGTGAAACGGAGAAACGGAGAAACGGAAAAACCGAGAAACGGAGAAATGGAGAAACCGAGAAGCGGAGAAACCGAGAGACGGAGAAATGAAGAAACGGAGAAACGGAGAAACGGAGAAACGGAGAAACGGAGAAACGGAGAAACGGAGAAACGGAGAAACAGAGAAACGGAGAAACGGAGAAACGGAGAAACGGAGAAACGGAGAAACGGGGAAACGGAGAAACGGAGAAACGGAGAAACGGAGAAACGGAGAAACGGAGAAACGGAGAAACCGTAAAACGGAGAAACCGAGAAACGGAGAAACGGAGAAACGGGGAAACCGAGAAACGGAGAAACGGAGAAACGGAGAAACGGAGAAACGGAGAAACGGAGAAACGGAGAAACGGAGAAACGGAGAAACGGAGAAACGGAGAAACGGAGAAACGGAGAAACGGAGAAACGGAGAAACGGAGAAACGGAGAAACGGAGAAACGGAGAAACGGAGAAACGGGGAAACGGAGAAACGGGGAAACGGAGAAACGGAGAAACGGAGAAACGGAGAAACGGAGAAACCGTAAAACGGAGAAACCGAGAAACGGAGAAACGGAGAAACGGGGAAACCGAGAAACGGAGAAACGGAGAAACGGAGAAACGGAGAAACGGAGAAACGGAGAAACGGAGAAACGGAGAAACGGAGAAACGGAGAAACGGAGAAACGGAGAAACGGAGAAACGGAGAAACGGAGAAACGGGGAAACGGAGAAACGGGGAAACGGAGAAACGGGGAAACGGAGAAACGGAGAAACGGAGAAACGGAGAAACGGAGAAACCGAGAAACGGAGAAACGGAGAAACGGAGAAACGGAGAAACGGGGAAACGGAGAAACCGAGAAAGGGAGAAACGGAGAAACGGAGAAACGGAGAAACGGAGAAACGGAGAAACGGAGAAACGGAGAAACGGAGAAACGGAGAAACGGAGAAACGGAGAAACGGAGAAACGGAGAAACGGAGAAACGGAGAAACGGAGAAACGGAGAAACGGAGAAACGGAGAAACGGAGAAACGGAGAAACGGAGAAACGGAGAAACGGAGAAACGGAGAAACGGAGAAACGGAGAAACGGAGAAACGGAGAAACGGAGAAACGGAGAAACGGAGAAACGGAGAAACGGAGAAACGGAGAAACGGAGAAACGGAGAAACGGAGAAACGGAGAAACGGAGAAACGGAGAAACGGAGAAACGGAGAAACGGAGAAACGGAGAAACGGAGAAACGGAGAAACGGAGAAACGGAGAAACGGAGAAACGGAGAAACGGAGAAACGGAGAAACGGAGAAACGGAGAAACGGAGAAACGGAGAAACGGAGAAACGGAGAAACGGAGAAACGGAGAAACGGAGAAACGGAGAAACGGAGAAACGGAGAAACGGAGAAACGGAGAAACGGAGAAACGGAGAAACGGAGAAACGGAGAAACGGAGAAACGGAGAAACGGAGAAACGGAGAAACGGAGAAACGGAGAAACGGAGAAACGGAGAAACGGAGAAACGGAGAAACGGAGAAACGGAGAAACGGAGAAACGGAGAAACGGAGAAACGGAGAAACGGAGAAACGGAGAAACGGAGAAACGGAGAAACGGAGAAACGGAGAAACGGAGAAACGGAGAAACGGGGAAACCGAGAAACGGAGAAACGGAGAAACGGAGAAACGGAGAAACGGAGAAACGGAGAAACGGAGATACGGAGAAACGGAGAAACGGAGAAACGGAGAAACGGAGAAACGGAGAAACGGAGAAACGGAGAAACGGAGAAACAGAGAAACAGAGAAACGGAGAAACCGTGAAACGGAGAAACCGTGAAACGGAGAAACGAAGAAACGTTTCTCCGTTTCTTTGTTGCTTTCTCCGTTTCTTTCTTTGTTTCTCCGTTTCTCCGTTTATTTCTTCGTTTCTCGATTTATTTCTCCGTTTCTCCGTTTCTTTCTTCGTTTCTCCGTTTCTTTCTTCGTTTCTCCGTTTCTTTCTCCGTTTCTCCGTTTCTTTTTTCGTTTCTCCGTTTCTTTGTTCGTTTCTCCGTTTATTTCTTCGTTTCTCGATTTATTTCTTCGTTTCTCCGTTTCTTTTTTCGTTTCTCCGTTTCTTTGTTCGTTTCTCCGTTTATTTCTTCGTTTCTCCATTTATTTCTCCGTTTCTCCGTTTCTTTCTTCGTTTCTCCGTTTCTTTCTTCGTTTCTCCGTTTCTTTCTCCGTTTCTCGGTTTATTTCTTCGTTTCTCCATTTATTTCTCCGGTTCTCCGTTTCTTTCTTCGTTTCTCCGTTTCTTTCTTCGTTTCTTCGTATCTTCGTTTCTTTCTTCGTTTCTCCGTTTCTTTCATCGTTTCTCCGTTTCTTTCTCCGTTGCTTTCTCCGTTTCTTTCTCCGTTTCTCAGTTTATTTCTTCGTTTCTCCATTTATTTCTCCGATTCTCCGTTTCTTTCTTTGTTTCTCCGTTTCTTTCTTCGTTTCTCCGTTTATTTCTTCGTTTCTCCATTTATTTCTCCGTTTCTCCGTTTCTTTCTTCGTTTCTCCGTTTCATTGTTCGTTTCTCCGTTTCTTTCTTCGTGTCTCCGTTTCTTTCTTCATTTCTCCGTTTCTTTGTTCGTTTCTCCGTTTCTTTCTTCGTTTTTCCGTTTCTTTGTTCGTTTCTCCGTTTCTATGTTCGTTTCTCCGTTTATTTCTTCGTTTCTCCATTTATTTCTCCGTTTCTCCGTTTCTTTCTTCTTTTCCCCGTTTCTATCTTCGTTTCTCCGTTTCTTTGTTCGTTTCTCCGTTTCTTTCTTCGTTTCTCCGTTTCTTTGTTCGTTTCTCCGTTTCTTTCTCCGTTTCTCGGTTTATTTCTTCGTTTCTCCATTTATTTCTCCGATTCTCCGTTTAGTTGTTCGTTTCTCCGTTTCTTTCTTCGTTTCTCCGTTTCTTTCTTCGTTTCTCCGTTTCTTTCTTCGTTTCTCGGTTTCTTTCTTCGTTTCTACGTTTCTCTCTTTGTTTCTCCGTTTCTTTCTTCGTTTCTCCGTTTATTTCTTCGTTTCTGCATTTATTTCTCCGTTTCTCCGTTTCTTTCTACGTTTCTCCATTTATTTCTTCGTTTCTCCGTTTCTTTCTTCTTTTCTCCGTTTCTTTCTTCGTTTCTCCGTTTCTTTCTTCGTTTCTCCATTTCATTCTCCGTTTCTCCGTTTCTTTCTTCGTTTCTCCGTTTCTTTCTTTGTTTCTCCGTTTCTTTCTTCGTTTCTCCGTTTATTTTTTCGGTTCTGCATTTATTTCTCCGTTTCTCCGTTTCTTTCTACGTTTCTCCATTTATTTCTCCGTTTCTCCGTTTCTTTCTTCTTTTCTCCGTTTCTTTCTTCGTTTCTCCGTTTCTTTCTTCGTTTCTCCATTTCATTCTCCGTTTCTCCGTTTCTCCGTTTCTTTCTTCGTTTCTCCGTTTCTTTCTTCGTTTCTCCGTTTATTTCTTCGTTTCTCCGTTTCATTCTTCGTTTCTCCGTTTCTCCGTTCCTCCGTTTCGATTAAATGATTATAATATTTATAATTTCTATTATAAATCATTTGATCTACAGTTAAATTAGACACTAATACTCTAAATACATATTTAATATATTTTTTAATCTCTTTAGCCTCCAGAAGAATTTTATTTATACCATTTACTATATATAATAATTTACACAGAATCGGAAATAAATCTAATTATTTATTTATAATAATTATTTTTTTTCACTTATCTTAAAAATTGGGATGTGCTCTTTAAATGTTCGATTCATTTCTTTAATTTATTCAATAAATTGATTTAATCTATTCTTTATAATATCTCTAATAAAATTAATCCCTATAATTATTATAGAACTCATATTAAAATTTAATAATGAAATTTATTTTATTTGCCTAATTAATGTAATTATTGCCCCTAGCATTTGCTTAAACAAAAAAATCAATCATAATAATTATAGGATATTCATCTGTTATACAAACATCTATTATAGTTATTTTATTAATAATTAACAAAAATACATTTTTAACATATTTCATTTTATATTCAATAATTTCTTTAATTTTAATTTTTATATTTAAAATAATAAAGAATAACTCTTCTTCCTTATTTATTATATTAACCTCTAATAAAAAAATATTAATTTATACTCAATCATTATTATGTACACAAATTTCCCACCTATAGCACTCTTTATGCTGAAATAAATCGTCCTAGAAACATTAATAAATTCAAGAATAAAATTTACCGTGGAAGGTTTAATTTTACATTTATTCGAAAGATGAAACGTACAATAGTTTGTACAAAAGTATTTAATTATTTTATCGCACGGTAGGGAATATCATACAAATGGAAATACTTATCTCTAATGTCGGTAAATTGTACTTGTCGCTCCATCTATTTGTGGAAATTAGAACAATTCCTCGACAAACGTGAGCGTTTCTCCGCCAGGTTTTTCACCCCTTCAGTGTAGTTTAACCCTTTCTCCAATAGATGGCAACCCATGTAATTACCACGTTACAGTGATTTGTAATTGCGGGTTCAGAATATATTTGCATACATACAAACTATAATTCCGATATGTAGAGAAATATTCATTTATTTTATCCCACGGCTTCTTCGATCGTATTTGTTCGATCTAAGCAAATATTTCACGAAATTGATGGCTTTTTGATACCGAAACATTGTCAAAAATTGTTTAATATACGGTCCAACGACGGTTGTTAATAATTATGATAAACAAACGTCAAGATATTGCGAAATCTTCGAGGGCGAATGGTTTCGGTGAATGTTTGATCATTTCAGCGATTGTTATTAACATTTACGCATGTTCCCTATATTGATCGAACAATGTGCATCTTATTTATGCATTAAAAATGATTGATTCGCCTCTGGCAATTGATTTTGATCGAACTTCAAAGTAAAGAGATGTTGCTTAAAGTTTTAAAACATGGAAAGTTATAATTGTCTATGAGATATATCAATTTAACATTTGATTAATGCATGAAGAATCGAAATTTTTGGAAAATAAGTGAATAAAAAATAATTATTATAAATAAATAATTAGATTTATTTCCGA